>NC_041399.2:14935054-15242554 GCF_900747795.2 Erpetoichthys calabaricus
CGCGTCTCACAATCAATACAAGCGTACAGATGCTGGATGATATTGATACCACAGCCATGTCTTAGGGCACCCCTGAGAAGTTCGATCGGGTATCAATGGTGTATTTGCCTGATTTGTAAACATTGCCAGCTATTATAAATGTTATGTAAGATATTCCACTTATCATTATTTATGAGGGCTTTATGACTGAGCTAGTATGATGTTGTTCAAGAACCTCTATTGCTCTTATTATTTGTAAAGAACCTCATGTGTAATATCGCTATTAATCTTGTTAAGGATATTGTGAAAGCCCCTCGTTATGGGAGGCACAATAGTAAAGCGCTCAATATTTCAGTATTTGACTATATTGTAGCACAGTGGCATATTGGGTAATATTGACATCTCAGACTCAAGACTGTAAGTTAACTCTGACCCTGGGATCACGGAGATGGTCCACAGGTGGTTTGAGTCCTTCTTCTTGGGCAGATACAATTCATCCATCCATCCATTTTCCAACCCACTGAATCCGAACACAGGGTCACGGGGGTCTGCTGGAGCCAATCCCAGCCAACACAGGGCACGAACCAATCCCAGGCAGGGTGCCAACCCTCCGCAGGACACACACAAACACACCCACACACCAAGCACACACTAGGGCCAATTTAGAATCGCCAGTCCATCAAACCTGCATGTCTTTGGGAGGAAACCGGAACACCCGGAGGAAACCCACACAGACACGGGGAGAACATGCAAACTCCATGCAGGGAGGACCCGGGAAGCGAACCCAGGTCTCCATACTGTGAGGCAGTAGCGCTACCACTGTGCCACCGTGCTGCCCAGATACAATACAATACAATACAATTTATTTTTGTAGAGCCCAAAATCACACAAGACGTGCCACAATGGGCTTTAACGGGCCTTGCCTCTTGACAGCCCCCCAGCCTTTACTCTCTAAGAAGACAAGGAAAAACTCCCAAAAAAACCCTTGTAGTAAAAAAATGGAAGAAACCTTAGGAAAGACAGTTCAGAGAGAGACCCCTTTCACAGGTAGGTTGGGCGTGCAGTGGGTGTCAAAGAGAAGGGGGTCAATACAATACAATACACAGAACAGAACAAATCCTCAATATAGTATAAAAATAAAAAATTTACAAGTACGGAGCAGAATTTAACAATAGATGACATCACATAATAGGATTTGGATTTGTTTAGAGACCTCGGCCATCAAACTGCCTGCCCCATTTGGCCACTCCACAGCTGAGATGAAAGGACCCCTCTACCCGACGATTCCTGTGATCCTCCATCAGGGACTTGGCAGGTGGGCCGTGTTACCAAGTGCCACATTTGAGTACCGATACAGATGTGAACCAGGCAAGCAGAGGGGTGCCCCAAAGATCAGTGCTGAGTCCTCTCCTCTTCTCCCTACATACCTTCTCACTAGACACCTAACATCCAGTCTGATGGGTTTTCTTATCCGTGCTATGCTGATGATATGCAGATGTACCTGATATTCCCTCCAGAGGACCACGTGTTATCAGTTAGAACCTCTGCATGTCTCACTGATATTGCAAACTGGATAAAGGAACACCATCTCCAGGTCAAACTGACAAAGGTAAACCTTCTTGTTATGCCATCTCATCTCTCTGGCCAGCACCAGCTTGGTGAATTATCAATAACACCCACCAAGTTGGTATGAAATCTTGGGGTGGTGATCGATGACCAGCCATCTTTCAGGTACCATGTTGCTATGGTCTATCGGTCTTGCAGATTCACTCCATGCAACAACTGCAATATCTAAGTGCAGCACAACCGGGAGCACAACCAGCAGCAGAAGTGATCATCCACCTGAAGCGAAGCATTTTTAGGCACGACCAGTACTTGGATGGGAAAACCTTCTGGGAAACCTTGGGTTGTTGCTAGAAGAGTTGATGAAGAGGCCAGCAGGGGCCACTTATCCTGTGGTCAGAATGTGGATCCCAATTCCCCATTGCAGTGATGAGAACACAGCGCTGTAGAAATGGTGCCATCCTTCGGGTGAGATGTAAAACCGAGGTCCTGACTCTCTCTCTGTGGTCAAACTTAATGCCAATAAAACTTAAGTGTTACTGGTAGGCCCAAACTCCCTACTTTCCAAGGCATCCAATTTCTCTGTTTCTATTGATGGTCCACTTGTCAAACCTGCTCCTGTTGTTAGAAATTTTGGTGTTTCGTTTGATTCATCACTTAACTTTGAGCTACACATTACGTCTCTTTCCAAAATTTCATGTAATCATCTCCGTAACATTGCCCACCTTCGTTCATTTCTGTCCTTTAATGATGCTGAAACTATGGTTTATTGTTTCCTAATGTTGATTACTATAATTCCCTCTTCATCTGCCTTCCTGCAAAACCTTTACAGAAGCTACAGTACATCCAGAACTCTGCAGCCAGAGTCCTCATCCACACCAAGCGTTCTGCTCACATCTCCCCTGTTCTCTCCCAACTTCACGGGTTACCGGTTCCATCAGACTGGACTGCCAATACTGATGCGCTGTGCAAGAAAGAACAGAGCCGGTTATACTACCTTAGAAGGCTGGCGTCCTTCAACATCTGCAATAAGATGCTGCAGATGTTCTATCAGACAGTTGTGGCGAGCGCCCTCTTCTACGCAGTGGTGTGCTGGGGAGGCAACATTAAGAGGAAAGACGCCTCACGTCTGGACAAACTGGTGAGGAAGGCAAGCTCTATTGTTGGCATGGAGCTGGACAGTTTAAGATCTGTGGCAGAGCGAAGGGCGCTCAGCAGGCTCCTATCAATTATGGAGAATCCACTGCATCCACTAAATAGTATCATCTCCAGACAGAAGAGCAGCTTCAGCGACAGACTGCTGTCACTGTCCTGCTCCACTGACAGACTGAGGAGATCGTTCCTCCTCCAAACTATACGACTCTTTAATTCCACCCGGGGGGGGGGGTAAACGTTAACATTCAACATTATACATAGTTATTGTCTGTTTTTCACCTGCATTATTATCATTCTTTAATTTAATATTATTTATTGTATCAGTATGCTGTTGCTGAAGAATGTGAATTTCCCATTGGGATTAATAAAGTATCTATCTATCTATCTATCTATCTATCTATCTATCTATCTATCTATCTATCTATCTATCTATCTATCTATCTATCTATCTATCTATCTATCTATCTATCTATCTATCTATCTATCTATCAAGGATTAAACTCACGATTCTGCTTCTCACCTTCAAAGCCCTACATAACCTTGCCCACCTCTACCTCACTCGGCTCCTAGCTCCATACATTCCTTGTGATCCTTGTCTCAGGTCCTTGAGCAGTAATCTCCTTACTGTCCCACACACCAGGCAGCTCCTTCAGTGTTATGGCCCCCTCTTCCTCAGTCCCTCCAAGATTGCTCCTCTTTCTCAACCTTTAAATCTCAACTCAAAACTTTCCTCTTCTATGAACTTTTGTCTTCTGTGTGATTTTTTTTTTTACTCTGTATGTAAAACAACCTTGGGTCTGTGAAAGGCACTCTATAAAGTTTATTATTATTATTATTATTATTATTATTATTATTATTATTATTATTACCATTTGCAGCGCACTGCACGATAACGTGCAGTGAATACACTTGACTTATAGTTTTCATTCTCTTTCTCTGTACGTTTAGCATTCATTTGCTCAGAGGTTGATGCGCTTGCTGTTTCCTGAGCAGCTCTTCTTTTCTCCACTCTAGCGGCCCGCTTCTTCTCTTCTTTCTTCGGCATCTTTTCACGTTAAAACTGATTAAGTCAGTGTTTCTGTTGCAATTACGTAGTATGTTTTCTTTAATTTTTCACTTAAGCTGGCACTTAAGTCTTCAATCTGTCTCAAGACTGATTTAAGATATGAAGAGGTAGACTGACGGCAAAGGTGGTAGGGATGAGAATGGCGCTTGTACACATGCGCCGCATGTCCACCCTGCTAGCCGCTGACGAGAGTTGATTCTACAATAAAATAAAATAAAAATAGGAATAACCTTGGAGGTCAATCATCACCCCAAATGCAGATAGTAGACGTGACGTAGTATATGAGTACCAAATTTCAGGTCAATAGGTCAAACGGTTTGCGAGCTACAGGTGATTTAAAATCCTGGACAGACAAACGAACAACGACGGTAGTGTATTATATATAAAGATATTATTCTAATAGATCCTGATGTGCTGGCTAATTTGCCCTCCATGGCTTAGTCATTCTGGCCCCCTAATCATCCCCTGTTTCTAACTGGCTATCTGTCTCACAACTTCACTACCTGATAGCTAATGTGTGGCGAGCATACTGGTGCAAAACTGGCTGCCATCGCATTATCCAGGTGGATGCTACCCATTAGTGGTGGCTGAAGTGGCTCCCCACTCACTGTGAAAAGCGCTTTGAGTAGTGAGCAATTCACTATATAAATGTAAAAACCAATTTAATCTCTCTATTATAAAAAAAATCTTGGAAGGAGATGAGATGTGATTTTCTCGGAGAGACACACGTCCCGCGAGACGAGTCCACACCCGGAGCTGGAAATAAAGGACAATTAGTAGATAGATAGATAGATAGATAGATAGATAGATAGATAGATAGATAGATAGATAGATAGATAGATAGATAGATAGATAGATAGATAGATAGATAGATAGATACTTTATTAATCCCAATGGGAAATTCACAAATGATGATGACAAAGTAGAATGTCGTAAAGAATTCAAAAATGTTGGCACGGTACACATGCAGAGCAGGTTAGAGATAATGGAAGTACAAAAATTCAAAAGTCTCAAAAAAAGATAGGAAAGATCGCATTAGCGCAAAAAAACGGAATTTATTACTCGGTGAAATAGCAGAACAGCGAAAGAGATTGAATATATTGTTTGGATTTAAACTTTAAGTTGGAGCCCCCAAGTTATTGATTATTATTATAACTCCTGGTCCAGGCTTTGGTCTTGTCGCCTCTGGACTACTACAACTCTCCGCTGGCAGCAGTACCAGCAAGTGTCACCATCCCATTGCAGATGATTCTGAATGCTGCAGCATGTCTGGTGTTCAGGCACACGTCACTCCTCTTTTCAGATCCCCACACTTGCTTTCTGTAGCACAGTGGGTCCCAACCTGTGGGGCGGGCCCCCCTAGGGGGGCGCGAAGTAACAAAAAGGGGTGAAAAAAAGAAAACAAGAATCGAAAATATGACAAATACATCTATTGAAACCAAAACAAATTAACTTAAACTACATTCTGATACTAGAAAAATAAATATAGAGTTAGATAAATGTCAATAAAAGTTAAGTAGGTATAATAAAATATCTGCGGTGGGTTGGCACCCTGCCTGGGATTGGTTCCTGCCTTGTGCCCTGTGTTGGCTGGTATTGGCTCCAGCAGACCCCCGTGACCCTGTGTTCGGATTCAGCGGGTTGGAAAATGGATGGATGGATGGATAATAAAATATGCATCTATGATACAACTTTTTTTCTAATTTTGGTTCTGTACGTTACCACAATGAATTTTAAATGAAACAATGCATCTATGATACAGTTCGGTCCATAAATATTTGGACAGAGACAACTTTTTTCTAATTTTGGTTCTGTACATTACCACAATGAATTTTAAATGAAACAACTCAGATGCAGTTGAAGTGCAGACTTTCAGCTTTAATTCAGTGGGGTGAACAAAATGAGTGCATAAAAATGGGAGGCAACTAAAGCATATTAGTGGGCTCCTTTCAAAAAAACGTTAGGGGGGCGCGATTAAAACTGTTATGAAAACTCGGGTTGCAAATACTTAAAGGCTGAGAAGCGCTGCTGTACCAGCACGTATTAAGTTTCAATCTTTGATGCTTGCCTACAGAGTAGTCAAAGGGTCAGTACCTATATATGGAGACACTTGTGAGGTCTTATGCTTCTTTATTCTATATTTAACAAAAATCAGACTTTCGAGTTTTGATTCAACAGAATCTTTCAAAGAATACCCTTTCACCTAATATTTTCTTGTGCAACCTTTAGGGTTTGCAATCACTACCAACAAGCAATTCCTGGAGCTCTTTGTTGAGACGTCTGCACCTGTCCACAGCTCGTCTGGCCCGCTCTGCATGAACAAACTGCTCCAGCTGTGTCAGGTTTGAAGGGGTCTTCTCCAGACTGCATGTTTCAGTTCTTTCCATAGATGTTCAATGGGATTCAAATCAGGGCTCACAGAAGGCCACTTCAGAATAGTCCAATGTTTTGTTCTTAGCCATTGTTGGGTGCTTTTAGCTGTGTGTTTTGGCTCCTTATCCTGTATGAGGGCCCATGACCTGTGACTGAGACAGAGCTGTGTGACACTGGGCAGAATGTCTCACTCCAGAATGTCTTAATAGTCTTGAGATTTAATTGTTCCCTGCACAGACGCAAGGCACCCCATGCCAGATGCAGCAAAGTAGCCTGAAACCATCACTGAGCCTCCTCCATGTTTCACCGTAGCTATTGTGTTCTTTTCTTTGAAAGCTTCATTTTGTTTCATCTGTGGCCACAGAGCTGATGTGACTTGCCAAAAAGCTCCAGTTTTGCCTCATCTGTCCAAAGCACATTCTCCCAGAATCATTATGCGTTGTCAATATGCATTTGAGCAAATTCCAGTCTGGATTTTATGTTTTTTCTTCCCTCCTGGGTCTTTCATTGAGCCCAATGTCACTAAAAAAATCAAAAAATGGTGCAATCAGACACTGCTGTACCCTGACCTTGGAGTTCAGCTTGCATCTCTTTTAAAGTTGTCCTTGGCATTTTCTCTCACTACACCATTTTCACTATCTTTCTGCTCATTCTGGGGTCGATTTTCCACTTGTGGCTGCATTTAGAGAGGTTGGCTGCCACAGTCTCATGGACCTTCTTCTTCTGTTTTTTGACACCCATCGCATGCCCAACCTTCCAGGATAGTGGTCTCTTTTTGAATATCTTCCATTTTTTTCCATACAAGGGTCTTTTTTTTTCTTGCCTTCTTAGGGAATCAAGGCTGGGAGATGCCAAAAAACAGGGCCTGTTAAAGCCCATTGCAGAACTCCTTGTGTGGTTTTGGGCTATTCAAGAAATAAATTTTTGTTGTTGTTCATTGCTTACTATAATTTGATTAAGTCCTTAACTATTTAGACCCTGAATACTAATGACTGATAACTTTGTGTGGTGGACAATCCTCTTCTTCTTTCAGCTGCTCCCATTAGGGGTTGTCACAGCGGATCATCTTCTTCCATATCTTTCTGTCCTCTGCATCTTGTTCTGTTACACCCACCACCGACATGTCTTCTCTCACCACATCCATAAACCTTCTCTTAGGCCTTCCTCTTTTCCTCTTCCCTGGCAGCTCTATCCTTAGCATCCTTCTTCCAATATACCCAGCATCTCTCCTCTGGACATGTCCAAACCAATGCAATCTCGCCTCTCTGACTTTGTCTCCCAATCGTCCAATCTGACCTGACCTTCTAATGTACTTATTTCTAATCCTGTCCATCCTCGTCACACCCACTGCATAACATCTTTAACTCTGCCACCTCCAGCTCTGTCTCCTGCTTTCTGCTCAGTGCCACCCACTGTCTCCAGCCCATATAACATAGCTGGTCTCACTACCATCCTGTAGACCTTCCCTTTCACTATTGCTGATACCCGTCTGTTTCAAATTACTCCTGTCACTCTTCTCCACCCATTCCACCCTTCCTGCACTCTCTTTTTCACATCTCTTCCATAATCCCCATTACTCTGTACTGTTGATCCCAAGTATTTAAACTCCTCCACCTTTTCCAACTCTACTCCCTGCATCCTCACCATTCCACTGACCTCCCTCTCATTCACACACATGTATTCCGTCTTGTTCCTACTGACCTTCATTCCTCTCCTCTCTAGAGCATATCTCCACCTCTCCAGGGTCTCCTCAACCTGCTCCCTACTCTCGCTACAGATCACAATGTCATCAGCAAACATCATAGTCCACGGGGACTCCTGTCTAATCTCGTCTGTCAACCTGTCCATCACCATTGCAAATAAGAAACGGCTCAGAACCAATCCCTGATGTAATCCCACCTCCACCTTGAATTCATCTGTCACTCCTACCGCAGACCACAGCACTGTCACACTTCCCTCGTACATATCCTGTACAACTCTTATATACTTCTCTGCCACTCCCGACTTCCTCATACAATACCACAGCTCCACTCCAGGCACCCTGTCATATGCTTTCTTCAGGTCCACAAACACGCAATGCAACTCCTTCTGGTCTTCTCTAAACTTCTCCATCAACACCCTCAGAGCAAACATCACATCTGTGGTGCTCTTTCTTGGCATGAAACCTTCCTGCTGCTCACTAATCATCACCTCACTTCTTAACCTAGCTTCCACTACTCTTTCCCATAACTTCATGCTGTGGCTCATCGATTTTATTCCCCTGTTGTTACTACAGTCCTGAACATCCCCATTATTCTTAAATATGCACTTCTTTTCCACTCCTCAGGCATCCTCTCACTTTCCAAGATTCCATTAAACAATCTGGTTAAAAACTCCACTGCTATCTCTCCTAAACACCCCCATGCTTCCAAAGGTATGTCATCTGGACCAACAGCCTTTCCATTCTTCATCCTCTTCATAGCTGTCCTTTCTTCCTCCTTGCTAATCCATTACACTTCCTGATTTACTATCCCCACATCATCCAACCTCTTCTCTCTCTCATTCTCTTTATTCATCAGCCTCTCAAAGTACTCTTTACATCTGCTCAACACACTCTCCTCGCTTGTGAGTATGTTTCCATCTTTATCCTTTATCACCCTAACCTGCTGCACATCTTTCCCAGCTCTGTCTCGCTATCCAGCCAATTGGTACAGGTCCTTTTCTCCCTCCTTAGCTCCTAATCATATTTGCAACTGTTGTCACAGAAACAGCAAGATGTTTGGAGATGATGGTCTTCTAGCCTTTGCCTTTCAAATGCTTGTCTATTATTTTCCTTCTGATCTCCTCACACAACTCTCTCCTTTGTTTTATGGTCCATGTTCAGTGTGGGACACAAGATGACACCAAACTGGTTAGTGATGACTCTTCTCCATTTAAATCATCTGAATGACTGATTGCACGATGGGAGATCTTTGTGATACAAATTCAAGAATACAGCTAGTTAGAAGAATCACTTGAATCCAAGAATTTAGGATCTTTTCTAGAGGTCCCAACAAACGTGTCAGGCCATTTTAGAAGATTTTTGTAGAATGATCTCTTTTCACAGGTGTGTTGCTTTACTCAATGACATATGCTGTAGGTTTACAGGGGGCAATGGCTTTTCATTTCATCACTTATCACCAGGCATACTCCACTTTTTCAATGAGCTGTAAGGAGACTAACAAATTTGTCTAATTCTGTATAACATTATTATCTATACTAATAAAAGGCAAAGCCCTCACTGACTCACTGACTCACTCATCACTAATTCTCCAACTTCCCATGTAGGTAGAAGGCTGAAATTTGGCAGGCTCATTCCTTACATCTTACTTACAAAAGTTAAGCCAGTTTCATTTTGAAATTCTATGCGTAACAGTCATAAAGGTTGACAGCGTCCGCCATGTTAAACTTTCTTATTTATTGCCCCATCTTCACGAAATTTGGTAGGTGGCTTCCCTGCGCTAACCGAAACCGATGTACGTACTTATTTCGGTGTTATGACGCCACTGTCGGCCATCATATTGAACTTTCCAATGGTCTTTGTTAGTTATGGGCCCATCTTCAAGAAATTTGCTACGCGGGTTCCCAACGCTAACTGAATCCTACTTACATACATATATACGTCCATAGCCTGCAGCTCGGTCGCCGTGTGAGGCGCCGTTGGGTCCTCCATCCCCACGCCTCCCACATAGTTGGCTGCCTGCCTATATAAAGCTGTCCGTCGCTCCAGTCTCTTCATTCCCTTCTTTGCTTCGCCACGGTACTCACGTCTCCCTGCTGATAACTGCAGCCTTTTTATTTAATCCACAGCTTCTCCGCTGTTTTATTGTTCATTTATTACGATTATAGTTATTGTGTAGGTATTTTAGACTTAGTTTACATTCTTCAGGTACCCATTCCCTTTATTGTTCCAACCGTACCCCCATTAACATGTCTATCATCAATCAAAGAACTGTCACTTACCGAGTGGTTTCCATGCCCGGAGATGGCGACTGCCTTTTCCATTCTCTGTGTTACATATTGAACGGCCATATCAGGCTCACTCTTGATATCCGGAGGAACATTGTGTCTTATGTATTGAATGACTGGGACAGGTTCAAGGTGTGGACTGATGACGGTACAGGAGATAATTATACTACACAGGAGCAGTAGAAGATTGAAATGCTTAAGCCCTTCACCTGTGGTTCTGCATGTGAGTTGATGGCTGCCGCTGAATTGTTCGGTTGTCGCTTTCAAGTGTACCGAAATGGCCAAATATTTTACACCTTTGGACAACCGCCAATGCCTTTTAAACATCTTAGATTCACGGGTGACGATTTGAGTAGTGGACACTTTGATGTTTATGAATGTTTAAACTCTCAAAAGCTGGATGCGAAGTTATCGATGAAACCCATTTCAATTCAGACGCCTACAATTTCCAGTAAGGCTCTGCTTCGCAATGACAATTAATAAGTCTCAGGGACAGACCCTACAAAAGGTTGGCATTGATTTGAGGCAAGATTGCTTTTCACATGGCCAACTATACGTTGCATGCTCAAGAGTAAGCTCAGCGCACAGCTTGGTCGTATTACAACCAGATGGCCGAACTGACAACGTGGTATACAAAGAGATCCTTAACAAATAATTATTGGTATATATTTTCCCTCAGTTTAAAAAGGTTTACTTGTCTTCTTAATAAAAATGTTAAAGCAGTACTTCTTGCTAGTTATTTTATGTTTAACAGAATACCTTTCTGCAAGATAACTTATAAGATTAGGCTACACTGTAATTACTTACTTGCACCTGCTTCATGTAGCCTGCAATGACTAAACATTTTCGATTACTGAAACTAAAAAATAAATAAATAAACACATGCCCTTGAGAGCCGATGTAGATACTGTACTTGGGTCTGTGAGTGAATCTCCAATCATGGCAGACATTTCAAAGTAACCCTGGAATAACAAAAAAGCCTCTGAAGTTGAGAGGCAGAAGCTGTGAAGACGTATTGGCATGCTGAATTTAATCTAGTCTGGACACAGAAATAACAGCTTGGTGACCCAAACAGCAGGTAATAAAAAATATAATAATGATAGCACTCTTCATCCTGAAGAAAATTGTAGCAGGATAGCACTAGCAAGCGAAAGGAAATCTCTCTCTCTTTCATTCTTTATCACGGGAAAAGGAGAGGTGAAACACCAATCTCTGTCTCTGTTTGTGTTCTCAAAGTTAAAGCTCAAAATCAAACACAATGCCAGCAGTAGTTAACTCTGTATGACACCAAGCCAGCATGCAGGCATGGGGCAGCTACCTAAGAGATCCTTTATTTTCAAGTGGAAAATGTTAAATTATCAGTCTTTTCAAATGGTCTCGTAATCCATTTGTAATGAAAATGTAAGAAATTTCTAGACTGCATTTTGGGTAATGATTTTCAGTGCTGAAAGTGTCCCTAAAAGGGAAATTGCAATTTAAGTAACTTGAGGCATTGATGAAAACGACTAAGACATGTGTATTGCATGGTGCACTGCAAACCTTAACTCTGAGGTCTGCATTGATAACTTAGATTTCAAAACCATCTTGAATGGGTAACACAGCTAGTTCGCAGTAAGAAAAAATAAATGCATTGTATCTATCTATCCAACAGACGGCACATCACAAACATTAACACAGCTTTTCCAAATCCCAATCCAAATGGCTTTTAACAGAGACATATGCATTGCGTGGTGCATTGCAAAGGTTAACGCTGAGGTCTACTTTGATTACTGAGATTAAAACGGTAAAACGGGTAGCGCAGCTAGTTTGTGGTAATAAAATGCATTATATCTATCATTACAACAGATGGCACATCACAAATATTAACACTTGTGATAGATGGCCAGGAACCCTGCCCTACCGGGATGCCTGGAGGAAGGAGGAACCAGGAGAGCAGCGCTTCTTTTCCCTGGGCACTCGGCCGGTCCTTGCTCCCTGGGGGACAGCACTTCCGGGAACAGAGTCGGCCTTAGGGTGAAGCGAACGAAGCTGGAGGGGGCCCATTTCGCCCAAGGTTTTTTTTTTCCTGTGATGCGACGCTGCTGCGGAGGGCCCAATGGAGCAACAGACTCCTTCACTCCAACCTCTATTACTAATTTTTTTATATATATAATTCACGGCAACATACTCCATCACTTAATTACTCCACGTGGACATCTCCACTGAGTACTCCAATCTTCATTACGCTTCACTCAGGCCCGCACGCCTGTTGCCGCCTCCATGGCTCATCTGTGCCTCTGTCCTCAGTAGGCGGCCAGTTACATTTCAGTCAGGGCCGCTCCGCCGTACTGCATTCTCGACAGAGCATAAAAGGGGCCCTTCTCTTCGTAAAGCCATCACTTTCCTTCATATCAATATATTTTCATTTTGTTAGAAAGAACGTCTTGTAGATAGTAGTTAGGCCTTGCCGAATTTCCACAGTTTGAAATTATTGTATTCCAAATGTCTTCTGTTCCACCGCCAAAGAAATATAAATCAGGTGCTCAAAAACGTACAGGAAAAGCAGCGAAAGATGAATTCTTCGCTACCCAAAAAGGTAAGTTATTTTATACGGAAATCTGAATATCTCGAAAGTATGAAAACAAGCTTTAAAACCGAATAAAAATGTAAAAACAAAATAATGTGGATCTTATCTTCATAAAATAAAAAAAATACAGTAATCCCTCCTCCATCGCGGGGGTTGCGTTCCAGAGCCTCCCGCGAAATAAGAAAATCCGCGAAATAGAAACCATATGTTCATATGGTTATTTTCATATATTTTAAGCCCTTATAAACTCTCCCACACTATTATAAACATTTCACGCACAATTATACAGCATAAACCCTTTGTATTCTCTTAGATATTAGGTAAGATTTGTTGAAATTATGTATGTAAACACAGTTTACATACAGTAAAACCTAAATGTTATTTTAAAGATATCGAGCGTCTCCGATATCACATATGTTACAGCCATTACGACAGACAGGCCACCAGCAATAAATACGTACAATGCAAGAAAAATTGTATACAGTAAAATGTGTGTACAGTGACACTAAACTATGTACATGTAATAAGTACTGTACATAGATAATTAATTATGGTTACTCACCAACAATGACACGACGACTTGTCCGATAACGATGAGTTTAATGTTACTGCACAACAAAGGATAGCGTTACAGCTCTTCTAAAGGAGCCTCTTCAGGCGACTGTTTAGCACCGCCATTGTTCTTCTTCCAGCACTCTTCAGTCCAAATCTCTAAAGCAGATTCCATCCAGACTACTGCCTTATCACGTCCACTTGCAACTCATTTTGCGCCCTGGTTAAAAGACACTGCGGCCGTAGATCTTATATGCTTTTCCTCCATTTTAAATAAAAAGAATCGTGGACTCATTTATGCTGTAATGATGTCCTGCAGCGGTGTAGCTGTTTCCTTCCTTCAACATATCCAAAACTTTTACCTTTTCTGCAATCATTTGCATTTTCTGTTGGCACTTGTGCACGTTAATGTTGAATGAGTGAGATTAGACTTCCTGGTTAATGCAGCACTCCATCGCTGAGCCAATCAGCAGCACACAGGAACTTAACCGCGTGCTCTGATTGGGTAGCTTCTCAGCCATCCGCCAATAGCGTCCCTTGTTTCAATTCAAATGCGTCCCTTGTTTCAATTCAAATGGGCAAATCAACTGAGGAAGCACACGTACTGTAGACCGCAGACATCCGCGAAGCAGTGAAAAATCCGCGATATATATTCACATATGCTTACATTTAAAATCCGCGATGGAGTGAAGCCGCGAAAGACGAAGCGCGATATAGCGAGGGATCACTGTATATAAAAAATATAAAAAGCAAAAAAAAAAAGTGCTTGGCCTAGCTATTTACCTCCACGTGCTGCCTGGTGGAAACAGCAAAAGCTGGCTAAAATGTAGCTTTATCTGTTAATGTATCGTCACTAAAGACATTTATGCGGGCCCGCTCCGACCTCCATCACTCCTACCCTTCACTCAGGGCCTTGTACGACAGTCTGCGCTGACAGCCTGCAAATTTGGCTCCTGTCAGTGTGTTATGGTTACGGTTGTTAGTGTCAAATGGAAATCGTCAAAAAGTGATGGTTGTAGATGCCAGGAAAACGCATTTCTGCAGCTCAGAATGCAGGAAATAGCTTGGTGGCCGGAGCTCTGCCCCGGACCCCCTAGCTGCAGGGGTCGGGCCCCGTAAGTATCAGTTTGCTTCGGGCCCGAAATTGTCTAGGGCCGGCTCTGCCAGGACACCAGGAAGTGCTGACAGACCAGGGATGGTATATGCCCGGAGTGCTTCCAGGTGCAGGGGCAGCACTTCCGTCACACTGGGGAGTGCTGCCGGAAGTACATCGTCAGACACCTGGAGCACATCCGGGACAAGATAAAAGGGGCCGCCTCACTCCAATCAGGGAACCGGAGTTGGGTGGAAGAAGGACGGAGCTTGCGTGGCAGGAGTGGAGGCGGCTGAGAGAACCAAGGACTGGAACCTGTAAATAGTTGTAAATATACTAGTGGTTGCTAAATAAACGTGTGTGTTGGACACTGTGTTGTCGTGTCTGTCTGTGGCCGGGCTAGCTTTTACACACTGCTTTCACAAACCCCATACCAAAAGGCATATAACAGAGACATGAATTGCATGGTGCACTGGAAACATTAATGTTGAGATCTGCATCGGTTACTTAGATTTCAAACCGTCTTAAATGGGTAGCACAGCTAGTTAGTAGTAAAAAATAATGCATTTCATCTGTCATTCCAACAGATGGCACAACACAAACATTAACACTGCTTTTACAAACCACATACACAATGGCATATAACAGAGATGTGCATTGCATGGAAACGTTAACCCTGAGGTCTGCATCAGTTACATAGATTTCAAAATTTCGAACTGCAAACATTATGGTGAGGTCTACTGTACATTGATGACTTGGAGTTCAAATCATCTTAGACGGTGAATAGTGATTTCTATTAATGGTGTGATGCTACTGCAGATGTCTAGTCAGTTGAGACTGGAAATCCAAAAGTTCTTGTAAGGCATCTAATGTTATCACTGGAAAAAACTTCAGTTTTCTTAGAAATAGATCTTTTAGTTCACATTTAGCACATTGACTTCTGGACTATTTATTACCAGGACGCTGGAGTACATGTAGATCTATGCATGTACAACAAATAATGAACTCTAACAAAAATGTAAAGAAATGTATTAGAAAGCAATACTTTTATTATGAAAAGTAACTTTGTGAAAATGTAAATAAACCGTTCCTTTTTTTATTTTCACCAGCAATGTAACTAAAAGTCTCCATTTCAATGAGAGTCCTTGTAGGATGGCACCACATAGAGTGCAGGCCTAGAAGCACATCCATCCATCCATTTTCCAACCCGCTGAATCCGAACACAGGATCACGGGGGTCTGCTGGAGCCAATCCCAGCCAACATGTGCTGTAAATACAGTATAACACATTTCTTGGCGCTGTCCACGAAACACAACACATTTGGTAGTTGGTGACTGTGTGTGTGCTTAATGAGCTTAATGTCAAATTATCCATGTAGTTCTGTCCTGACAAGTTGGACACCTTGTAATGAAGTGACACCTTTGAGGCAGCGATTTGCATCAGTGCCAGAGCCTAAAGGTTCCTCATCACCTAATTAATTGTCACTATCTCCATCACCATCATTATTATCAAAATATTTATCTTGAAATAAATCTCATTGTTTCAAAACATAAGCAGCTTTATACTTTTTTCGCAATGACATAACTACGGCCTGTCTATTTATAACACTGTTATCCGCATGTTGTTGCCACCAAAAACAAAAATAAAATGGTATGGCTACCCACTAGATGGCAGCACTATAGCTAGTGTGGCGGGCGGCCGGGTCCCATGCCCGGCCGGGACACCCCTTCTACATATGTTCCGGGGGAGCAACCATGGGCGTCTCACTACCTCCCCCGGACGCTTGGTGGTAGCCTGACGATGGCTGACGATGGTGCCTCAGTTTCCCGCATTGTTTCATGGTAGATGGTGTTCTCCATAACCCTGTGGGGATCTGGGATGGCCGCCAGGGGGTGCTGCATGGATCCCGGAGCCTACCTGGACATCTCTACAGCCCCGCCTGGAAGTGCAATTAGCCACAGGTGATCAAGCACCCGGAGCACTTTCGGGTGGGCTATAAAAAGGGCCAGCATCCACCACTCAGGAGCCAGAATCGGGAGGAAAAGGACGGGATTGCCTGGGAGGAGTGGTGGTGCAAGGTGGAGAGTTGCGTGTCTTATTTAACTGCTTTTGGGACTGTGTATTACCTGTGGGTCACGGGGAAGATGTGTGCCCACAGGGGAAGAAAAATAAAAAGTCTGTGTGCTTCTACACGTGCCTCTGGGTCAGTCTGTGCCGGGTCGGGCGCTATATAGCGCCTTTCCCACACTGGTAACTTAGAGACACGGCAGCAAAACTCACCAACAAGCCGGCTGTGTCTGTAGTGGAAGTAAACTGAAGTACAAGTTATATCGTATGTCTCGTCCATGAAAGGCTCAGTGAGGTATGACTTTGTAGCGGGGCAACATAGTTAGTGTTAAATGTCAGTTCTGAGTGCGTCTCGTTTCATTGTCCCGTTTACTGTTTGTATGTGTATCAGTTAATGCCGTCCCCGTAAAGGGGGACGGATGATGGAAGGAGACCACAGCCGCAAACCTGGAAAACACCTGTCCTTAATTAATCAATCACAGCCGTCACAGGACTATTTAAGCCAGCAGGAGGAGAAGGAAGGAGAGAAGGAGATTTTTTTTTCACATTCACAACCACGAGCCAACTGTACCTGTTATTTTCCACATCGCGCATTTCCATCCAGTTTGTTTTTCCATCCGCCGGACTTGCTTCAAGGACCTCATCACGAGAGACCCCGGGGTCGGAGTTAATCATCCACCACGCACCGAGGATTCACGGTGAGGCTGCTCCATTTTTTCCGGGGAAAATCAAACGACTCATTTTCACTAATTCAGTCAACCGCATCCAGGACAGTTTCTTTATTACCGGACTCACGTTCACATTCATTTCCATATATCATTCAATTCTTGTTATTCGTGTTGTGTGTTTATATGTTACAGGGACAAGGAAGGTTTTTTGTTGTACAGTAATCCCTCGCTACTTTGCGGTTCACTTTTCGCGGATTCACGACTTCGCGGGTTTTTAAATACAAGTGATTGCCCGCCTATCGCGGAAGTTATGTTCCAGACCCATCAGCAACAGGAGAAAATCCGCGATATAGAAAGACCATATAAATAAACATTTTTATAGTTTAAGCCTTAAAATACCCATCCCACATGCTTTAAACACATGTAAACTTATAAAACACACTTTGTTAACACATATGATATGTGGATGTCGGGCTAAGGATATGAGTAACATCTCACAATTATAAAACATTTTAACTTCACGTAAGACAAGACAATGAGACAGGAAAATTGGTGATGTACAGGCTTTTAAATTATTGACACGCAGAGCGACAAGCAGCACAAAGCCAGCACAAAGTCCACTTCTCCTTAGCGTTCATTCAGCTCCCCACCCCCTTGACAATGCGAAGTGGCAGGAGCGTACTGAGCTTCCGGGGAGGGGGGGTTTGAGCGAAGGTGCGTTCAGCCCTCACACACACACACACACACTCCTCCTTCCAAACGCGCAGAGCGACAAGCAGGCATTTTGGCAGAAGCAGCACAAAGTCCATTTCTGCTCAGCGTGAGTTCAGCTGCCCCCCTTCACAAAGCGAGTGCAGACACATTGACGTCTGATTGCTGCGTGCAGTGTGCAGTGTTGGTCTGCGGTGTTTAAGAATGTAGAAAGTGTTTAAGAGCATAGGAAGTGTTTATAAGAGCATGGGAAAGGTTAATAAGAGAGTGAGAAAGGTTTATAAGAGTGTGGGAAGGGTTTATAAAGCCTTAAAATATGTATAAATAATAAAACAAATATAGGTCGCTACTTCACGGATTTTCACCTATCGCGGGGGGCTCTGGAACGTAACCCCCGCGATAGGTGAGGGATTACTGTATTTATATTTGGTGGTGTCTTGTTGTTGCTGGGGTGGAGGGATATTTATATTTATATGTTTCTATTTTTTGCATGTCTTGTTTCATTTAATACATTTAATCCGTTTAAATTTTACATCCTCTTTTTCTACTTATCTTTTCACCGTCGATTGTGGGGGAAAAGTTTAATTGGTTAGAAGTACGGCTTGATAGTTAGATTCTGTCTCAGTAAATCATCCAGGCCACAGGTCTTGGAAGTGTAGCTGCCGGCTGGGTAAAGGGGTCGGCCGTTACAACTTAACTCATACTTCACGCTCAAATTGTTAAGAATGATCGGAATGAAATTTTCTATTCAATACTGCCATGTGAATTACACTTTAGTGAAACTGCAGGAAATCAACCAACAGAAGATTTCACACCACATTACAACTGATTGTACTGTACAAAAATATACCATCAAGTACATAAACCTCTATAATATTTATTACTAGTGAACTATGAAGACCTATTATCCTAACAGAAAATACAAATAAAACCAAATAAAGATCAGGAGTTATTGACACTCCATATGTTTTCTAAATAGTTACCTGTTTCAGTTCCTCTAGCACTTTGAGCTACTTTTTTGTATGAAAATGTGCTATATAAATAAATGTTGTTGTTGTTGTTGAATTCATAATATATTTTATTACTTTTGGTTGCTCATTTAGAGCAAAGACAATGTTTCTTTTATTCTATTTTCAATACAGCTTAACATTGATCACATTGTTGTTACTTCTTTGGTAAGTGATGGTCTTCAAAGAAACATAAATGTAAAGATTGTCATATTGTTTAAAATTTGGACTATTGTTGTCATGGGTCGTTCTGGCAGTATTTATCCTGGACTTTGTCTTCTATGCTTAGGAGCCATCAGGTTTGTCTTTCTTTTCATCTGCTCTGCAGTTGTTGTGGTCTGGGACAGGGGTAGGCAACGTCGGTCCTGGAGTGCCACAGTATGTGCAGGTTTTTGTTCCAACCCAGTTCCTTAACGAGAACTCAATTATTGCTGATGAAGCACATATTGCTTAAGTGACATTTTAATGCTTCATTTTAGTGGTCTCGCTTGTTAAGGTTCTCCAACCTTAATTGCTTATTTCAATCTTAAACTGCTGCATTCAGTGTTTTAATTGCTCCTTATTAGCAATAAGATGTAAAAGACAAAGCAGCCAGCAGTTCTCCAGCTAGCTTTTTTCCAATTACATCTGTGTGTATTCATCATGCACGGTTTGATTTAATAAAACACTTAATAGAAAAATGTGACAGACTGAAAATGATCTGTTTTAGGCTTCAAATCATTTGGATGATATCCTTGGAAAGGAAAAAAATCTACGATATAAAAGCCTTACATTGCACAGACTAACAAGCCATAAAATTAAATAAGGTCTGAGATTGGCAATGATTGGTTTCTAATTAAGCAGTTGGGTTGGAATGAAAACCTGTAGCCACTGCGGCTCACCAGGACCGACATTGCCTACCCCTGTTTTACATCTTATTGCTAATAAGGAGCAATTAAAACACTGAATGCAGCAGTTTAAGATTGAAATAAGCAATTAAGGTTGGAGAACCTTAACAAGCGAGACCACTAAAATGAAGCATTAAAATGTCACTTAAGCAATATGTGCTTCATCAGCAATAATTGAGTTCTCGTTAAGGAACTGGGTTGGAACAAAAACCTGCACATACTGTGGCACTCCAGGACCGACGTTGCCTACCCCTGGTCTGGGAGACCCAAAGCACATAAATCCCAGTAAGTTTCAAAAGCATTTCCAAAAATGTCCACTTGAGGGGGGTATAATCATCAAGCCCTGGCTCATAATAAGGGCAAGCACTGAATGTTTCTAAAATATATATATTTTTTTTACTTCATAATAAATTTTCTGTGTTTATGAATCTCTATGAAGCAATTCTATGAAGCGTGGAGATAGTGTTTGTCAGTAACGGGGCTTGTCATTGGAGTAGCAATTAGATTCATTTGTGAAAACTCACATTCACCCTCACGTGATGAAACTGTACTACACCTAAAACTCAGCACACAATCGATTATAAAATCATCTAAAACCAGTAATGGTGCACTGTACGATAACGTGCAGTGAATCCACTTGACTTGAGTGTTCCTAGTTTTCATCCTCTTTCTCTGTACATTTAGCATTCATTTGCTCAGAGGTTGATGCGCTTGCTGCTTCTTGAGCAGCTCTTGTTTTCTTCACCCTAGCGGCCCGCTTCTTCTCTTCTTTCATCAGCATCTTTTTATGTTAAAACTGATTAAGTCAGTGTTTGTGTTGCAATTACTTAGCACGTTTTCTTTAATTTTTCACTTAAACTGGCACTTAAGAGTTCAATCTGCCTCAAGAATGATTTAAGATATGAAGAGGTAGGCGAAGGTGATAGGGAGGAGAACGGCACCAGTACACATGCACCACACGGCCGCCCTGCTGAGAGTTGAGTCCACAATAAAATAAAATAAAAATAAAAAGAGGAATAACCTTTTAGGTCAATGATCACCCCGAAAGTGGATAGTAGCTGTCACATAGTATATGTGTACCAAATTTCAGGTCAATCGGTCAAACGGTTTGAGAGCTACAGGTGATTTAAAATCCTGGACAGACAAACGGACAGCCACGGAATAGCATATTACAGGGTGAGGCAGAAAGGACGGACATCTTTGAAATGGCTAGAACTCACCACTAGGTGGAGTGACAGATGTGCAGTAGGTGGCGTTAGGTTCGCGAAGTCTTAGTATTTTTTTATTTTCTTTTTAGTTGAAGTCATGGAGCCGTGGACGATAGAACACCGCGTTTTTACTTACGACTGTTTTGTCAAGAACAACCAATCTATTACTGCAGTACAGCGTGAGTTTCGTTGCCATTTCAATATCCACAGAAATAAAGCTGTTCCCACTCGTAACACTATCCTACGTTGGGTTAAAGCTCTTTGTACACAAGGTATACTAATGAGCAAAAGACCGCTGGGGGCTACACGAACGGCACGTACCCCTGAAAATATGGAAAGCGTATGACTAGCCCTGCTGCGCAGTCCAAGTCGATCTGCTTGGATGCATTCGTCTGAACTTGGCCATCAGTGATAACGGACACCATATGGGAGATGTTGTTTTCCACACTTGATTTTGTCAAATGCTATTTCAATATGAACTCAAATCTTTCAATAAATTTCTTTGTAAGAAAAAATTAACAATTTTGTGATTTTGTAAAAAACGTCCGTCCTTTCTGCCTCACCCTGTATACTGTATAAAAAGATGTAATCGATGCCATGACCAGCTGTCACAGCCGAGGTGCTAGTATAACGCACCGCTGCGTACCGTCACAAGGGAAGAAAAATTTAAATCACTGCATCATAGACTTCTACCATCACACTACCATCCATCCATTATCCAACCCGCTATATCCTAACTACAGGGTCACGGGGGTCTGCTGGAGCCAATCCCAGCCAACACAGGGCACAAGGCAGGAAACAAACCCCGGGCAGGGCGCCAGCCCACCACAGGGCACACACCCACACAAACACACACACCAAGGACAATTTAGGATCGCCAATGCACCTAACCTGCATGTCTTTGGACTGTGGGAGGAAACCCACGCAGACACGGGGAGAACATGCATACTCCACGCAGGGAGGACCTGGGAAGCGAACCCGGGTCTCCTAACTGCATGGCAGCAGCGCTACCCACTGCGCCACTGTGCTGCACATCACATTACCATTTGTGTCAAAGTGATATTCCAATTATTTATCTTTAATAAATTTGAAAAAATTCCAAAAATACTGTTTTCATTTGATCATTTTGGGGTGCTGAGTGTTGTCTGATGAGGGAAAAAAATGAAATGAAACAGTTTCAGCATAAGGAGGTGTAGAACTTGAACCCTGGACACAGACAGACACGGACTCAGAATGTCTAAAAGCACACACGTTTATTTCTTCTTTAATTCCTGCACACAACACAGTGCACCAAACAGCCACACCGACTCAGTTCCTTTTATTTTCCTTTCTTTTCTTCTGCCGCCTCTACTCCTTTCCTCCCAAGCTTTGTCCACCTTCCACTCAAATCTGGCCTCCGAATGGAGTGAGGCGGCCTTCTTTATACTGCACCCTGAAGTGCTCCAGGTGTCTCCCGATTGATATCCGACTGCACTTCCAGGGTGTGGTGGAAGTGCTGCATGTCCAGACTCCGGAGCTGTCCAGACGTCCCCTGCTGGTGGTCACGGACCCCCACGAGGGTTGAGCTTCTAACCTCCAATTCCGTGGCCCCGATGTAAACCAAGGGGGCTGCCATCCCATGTCCCGGGGAAGGTAATGCTGTTAATATGTCCATTCACCAGGTCTTCTCTTCAAAAAGGGCGTCCCATCTGGGCAAGATCCCCGGTTGTCCATCACAGAGGCAACATAACAAAATGTGTAAAATATGAAGGCATCGGAATACTTTCTGCAGGTGCTGTATCTCTGTGTTTTTCTTAGTACAATTCTTACTTTATTTTCACCAGCAATGTGACTAAAATTCTCCATTTCAATGACCACATAGAGTGCAGGCCTAGAAGTGTGCTGTACATATAATGCGTTTCTTTGCGCTTTCCACGCTTGTGATACACAACACATTTGGTAGTTGGTGGCTGTTTGTGCTCAGTGGGTGTCAAAATGTCCGTGTAGTTGCATCTTAACAGTAGGGTCAAGTCAGACACCTTGTAATGAAGAGACACCTTTTAAGGCAATGATTTCCATCAGTGCCAATGCCTAAAGGTCCCACATCATCCAGTTGATTGTCACTATCTTCATCACCATCCATCCGTCCATCCATTATCCAGCCCACTATATCCTAACTACAGGGTCACAGGGGTCTGCTGGAGCCAATCCCAGGCAGCACAGGGCGTAATGCAGGAAACAAACCCCGGGCAGGTCGCCAGCCCACTGCAGCTCCATCACCATCATTATTATCAAAATATTCATCTTGCAATAAATCTCATTGTTTCAATCTGCCTCAAGAATGACTTAAGATATGAAGAGGTAGGGGAAGTGATGGCAAAGGTGGTAGGGAATGAGAACGGCGCCCATACGCATGCATGCACCACACTGGCGCCCTGCTGCCGAGAGTTGATTCTACTATAAAATAAAATAAAATAAAAAGATGATACTTTTTATCTTTAATAAATTTGCAAAAATTCCTAAAATCCTGCTTTCCTTTGGTCATTTTTGGGTATTGAGTGTTATTTGACGAGGGGAAAAAAATAAAGTGAAACAATTTCAGCATAAGGAGGCAACATAACAAAATGTGTAAAAAGTGAAGGTGTCTGAATACTTTCTGCAGGCGCTCTATCTCTGTGTTTTTTCTTAGTACTTAGTTTTTGATCTTGATCCTGTCTGGCAGCACGGTGGCGCAGTGGGTAATGCTGCTGCCTCGCAGTTAGGAGACCTGGGTTCGCTTCCCGGGTCCTCCCTGCGTGGAGTTTGCATGTTCTCCCCGTGTCTGCGTGGGTTTCCTCCGGGTGCTCCGGTTTCCTCCCACACTCCAAAGACATGCAGGTTAGGTGGATTGGCGATTCTAAATTGTCCCTAGTGTGTGGTGTGTGCGTGTGCCCTGCCCAGGGATTTGTTCCTGTGTTGGCTGGGATTGGCTTCAGCAGACCCCCGTGACCCTGTGTTCGGATATAGCAGGTTGGATGCTGACTGAATGACTGATCCTGTCTTCTTCCAGCCCTCCCTTTACACAGTCCCGTTGCTTCATGTGCCAGACATCACAATGGAAATCCGGTGGCAGTTTCTTTTAGTTATTCATTTTTGAGCTGTGCTCTAGCAAAATGAATATACATTCTTAAAGTCTTCTAATCTCTGAGACATGGCCATTGAAACCTTAAACTCCATCGTACCATATTTTTTCTCCGTCTTCTACTGTTCACCTTGTGATATTTGTGGTGGAGATGGGGAAATGTTATTTCTCATAAAAACATGAGAAATTTGACAAATAAGAGGTGACCATCCAGTTCATCAATTCATTTTTTTTAGCTGATAGTTAAGCTGTCCTAATATCTCATCCGGATTCTTCTCAAAGATTGCCAAAGTTTCTGCTTCGACTACATGACTTGGTTGTTTGTTCCAGAGTCCCTCAACTCTTTGTAAAGAGGTGCTTTCTGACTTCAGTTTTAAATTCACTTCCTCTTAATTTCCACTGATGTCCACGGCTATGGTATTCAAATTTAAGATGAAAGAATTCTGCTCAATCTACTATACAGGGTGGTCCAGATCTAATTATACAATTATGCAATTTTCATTACGCTATAACTTAAGTTAATTACATAGAGAATTTACAAAAAATTATGTTTGTTGCAGATAGATGGCAGCACCTGCCCTGCATTCGTTTATTGCAAGATATTTCAAGCAATTCTTTTGTCTTGCATTATTTTCCTGCATTGCATTAAAAGTTGCATAGTTAGATCTGGACCACCCTATACTTTATTAATGCCTTTGAGGATTTTGAAAAACTGGATGAGGTCCCCATGCACTCTCCTCTGCTCGTTTGAGACTAAACAGGTTTAATTCTCTGAATCTGTCACAGTAGGACTTGTGCTTAAGTCCTGGGATGCACTTGGTTGCTCTTCTCTGCACAGCTTCAAGTGTTGTTAGGTCTTTCTTGTACTGCGGTGACCAGAACTGCAGACAATACTCCAAATGTGGGGTCACTTGTGCATTATATTGCCTAAATATAATGCCCTTTGAATTATATTCAACAGTTTTTCTAAAATAACCTAACATTTTATTGGAATGATTTGTTCTTTTTGAATGACTCTTTTCAGTAAATCATATGAATCAATTTGTGCGCATGAACGAATCAGTTCAGTGGAGCTCAAAGGACTAGTGCTAAAGTGCATGCTTCTCCTGTGTGACATCGTCATTACCTCCCATTTTGCTGCCCCTGCCCACTGGTGGATGTGTAAAGCACATGTGGAAGAACCGTGTGACTCATGAGTCTCAACTCATTTGATTCTTAAAGGAGTCACTATCTGAGAACCAGCCTGATTCTCGTTCATTTGATTCATGAAGGAGTCACTATTTGAGAATTCGTCTAACGATTCCAGTTCATTTGAATCGTGAAGAACTCACTACCCGAGTATCTGTCTAGCAGTTCTCGTTCATTTGATTTTCAAAGCAGTCAGTACCCGAAAATCAGTCTGACGATTCTCTTTCATTTGATTCGTGAAGTAGTTACTACCTGAGAACCAGCCTGATTCTCACTCATTTGATTCATGAAGGAGTCACTATTTGGGAATTCATCTAACAATTCCAGTTCATTTGATTCGTGAAGAAGTTACTACCTGAGAACCAGCCTGATTCTTGCTCATTTGATTCATGAAGGAGTCACTATTTGGGAATTCGTCTAACAATTCCAGTTCATTTGATTCGTGAAGAAGT
The DNA here is from genome assembly GCF_900747795.2 of Erpetoichthys calabaricus. NCBI lineage: Eukaryota > Metazoa > Chordata > Cladistia > Polypteriformes > Polypteridae > Erpetoichthys > Erpetoichthys calabaricus. The sequence continues at coordinate 14,960,677 of NC_041399.2, forward strand.
TACTACCTGAGAACCAGCCTGATTCTTGCTCATTTGATTCATGAAGGAGTCACTATTTGGGAATTCATCTAACAATTCCAGTTCATTTGATTCGTGAAGAAGTTACTACCTGAGAACCAGCCTGATTCTTGCTCATTTGATTCATGAAGGAGTCACTATTTGGGAATTCGTCTAACAATTCCAGTTCATTCGATTCGTGAAGAAGTTACTACCCGAGTATCTGTCTAACAGTTCTCGTTCATTTGATTTACGAAGCAGTCAGTACCTGAAAATCAGTCTGACGATTCTCCTTTATTTGATTTGTGAAGGAGTCACTATTTGGGAATTCGTCTAACGATTCCAGTTCATTTGATTCGGGAAGAAGTTACTACCTGAGTATCTGTCTAGCAGATCTTGTTCATTTGATTTGCGAAGCAGTCAGTACCCGAAAATCAGTCTGACGGTTCTCCTTCATTTGATTCGTGAAGTAGTTACTACCTGAGAACCAGCCTGATTCTTGCTCATTTGATTCATGAAGGAGTCACTATTTGGGAATTCAAGTAACGATTCCAGTTCATTTGATTGTGAAGAACTCATTACCTGAGTGTCTGCCTAGCAGTTCTCATTCATTTGATTTGCGAAGCAGTCAGTACCCGAAAATCAGTCTGACGATTCTCCTTCATTTGATTTGTGAACACGTCACAACCCGAGAATCAGTCAAACGATTCACGTTCAATTTATTTGTGAACGAGTCACCTCCCAATTATCAGTATAACGATTTTCGTTCATTTGATTCTTGAACAAATCATTACAAGCTACACAATTTTCATTCACTTGCAATTTTGTAATGTAATGTCTTATTTTAATTTTTCAGCTTAAACAAGTTATCTTACTTTGTGTATGAAAATAGAGCAATGGCATATAAATGATCTTATTACTAATATATTTATACATAATTAATCATATATTTATTGATAATGAATTAAATATAAATTAACAACAATAATAATTATATGTTTATATGCATACATACGTACCATACTGTATCTGAAATGAATGTATGAATTATGAAATTATCTATTTGTAATGTCATCAATGGGGGACCTCACCCAGGAACTAAAATATAAGCTATCCGAAAACAATGAATCAAAGAAATCAAAAGAATCGATTCACTTAAACAGGTAGTTCAAAAGAATCAATATTAATGTTCTTCCACCTTTTAATTCCTTCAACACTTTCACGTGAGTGTGGCAGGAGATGGAGTTGGGGTGAATTTGTGTCTTAGTGGAAACCATGTATGTGTTGAAGTCAGAATGAAGCTTGTCAAAATTCACAAAGTGACAAAAGGACATATTGTGGCCAGTCGTTGTGCCACACAGTGTGGGGCAGCGGTCACAGAGAGTGAGTGAATGTGGGTATGGGTTGGGGTCAGAATTTTCTTAGAATTACCTTTTGAAAAATGTATTATTGTATAATTATAATAAGATATTGCTCACAAAAAAGAGAATGGGTATGTGGTTTTAATTGTTCTCCTACTATTAGTACAGATCAAGAACTTGAAATATTTACTTTCAAGATCACATTAATGAAGCAACTATTTAAATGTGCCATGCATTTGTTATTTTTAAATTTAGGAGAGCAATAAGTGCATCTGACACCATGCATCTGACACACATTAGCATAATTGCTGCTCTACTTTTAACTATCATTCTTCTCTCCAGCTATAATGAACTTGGAAAAGAAAAATAATCAGAAGTGCCAGAAATCCTATTTAGGAAATGTTATTTGTGTCATCCTGACAGCTCTCACAAATAACATATTCTTCTTTTTTCCATTTTATTAATGTTTAACAATTTTCCTAAGAGATCCATCTGCACATGCGATTCTTCATTACTATTTGCAAACAGGAAGCTAAATGTCATTGTCCTCGACGGTAATTGCATTAATATTGATGCAGGGCTTCTGTATGGACAAGAATGATGGAAAGGCACGACTCACTTGTCTCTTTATCGCTAATTATGAATGGCCAGTATGCAAGGTAATTCATTAAAGTGACTTTTCATCAATTCTTTTTTTTTTTTTTTATGTGACTGCGGTTTGTAGTAAAATAAGCTTCTATTCTGAATTAGAGTCAACCTGAACTGTGTTTTTAAAAGAAAAAAATAATGTGCATATACATTTATAGTATGATATTGTAAGTCACATTGGATAAAAGTGTCTGCTGAATAATAAGTAACTAATAAACAATGATAGCTGTGCATAAAATGTGATTTATATAAAGTGGACTATTACTTTAACATACTTTATCTGTGTAAATAATATACAACATAGTGACAAATAAAACATGCAAATAATGAGTCTGGCAGTGTGTGAAATACCCGGTGGTAACCAGCAGGGCCAGTTAATGCTCCAGTGCTGGCTAAATACTGAAATCTTGTGCTTACGATAAATTCGATATGGACAATGCTATTCTTTACGATATGCATGTATTAAAGGAAAAGTTTGGTATTATTTAAGTCAAAGTTATTTGTTCACAAACATAGTATATATGCATTTACCATGTAAAATTGTGTTGTAAAGTTAAGGGTTTTCTATAAATTTTAAAAAATATGTTGCCTGCACTGGCACTTTACAATGGAGGCAATGGGGCTTATTTATGTAATTTTTAAACAAAAAAAAACACCAAAATTATAAGACGCAGCCAGTTTAAATGAACACCAGATGTGCGCACTACCTCAGTGCTTGTCGTCTTCCGCAATAACCTTCTAGCTCCTTGAGGTGTTGTTTCTTCTCGAAAGACCAAATCACAGTAAATTGTTCATGTTACGTTGTTGGTTTTGATTTCATTTATGTTATTTATCTGAGAATTCACACGAGTGTATAGAAGACGTATCCTTACCTCAAGAAAGACAGTAACAGGAATATGTTATTAAAATTATAATTTCCAGATCACTTTAGTTGTCACATACATGTTTTCATGAAGGTCACGTTTTCTTTCATCAATACTCAAAGAGAACGTACTGTATATGGTAAGTTTTTAGGCTTTTATTTTCTGGTGGTGCTTCATGCTCTGTTGCCTCCATTGTAAAGTGTCAGTGTGAAAAAGATTTTTCTTTTAAATATTGAAAATACTTAACTTCAGAACACAGGTTTGCACAACAAATACATACAGTGCCCTCCATAATGTTTGGGACAAACAAACATTTTTTTAATTGATTCACCCCTCTGCTCTACAGTTTAAAATCTGGCACTATGTGAAATATCCGGTGGTAATCAGCAAGGCCAGTTGATAGTCCAGAGCTGGTTAAATGCTGAAATCTTATGCTTACAATAAATTAGATATGGAAAACTCTATCTGTTATGATATGCATATACAGTCATATGAAAAAGTTTGGGAACCCTTCTCATCCTGCATAATAATTGACTCTAATTTCAACAAAAAAGATAACAGTGGTATGTCTTTCATTTCCTAGGAACATCTGAGGAACATCTGAGTACTTTGTTTTCTGAACAAAGATTTTTAGTGAAGCAGTATTTAGTTGTATGAAATTAAATCAAATGTGAAAAAGCGGTTGTGCACAAATGTGGGTCCCCTTGTAATCTTGCTGATTTGAATGCCTGTCACTGCTCAATGCTGATTACTTGCAACACCAAATCGGTTGAATTAGCTCGCTAAGCCTTCATAGACAGGTGTGTCCAATCATGAGATATAAAGGTATTTAAGGTGGTCAATTACAAGTTGTGCTTCCTTTCCTTTGACTCTCCTCTGAAGTGTGACAGCATGGGATCCTCAAAGCAACTCTCCAAAGATCTGAAAACAAAGATTGTTCAATCTCATGGTTTAGGGGAAGGTTACAAAAAGCTACTGTATCTCAGAGGTTTAAACTGTCAGTTTCAACTGTAAGAATAATTAGGAAATGGAAGGCCACAGGCACAGTTGCTGTTAAACCCAGCAAGTCTGGCAGGCCAAGAAAAATCCAGGAGCGGCATATGCGCAGGATTGTGAGAATGGTTACAGACAACCCACAGATCACCTCCAAAGACCTGCAAGAACATCTTGCTGCAGATGGTGTATCTGTACATCGTTCTACAATTCAGCACAATTTGCATAAAGAACATCGGTATGGCAGGGTGATGAGAAAGAAGCCCTTTCTGCACTCGCACCACAAACAGAGTCGCTTGTTGTATGCAAATGCTGATTTAGACAAGCCAGATTCATTTTGGAACAAAGTCAAAATTGGAGACAAAAATTGAGTTATTTGGTCACAATAAAAAGCACTTTGCATGGTGCATCACTAGAAAAACACCTGCCACCTACTGTCAAATTTGCTGGAGGTTCCATCATGTTGTGGGGTTGTGTGGCGAGTTTAGGGACTGGGGCCCTTGTTAAAGTCGAGAGTCTGATGAATTCAACTCAATATCAACAAATTCTTCAGGATAATGTTCAAGCATCAGTCACAAAGTTGAAGTTACGCAGGGGTTGGATATTCCAAGAAGACAATGACCCACAGTTTGAAATCTACAAAGGCATTCATGCAGAGGGAGAAGTACAATGTTCTGGAATGGCCGCCACAGTCCCCTGACTTGAATATCATCGAAAATCTATGGGATGATTTGAAGCAGGCTGTCCATGCTCGGCAGCCATCAAATTGAACTGAACTGGAGAGATTTTGTATGAAGAATGGTCAACAATACCTCCATCTAGAATCCAGATACTCATCAGAGGCTATAGGAGGACAGCGTCTAGAGGCTGTTAGATTAGCAAAAGGAGGCTCAACTAAGTATTGATGTCATATCTCTGTTGAGGTGCCCACATTTATGCACCTGTCTAATTTTGTTATGATGCATATTGCATATTTTCTGTTAATCCAATAAACTTAATGTCACTGCTGAAATACTACTGTTTCCAAAAGGCATGTCAGATATTAAAAGGAAGTTGCTACTTTGAAAGCTCAGCCAATGATAAACAAAAAACCAAAGAATTAAGAGGGGTTCCCAAACTTTTTCATATAACTGTATTAAAGGAGAAGTTTGGTATTTTTTAAGTCAAATTTGTTTCTTCACAAACATGGTATATATGCACTTACCTTACCATGTAGAATTGTGTTGTAAAGTTAAGGGTTTTCTATAAATTTTTAAAAATATGTTGCCTGCACTGTCACTTTACAATGGAGGCAATGGGGCACACAACACCAACAAAAATTTAAAGCATAAAACATACTGAATACATCCATTTTACAAACCAGATCAGTTGTCTCAAGATTGCACACACATTGTAAAAAGCTTATTTATGTCATTTTTAAACAAAAAAACACCAAAATTATAAGACGAAACCAGTTTAAACGAAGACCAGATGTGCGCACTACCTCAGCGCTTGTCGTCTTCTGCAATAACCTTCTAGCTCCTTGGGGTGTTGTTTCCTCTGGAAAGACCAAATCACAGTAAATTGTTCATGTTACGTTGTTGGTTTTGATTTAATTTATGTTATTTATCTGAGAACTCACACGAGTGTACAGAAGACGTATCCTTGCCTCAACAAAGACAGTAACAGGAATATGCGATTAAAATGATAATTTCCAGATCACTTTAGTTGTCATATACATGTGTCAGAAACACAGAAGGTCATGTTTTCTTTCATCAAAACTCAAAGAGAACGTACTGTATATGGTAAGTTTTTAGGCTTTTATTTTCTGGTGGTGCTTCATGCCCTGTTGCCTCTATTGTAAAGTGTCACTGCGGGAAATATATTTTTTTAAAAATGTATAGAAAATGCTTAACTTTAGAACACAGTTTCACATAGCAAATGTATACAGTGCCCTCCATAATGTTTGGGACACCCCTCTGCTGTACAGTTTAAAATCTGGCAGTGTTTGAAACACCTGGTGGTAATCAGCAAGGCCAGTAAATAGTCCAGTGCTGGTTACACACTGAAATCTTACACTTACACATAGCCATGCTTCATTAATCCGATCTGGAATGTAAATATTTCAATCTTTGGTCTGTCGTGATGGTAGGAGAACAATTAAAACCACATGCCCATTTTTTTTTTATTTGTGATCAATGTTTTATTGTAATTATACAATAACACATTTTTCAAAAAGTAAATCTAATAAACTCTAAGAAGATACTGACCTCAACCCATACCCCCATTCACTCACTCTCTCTAACCGCTGTCCGACAGTGTGTGGCTCAAAGAATGGCCACATTATGTCCTTTTGTCTCATTGTGAATTTTGACAAGCATCATTCTGATTCCAACACATGCAAGTTTCCCATCAAGACACAAATTCACCCCAACACCACCTTCTGCCACACTCACGTGAAAGTGTTAAAGGGATTGAAAGGTAGAAGAACATTAGCAGTGATGAGCATTTTGCTGTAATTTACAATATCGATTCTTTTGAACTACCTGTTTAAGTGAATCGATTCTTTTGATTTCTTTGATTTATTGTTTTAGGGCAGCTTATATTTTAGTTGATGGGTGTGGTCTCCGCTGATTGCATGACAAATAGATAATTTCATCATTTATACATTAGTTTCATATATATTCACATATGTGTGCATATTAACATATAATTATTTTTGCTTGTTAATGTATCTTTAATTTATTATCGATAAATATATGATTAATTAGATAGATAGATAGATAGATAGATAGATAGATAGATAGATAGATAGATAGATAGATAGATAGATAGATAGATAGATAGATAGATAGATAGATAGATAGATAGATAGATAGATAGATAGATAGATACTTTATTAATCCCCAAGGGGAAATTCACATACTGCAGCAGCAGCATACTGATAAAACCAATATTAAATTAAAGAGCAATAAAAACAAGCAAGTTAAAAAAAAAAAAAAAAGCAAGGTGGAGAGTGCAAGGCGGGTATAACAGTCAATAACCTTGTATTGTGTTAATGTTTACCCCCCGGGTGGAATTGAAGAGTCACATAATTTGGGGGAGGAACGATCTCCTCAGTCTGTCAGTGGAGCAGGACAGTGACAGCAGTCTGTCGCTGAAGCTGCTCCTCTGTCTGGAGATGACACTGTTTAGTGGATGCAATGGATTCTCCATGATTGACAGGAGTCTGCTCAGCGCCCATCGCTCTGCCACGGATGTCAAACTGTCCAGCTCCGAGCCTACAATAGAGCCTGCCTTCCTCACCAGTTTGTCCAGGCGTAAGGCGTCCCTCTTCTTTATGCTGCCTCCCCAGCACACCACCGCATAGAAGAAGGCGTTCGCCACAACCGTCTGATAGAACATCTGCAGCATCTTATTGCAGATGTTGAAGGACGCCAGCCTTCTAAGGAAGTATAGCCGGCTCTGTCCTCTCTTGCACAGAGAATCAGTATTGGCAGTCCAGTCCAATTTATCATCCAGCTGCACTCCCAGGTATTTATAGGTCTGCACCCTCTGCACACAGTCACCTCTGATGATTACAGGGTCCATGAGGGGCCTGGTCTTCCTAAAGTCCACCACCAGCTCCTTGGTTTTGTAGGTGGTTTGAGTAGCACCAATTACCAAAGTCCTTGATTAGGTTCCTATACTCCTCTTCCTGCCCACTCCTGATGCAGCCCACAAAAGCAGTGTCATCAGTGAATTTTTGCACGTGGCAGGACTCCGAGTTGTATTGGAAGTCCGATGTATATAGGCTGAACAGGACCGGAGAAAGTACAGTCCTCTGCGGCTCTCCTGTGCTGCTGACCACAATGTCAGACCTGCAGTTCCCAAGACGCACATACTGAGGTCTGTCTGTAAGATAGTCCACAATCCATGCCACCAGATATGAATCTACTCCCATATAATTATGTTTAAATATACTAATAATATGATCATTTATTTGCCATTGCCCTGCTTCCATACACAAAGTATGATAACTCATTTAAGATGCATAATTAAAACAAGACGTTACATTACAGAATCGCAAGTGAATGAAAATTGAGTAACTCGTAATGATTCACTCACGAATCAAATGAACGAAAATCGTTAAACTGATTCTCGGGAGGTGACTCATTCACAAATAATTTGAACGCAAATTCGTTTCACTGATTCGTGGGTTGTTACGTGTTCACAAATCAAATGACTGAGAATCAAGAGGCTGATCTTCGGGTACTGAGTGCTTTGCAAATCAGATTTACGAGAACTTTTAGATACTCGGGTAGTGACTTCTTCATGAATCAAATGAACAAAAATCGGTTGACTTATTCTCGGGTTGTGATGCATTCACAAATGAAATAAATTAGAATCGAGAGACTGATTTTCATGTACTGACTGCTTCGCAAATCAAATGACGGAGAACTGCTAGATAGATATATCGGGTAGTGACTTCTTCACAAATCAAATTAAAAAGAATCGTTAGACAAAATCCCAAATAGTGAGTCCTTCATAAATCAAATGAACAAAAATCGTTTAACCGATTCTCAGGTTGTTATTGCATTCACAAATGAAATAAATTAGAATCGAGAGACTGATTTTCAGGTACTGACTGCTTTGCAAATCTAATGACCGGGAACTGTTAGATAGTCTCGTTCTGATTCCAACACATACAAGTTTTCCACCAACATGCAAATTCACCCCAACACCACCTTCTGCCACACAATTCAGATGTGATTGAAGTGCAGATTGCAGACTTTCATTTAAGTGGATTTGCGTACATTTCAGTTACACCACGTAGAAATGACAACACTTTTTGTAGACGGCACCGTATATACCATGTTTGTGCAGAAATAAGTTTAATTTGAAAAATATAATACGTATCCTTTAATTAGTTTGTGTTTGTTAATCAGTTACAGCTGCTTTTGGTGTTCATGAAATGAACAACAGGTGCACTAGAGGGGCAACAATGAGACGACCCCCAAAACAGGTTTAATTGTTTAACAGGTGGAGGCCACAGACATTTTTCCCTCCTCATCTGTTTTTTCATTCATTTTGCATTTGGCTACGGTCAGTGTCACTACTGGTAGCATGAGGCAATACCTGGACAATACAGAGCTGGCACAGGTAGTCCAGCTTCTCCAGGATGGCACATGAATACGTGTTATTGCCAGAAGGTTTGCTGTGTCTCCCAGTACAGTCTCAAGGGCATGGAGGAGATCCCAGGAGACAGGCAGTTACTCTAGGAGAACTAGACAGGGCCCCTCATAGAAGGTCCTTAACCCATCAGCAGGACCCACCAGTACCTGCTACTTTGGGCAAGGAGGAACAGAATGAGCACTGCCAGAGCCTACAAAATGACCTCCAGCAGGCAGACCACTGGTGTGAATATCTCTGACCAAACAATCAGAAACAGACTTCATGAGGGTGGCATGAAGGCCCAATGTCCTCTATTGGGCCCTTTGCTCACAGCCAGGCACCATGGAGCTCAATTGGCATAAGCCATAGAATACCAGAATTGGCAGGTGCCCTGGTGCTTTTCATAGATGAGAGCAGGTTCATCCTGAGCACATGTGACAGACGTGAAAGGGTCTGGAGAAGCTGTGGAGAACGTTATGCTGCTTGTAACATTGTTCAGCATGACTGGTTTGGTGGTGGGTCAGTGATGGTATATCTGGGGAGGCATATGCATGGAGGGATGCACAGACCTTTACAGGCTAGACAACGGCACCTTGACTACCATTAGATATCGGGATGAAATCCTTGGACTTATTGTCAGACCCTGTGCTGGTGTAGTGGCTCCTGGGTTCCTCCTGATGCAGACAATGCCCGGCCTCATGTGGCGAGAGTATGCAGGCAGTTCCTGGAGGATGAAGGAATTGATCCAATACCAACTAGGTTGCACCTCAGACTGTCCAGGAGCTCAGTGATGCCCTGGTCCGTATCTGGGAGGAGATCCCCCAGGACACCATCCATCGTCTCATTAGGAGCATGCCCCCCGTCGACCCCCGAAGTGGTCAGGCATGTATACAAGCACATGGGACCATACAAACTACTGTGTATGATTTGGAGATGCTGCAATGAAATTTTGGCAAACTGGACTTGCCTGCCTGCTGCATCATTTTTTTCCCTTTGATTTTCGGGGGGTGTCTTTGAATTCAGCCCTCTGTAGGTTGATCATTTTCATTTCCATCAAACAATGTGGCATCCTTTCATTCCAAACACATTACCAGTCCATATCAGTAGAGATATCCAGCAGGAATTTTTTCCCTTTGAGATCTGATGTGTTTTCAAAGTGTTCCTTTAATGTTTTTGAGCAGTTTATACATATACTAGCTGTGTAAGCCCATGCTGTAAAAATCCCAGGGTCCTAGAAACTATTGAAATCGTCAGGAAAAAAATTGAAATGTAGAGATGTCAGGTAATTGAAAGGGACAACTCTGGGCATCTCTCTTCTAGGAGGATTCATTTTAGCCGACATGCTCGCCTCCGTTGACTATCAGTAGCTATGTGAGTTTTTCTCTTCTCTGAGGTTTCGTTTTGCTGACGTGCTGACCTCGCTTCTGGTATTAGCGGCTAAGCGAATTTTCTGTTTCCTCGGAGGTAAAGCCCTTACCCCGACTCCACCTCTCACTTCCGGGCCAGACAGACAGACAGAAAGACACACTTCCACACACAGACGTTTATATATATACTAGTCATTTAGCCAGTTACAATAACGGGCGCTAGAACAGTAGTGCATAAACATTAGTAGGAACAGTCTATATTAAATGGCAAGGGACTTTGACCTCATTCTTTTTGTTGGTTGTATTTTTCTTTCTTTCAGCCTTTCTTTTGTTGATGTTTACTTGCTGAGCTGACCGTTCTTCGTGAGCTGCCGCCGTGTATTGTGTGTCTTTAATTTTCTGTGACAGTAATACTGTCTTGTACGGCTCTATTCAATAAGGGCGCGTACAAAAAGGCAAAGCTTCAAAAGGGCAACCTCAATTGAGCGCGGCGAATAAACGCATTCATAGATAATTTAGTTCAAATGGCTCTGGAATATGTGAAGGGCAACAAAGGTGCAGATCTTTATTTACGCGCGCCTTTATTCGCTGCGCCCAATTGAGGTCGCCCTTTTGAGGCTCGCCTTTTTGTGCGCACCCTTATTGAAGGATACCGTCTTGTACGTCCGCTGGCTTGTACGTCCGTAATATACCTTTAATTTTCTCTGGTGGTAATACAGGCTTGCGCGTCGGTAATATGCCTTTAATCTCGTCTGACAGTAATACTGCCTTGTATGTGGCTGTAATATGCGTCACTGTATTGTGTACCTTTAATTTCCAATTGCAGTAATACTGGTTTGTATTTCTGTAAAACGCCTCTAACTTTCTCTGACAGTAATATCGCGCATCGCACCGTACCCCGCGCATGCGCACTTCACCAGAAGACACTCACACACGGACACCTGGACGCACATAGGGATTTTATATATATAGATATATATATACAGTGGAACCTCGGTTTGCGAGCATAATTCGTTCCGGAAACGTACTCGTAGTCCAAAGCACTCGTATATCAAAGTGAATTTCCACATAAGAAATAATAGAAACTCAGATGATTTGTTCCACAACCCAAAACTATTCATATAAAAATGATTAATACAAAATATAAAGTAAAAATACATAAAACAAATTAACCTGCACTTTACCTTTGAAAAGAATCATGGCTGATGTGAGTGAGTTTCTAAACTCTTGTGGGATTCCACCCAATGGGACGACATGCAGAAGAGTGTCCCAAAGCAATCGCAGTCTCCCAGCGCTGTAGCAGTTTGCTATAAAAGCAAATCTGAAAAGATCGCGGACATGCTATAAGTGCCTGCCGTCGATGGGTGATACAAGGAACAAGGAACATCACAAATGCGCAGGGCCCTGCCTGACTGCTGTGTCTGTGTATAGGAGAGTGGTAGATCCCGCTACAATAAATAACCGCACTGTTGCAGTTTCAAGCTGAATAAAGCTGGTGTTGCTAAAGTACTGAGACTCAGCTTTGTGTTTTAGGGTGCAAGATGGGGACTCGCACATCACAGCACACACGTGCGCGTGAGCACACACACATACACGAGCTTGCGCGTGCACACACACAATACATGAGCGCGAGCGAGCACACACACAAGCGCGCACGCGCACACACAGTCACAATGCTAATGCTGCAGTAAACAGTATACGTTCATACGGATGTTGACTATATGAGTGAGGAACGCCGACTCAGACGGAGAATAGGAGACGATTGCCCACAATCCTGCAGCGAGAGAGAGAGAGAAGAACCATCAGCTCAGTTGTGATCACATGACACTCAGCAGACAAAGCGTATACATACTACTCGTACTGCAAGACCTCACTCGTTTATCAAGTCAAAATTTATTAAAAACTTTTGCTCATCTTGCAAAACACTCGTAAACCAAGTTACTCACAAACCGACTTTCCACTGTATATATATTCATGGCATTCGTAGTCTGAATCACAATCTGATTGTATGGGTGGTTACCTACCAAGTAACGCTTGTGGTTGGTCAGCAAGTCGGCTATTATCCGCCACGGTGCCCTCTTTCAGTTGCAAGAAGCAGATCATAGAATGGTTGAAAATAGTTTTACTGTCAAATAATGCAAAGAGTACACGTGTTTCACCCTAATTCTGGGCTCATCAGGTGTACACACTCACTGCACCCCCTCTTGGGAATCAAACCTTGGACCTCAGCGCCAGAGGCGAAGCCCCTAACGTTGCGCCACGGTGTGTAGTTCGTTCATTTGACAGCATGTAGATTGGGGTAATTACATTCATGGCATTCGTAGTCTGAATCACAATCTGATTGTATGGGTAGTCGGCTGACATCCGCCACGGTGCCCTCTTTCAGTTTCGAGAAGCAGATCATAGAATGGTTGAAAATAGTTTTACTGTCAAATAATGCAAAGAGTACGCGACACGTGTTTCGCCCTCATTCTGACATCCGAGATTCGATTCCCGAGAGGGGGTGCAGTGAGTGTGTACGCCTGATGAGCGCAAAATTAGGGCGAGACACGTGTCGCGTACTCTATGCATTATTTGACAGTAAAACTAATTTCAACTATATATATATATATATATATATGTATATATATATATATATATAATATATATATATATATATATTTCATATTTTGCATAATGTATATATATTGTAAGTATATTTCTATGCACTAGGTCTTTGTATATTGCTTTTATTGCTTACACAGTATGGATTTATATATTTTAAATAAATAAATAAATGTGACAAAAATAAGCCAAATCCTAAAAACATTCAATTTGTTTTTGCTAATATCTTTGTCTTTCAGACTGTTTATTTAATTTCTTTCCTTAATCATGACTAGTGGCAGGCAAAGAAAAAATCTGCAATAGCAGTTTGAACAAAGCCAAGGTGACAGATTGCGCATCAATACCCAAACACATCAGCAGATGTCACAAGAGAGCTGTCTCAGGAGGCATAGGCCGGCGCTCTTTCATTTATTTTTTGAGTGACATTCTTACACATTTTTCTGTTTTCATTACAGAAGTGGTTTTACTAATTTCGAGACTGTGATCTTTGATATAACCGTTTGTACACACAGTCACGGACCTGTAATACAAATTCTTCTTCTTTTTTTTTTAATTTCCATACTAAGTAGTCTATTTCATTTTCTCATTTCTTATTAAATTTAATGTCAGTTTTAATTTGATAATTTGGAATGTGATTTACTTGTCATGCATAGATGTATTCTGCCTTATAGAATATGAAAATGGGCACGGTTTGGGAATGACTGATGTTTTTTAAGGAAAGCATCAGTTGAGGAACGTCAGTTATATATTTAAAAAGATAAGGCATTACACAGAGGCATTCGAGTTTACAAATGTCATGAACATTCAAACAATTGGTATATGAATATAGACCTACAGGCTGTCAAATAAACGAACTACACGCCATGGTGCAGCATTAAGGGACTCCGTCTGTGATGCTGACTTCCGAGGTTCAATCCCCAAGAGGGGAGCAGTAGAGTGTGTACGCCTGATGAGCCCAAATGAGGGCAAAACATGTGTCGCGTACTCTTTGCATTATTTGATAGTAAACTATACAACATATATATATATATATATATATATATATACTGTATATATATATATATATATATATATATATATATATATATATATCCTCTTTAATAAAACCTCTGTGTGCGTCCAGTGTCCGTGTGTTTCTGTCTTCTGGTGAAGTGCGCATGCGCGGGGCACGATGCGATGCTTCAAAGCAGATGCTTCAAAGGCCGCCTGATGCGTCACACAAGACAGAGAGGGAGGGACCTATAAAATATCGTGCGGCAGATCCAATCGTATTTCGGTAAATGAGGTAAGACCTAAAACATAAAACACGAAAAATCCAGTCGGGTACTGAGACACGGAGACCAGCTTCCCCATTGTTGTGCAAGTGTTCGATCTGAGGGTGTCAGATTTGCAATTAAGAAGCTTGGCCCGGTAAAGTGTAAAGTGTCAGTCGTTGAAGGGGTTTTCCTAAATATACGAATTTTCATGATATTACAATACGATGACTTTTAAAAGTAGATTTATTTTCGCGCACATTACATCAGTTGTTGGGGAGAATCTGCTGATTGCCCACTGTTGTGACAGAAAATTAAACACATATTACGGACAGCAAAGCCAGTATTGCTGTCTGAGAAAATTACAGGCATTTTACGGAAAAAATTTAATGAGGTAAAAGGTCCCTTGCCATTTAATATAGACTGTTCCTACTAATGTTTATGGACTACTGTTCTAGTGCCTGTTATTGTAACAAGCTTAATGTCTAGTATATATATAAGTAGTTATTATCTGTTTTCTTGTGCAGCACATCAGTTAAGAAGAAGAGAGAGAGGTTGGAAGCATGCGCTGATTACAGTGAATTGCCTCACCCACCACACGATTAACCACCCAGATTGAGATCCAAATGCAGCCGTGCGATGGGTGACCCCTCAGCACCACACTGAACAGTGTCAGTTTTTTTTACGGTGGCCGGAGTGCCAATCCTGCCACCAAACCCGAGGTTTTCCCTTTAAGTCGGAGGGCGATTGCAGGTTAAGGGTCTTGCTCAAGGGCCCAACGGAGTGGGATCACTTCTGGCGTTCACAAGATTCAACCCAGCAACCTTCCAATTGCTGGCGCAGATCCCTAGCCTCTGAGCCACCACTCTGTCTATTATGGTTACTTGGTCCTCATATTTCAATCACCCCTACTGACTGAAATCTATCTTGACTATTACAGAATAAGAAGATCAGAAAGAAAAATAAATACAGCAGCCACCTGAGTATTTTATGTGCAGTCTCCACAGTAAAAGAGCTTGGGATCCATCTTCTAAGCAGAGATCCAGAGGGAATAGGTAAGAGTGAGTGACTTAAAATTAATATACTCTGTTTCAGAGTCGCAAGACAAATTACTGAAGCAAGACAGATTATTAGGAGTATCCGCAACCCTCATTCTTCTCTAGTGGATGTCACATAACACCTCCAGATGAGATAAGAGTTCCTCTGATTTTTCCATCACTGTTCGGTATTCCTTTGACGAGTACATTTTTGTTTAATACGCCAGTTTGATTGGCCTGTTTCTCCCCTGGGGATGTCA
Organism: Erpetoichthys calabaricus; assembly: GCF_900747795.2. Lineage (NCBI taxonomy): Eukaryota > Metazoa > Chordata > Cladistia > Polypteriformes > Polypteridae > Erpetoichthys > Erpetoichthys calabaricus. The sequence continues at coordinate 14,976,193 of NC_041399.2, forward strand.
CATGAAATACTCACTGCCTAGTCTGTATTTCAGTAATTCCTTGCTATCCCATCTCCTTCCCAACCTCACTCGTCCTTTCTGTAACCTTTACACTTAAAAGAAAATAGAGCTCACTTCTTTCTTTTTTAGTATAAAGAAAGTACTTTATAAATCTACAGCAGTTTTTTGTTCTTTTTCATCTCTGAAGAATTCCGTAATCCTTTTTAGCATTTGAAGATCTCTAAAAAATTCTCTAGCTTTCAACTTTTCTTTTTCTTTTTATTTATTTATTTTTTTAAAATATCTTTTATTGAATTTATTTAAAGCACATAATCTTTTTCAGATTATCTCTGCAGATTCACAGTGCTTGGCTGTTTCCATCCATCCATTTTCCAACCTGCTGAATCCGAACACAGGGTCACGGGGGTCTGCTGGAGCCAATCCCAGCCAACACAGGGCACAAGGCAGGAACCAATCCCGGGCAGGGTGCCAACCCACCGCAGGACACACACAAACACACCAAGCACACACTAGGGCCAATTTAGAATCGCCAATCCACCTAACCTGCATGTCTTTGGACTGTGGGAGGAAACTGGAGCACCCGGAGGAAACCCACGCAGACACGGGGAGAACATGCAAACTCCACGCAGGGAGGACCGCTTGGCTGTTTTCACAACATTAATGTTTGAAAAGCAAATTGCAAACTATCAGAATTATCTTTAAGGGCATCACTCCGATTTCACCCAGGTCCTCGCTACCCTTTTGGGACGACCCAGCAAACAGAACAGCATTTACAGTGTCCTCCATGATGTTTGGGACAAAGACACATTTCTCCTTGATTTAGCCCTCTGCTCCACAGCTGAAAATTACAAATCAAACACATCAGATGCAGAGTGCAGAATTCCGCTTAAGGGGGGTTAGCATACGTTTACTAATAAACTGTCCCAGGAACTGCAGTGACTTCCATAATGTTTGGGACAAAGCCACATTTTTTTCCCTTGATTTACCCCTCTGCTCCACAGTTTAAAATTACAAATGAAACCATTCAGACGCAGATTGCAGACCTTCATTTAAAGGGATTTGCACACATTTCGGTCACACAACTCTTTTCCCCCAATTTCAGGGCACCATATTGTCTGGACACACAGCAATGGCAGGTCTATTAAAGCCATTGTCATATTTAGTTCTTTGTCGCGTATCCCTCACATGCAATGACTCCTTGAAGTCTGCGATTCATAGACATCAGCAGGTGCTGAGGGTCTTCTCTGGTGATACTCTTCCAAGCCTCTAATGCGACCATCTTCAGCTTCTGCTTGTTTTGAGTGGGCTTGTCCCCTTAAGTGTTCTCCTTGGCATATGAAAAGCCTGCTCAGTTGGATTTAAATCAAGTGACTGGCTTGGCCATTCAGGAATTTTCCTTTTTTTTCACTCTGCCAGACTTCTGTATTGCCCAGCAGTATGTTTGGCTCATCATCTTGTTGTAGGATGAAGTGCCGTTCAATGAGTTTGGAGGCCTTTACTGGACCTTGAGCAGATCAGACGTTTCTCTACACCTCAGAATTCATTGTGCCACTGTTGTCAGCAGTTCCATCATCAAAGAAGAGAAGTGTGCCAGGACCTGTGCCAGCCATACATGCTCAAGCCATAACACCCCCAGCACCACCATGTTTAACAGAGGAGGTGGTCTGCTTTGGATCTTGGGCACTACCTTGTCGTCTTCACACGTTGCTCTTGCCATTACTCTGATCAGGTTCATCTTTGTCTCATCTGATCATAAGACCTTTTCCTAGAATTCTGCAGGCTCTTTGAAGTCCTTTTTCATAAACTGTAATCTGGCCATCCTGTTTTTGTGGCTCACTAGTGGTGTTCATCTTGCAGTGTGTCCTCCTCTGTGTTTCTGGTCATGAAGTCTTCTGCTGATAGTCGTCTCTGACACACACACACACATCGGTCCCCTGAAGACTGTTCTGATCTGTCAGACAGGAGTTTGGGGCTTTTTCTTGACCATAGTGAGGATTCTTCTGTCATGAGCAGTGGAGGTCTTCCTTGGCCTAACAGTCCCTTTGTGATTACTGAGCTCACCAGTGTGTTCTTTCTTCTTCACGATATTCCAGACAGTTGAAATCCTAAGGATTTTTTGATGTCTCCAATGGTTTCATTCTTGTTTTTCAGCCTCATAATGGCTTCTTTGACTTTCCTTGGCACAGCTCTTGAACAACAGCAACTACAGACTACAAAGGGTAGAAGCAAGCCAAGGTATCTTATGAAGCCATGAAACCCACCTGAGGAATCACAAACACCTGAGACACCAATTATCCCAAACATTATGGTGTCCTGAAATGGGGGTCCATGTAAAAAAAGTGTTGTCATTTCCACATGCTGTGACCGAAATGTCTGCAAATCCACTTAAATGAAAGTCTGTAGTATGCACTTTAACTCTTTGAGGGCTGAAATTTTTTCCAAAAGACTCAGTTTTCTGAAAAGCACACAAAGCGATGGTTTCCACACATAAGTCAACATAAAACATCTGTTGCTATGTGCTGTGGCTGCTGTTGGCACATATTCGGCATCTCTGGTGGCAGTGGCTACATGGAGGCACCTTGATGGTCAGCAGGAATGCACGGTGGGCCGGCTGCCAGACTGTCTTCGCACACCAGGTGGGTGGCATTGGCAGTTGCAGTGTGACGCAGGATGGTTTGTACCTCTTATCATCGTAAGTGGTGGTCCTCCCAGGTGAACGCTTCTGTAGGCACATACAGCTGCTCGAAAGTGTTCAGCACCAGTTGGGGACCGATCAGATGACGCCAGTACCTTACTTTCGTTTTTGATATCCATCTCCAGATCACTTGCATCAAACTCGGAGTCCGATGAGTCAGAGTCCTATTCAACGAAATTATGGAAAACGTCCATGGAGTATTTTTCTTTGCACATTTGCTGTAGTCTCTCACCAGATGTCGGTGCCATTTTAGAGGTTGTTTGCTCTTCGCTACTCACGCATGCGTAGCGAATTGAGGTTAGATCAAAAAAGCTAAGGGTGAGTTTTGTTGCAGTTTACAGCTGATTACCATCCTCTACACCTGAATTTTGACAAAAGTCAACATCAGCCCTGAAAGAGTTAATCACAATGTCTGAATTGTTTGATTTGTAATTTTAAACTGTGGAGCAGAGGGGCAAATCAAAGAAAATGTGCCTCGGGCCCAAACATAATGGAGGCCACTGTGTATATACTGTGAACAAAGCAATCAAATCGTGACAATATACAGTAAAATCTGTCATTATTATAACTGAAACACAGCCAGCTGACACAACACAACTCCAGTCAATAGCATCCCGTCAAATTAGAAAACACTGGGGATTCACTGAAGGTTGAAACAAGCAAAAGTTAGTGTCAAACTGAGACAAAGTCACCAATCTGCTGTTCCCAGGCTAACAATGCCTTACATTCCTGGGGCCTTGTTTTTAAAAACGATCATGCAAACTGACAGTTTTCATATTTTATTCCATGGATTTAACTTTACAAGAAAATCAATGAATTGACAGAGATTGATTAATAAATCATGAAACTGATATGAAAACCTTCCATCTTAATAAAACGACAAGAATTCTGGCCACCGCCAGAGGGTGCACAGACATTCCCAGGGCCTTATTTGGGTGTGGCAGAAGTGTGGCCAGAAGAAGCTCGTTGGGCACCTGGAATCCTTCTGGGTGCCTTATAAAGAGAGCCACTCAGTCACCATCACTCAATGGCCAGAGTCGGGAAGAAGAGGATAAAGCCAGAGCAGGAGTGGAAGCACATGGACTGGTGGCAAAGAAGGGACTGTGTATTGCCCTATTGGTGATCTGTGCACTGTGTGTTGGACTGTGGGGTCTGTAAATAAACCGGGTATAGTGTGGCAAAACGCGTCTCTGTGTCTTTCTGTGTCGGAGTTAGGATGGCTGTATGTGCCCGGGCTTCACAACTTTTAAGAAAATGGATAAATTCACTTTATAATTCAAATTCAGAGAAGTGTAAACTCATAATTTTCAGCTGGTTTACCTTAATTTTTAAAATTCTACATAACCACCTTATTTCAGTTTCTGATGAGAGACCTTGGTATGTTCGTAATGATGGGTAATTTTAATTTTTATTATAGTAAGTAATTTCCTGTGGTCATGAAGCCCATTACAAGCTGTGAGAATTATACAAATAGCAGCTCAGAGAAATAGCACATCAGAATTACATGCTACTATGCCTTGATAATGCTATCTTAATAGAACTGCCACATGTCTTTGTTATAAATAATAACATATTCTCTGTCTTCATTTGGACATTAGCAGCTTTTTCTTTCTTATAAGCCATCTTAATATCTAGGTTGTTTCCCACTTTTGTTACTTTATTAGATTGACATTCTTCTTTGTTAATCGATTCACTCTTTACAGCATTATTGTCATTGTCTTTAATAAAGAGATGAGATAGTAGTACAGTGGTTAGTGCTGCTGACAGAGGGGACCAGGGCACGGTCGATGTCAATGCTGTCCATTTTATGAACATTCCTTTTTACTTATTTCTGGAAAGCAATTTTAAACAAGACTCATTTTAGTTCTTTTTGATTAAGTAATGTAAAAAAGTGAAAGGAGCCCTTCATTTTCTATTATTGTTCCTCATCAGTAACTACAATTGCTAGTAATAAAGAGGATATTTTTGGCAAAGACAGTCCTTAAGTAGATTAATGATCTGCTTCTTTAGTTTATTTTTGTGAAAGGGAAAATGCTGTATTTATATTCTCTTGATCAACTCAGTTCCACTTACAACTGCAGTCATGTGAAAAAGTAAGTGCACCCTGTGGAAATTGTTGCTCTTCATGCAAACCATCATTAACTTTAGAGGGATAAAGCTGATGTCAAACAAAGTGGAAATTTGGGAAATGAACATAGAGCAAAAAGGCTTAGGGAAAAGACCACCATAGAGGAGGAGAAGTTTAGTTTTATGCCAGGGAGAAGAACTGATGCAATCTTTGCATTGAGATGGCACATAGAGAAGCTTCAAGAAAAACAGAAACGACTGCATAAGATGTTTACTGATTTGGAGAAGGTTGTATGAAAGAGTGTCATGTCAAGAGGTCTGGAGGTGCATGAGAGAGAAAGGAGGACCCCAGAAATGTGTGAGGATTGTCCATGATATGTATGTACGTGGAGTGAAGACTCAGGTTAAAAAACAGTTTTGGGGTAACTGACAAGGTCCCAGTTAGAGGAGGTCTGCACCAGGGATCTTCTTTAAGTCCTTACCTGTTTGATCTGGTTATGGATGTTTTGAGTCATGGGATAGAAGACCAATCCCCCTGGTGCACGATTTTTACAGATAGAGGTGATATACTTGAATAAACACACAAGGACAATGTGCCTTTTCAATCACTTATACAACAAAACTATGAATAGATTGTGGAGACCAGCCTCGACACAGACAGGCAGACACCGATGGCTTAAACACCACAACACGTTTATTCATATTTACACTATTTACAGTTTCTGCACTCAACCCGGTGCCCCTGCACCACACACCCTCAGTTCGGGCCTCTGCAATGTCCAGCCTTCCTTCACCGCCTCCACTCCTCTCCTCCGAGCTTCGTCCTCTTCCACCCGACTCCAGATGACGAATGGAGGGAGGCGGCCCCTTTGTAGTCCACCCGGATGTGCTCCAGGTGCCTCCTGACGAGCTTCCTGCAGCACAACCTGGTGTGGCGGAAGTGCCACATAAGTACCCGAAAGCACTCCGGGTGTTCCTGGTTTTCCTTCTGCCAGCACCTCCGGGTGTGGAGGAAGTGCTGACATCCAGGGTGCTCCCTGGTGGTGACCACGGGTCCCTATAGGGTTGAGCTTCCATGCTCCATTCCCGTGGCCCCCATACAAACCAGGGCAGCTGCCCTCTCATGGTCTGGATGAGGCGTAGTCCCTTACCTGGTCCTTCTAGGCGTCCCGGCTGGGCACAGCCCCCAGCCGCTCGCCACAAGATGTAATGGTCTACTGGGGAAACATGAGCCCAACATTGGTCTCAGAAGCTGCCATTGCCCCCTTTAACAGAAATGACTTCTTGAATGCATTTTGCATAACTGCCTACCAACATCTAACTTGGTGAAATCTGTGACCATTACTCAACTACTGCAAAATTCTTTCAGTTGCAAGATGTAGATTTCCTGTGTGTCGTGTCTGTTCTAAATCCTCCCACAACATTTCAATGGGATTCAAACCAGGAATTTGACTAGGCCATTCCATAACCCTCCATTTCTTCTTTTTGAGCCATTCCTTGGTAGATTTCTTAGTGTGCTTCAGATTATTAATATAGTGAAAGGTCGATTTCTGGTTCAACTTCAACTTTTGGACAGAAAGCAAAATGTTCTCCTCAAACATATTTTGATATGATACAGAATTCACAGTTGACTCAATTACTTCAAGCTGTCCAGGTCCTGAGGCAGCAAAGCAACCCCAAAACCAGAACATTTCCACCACCATGCTTGAATAGCTGATCTGAGTTTTTTTTCCTGAAATGTTTCCAAGCATATCTACTGTAACTGTGGCTACACAACTCTACCTTTGATTCATCTGTCCTGAGTACAATGCCCCAGAAGGCCTGGTCTTTGCCTAGATGTTCAATAGATGTTCAATGGAGTAGATGTTCAATGGTCTTTTTAGACAGCAGAGGCTTTTTCCTGGCACACTTCGCATATATGTAAAATTTGTATGATCTCTTTCTGATTTGCAAGAGTTACCTGTAGATCCCACAATGAAATTTTGGGGTTCTTGGACTTTTATTTTGCAATCAGTTCTTGGGCTGAATTTGCTAGGACCACCAGTCCGGGAAAAATGAGCAGTCGTTTGTGGACGAATTTCCTGACACTGGATTGATTGATATCAGATACTGTAACTAGGTGATCTTCTTAAATCTCTTTCCAGACTCACAGGCATTCACAACCTTCTTTCTATGGGTTTTAGAGTGTTCTTTTGATCTTGGCATGATGACACCACACACATCAATAGCAAAGAGTACTCAAACCCTTGATCTGCAGTTTAAACAAGACACTCGGGTCCACATGCATACTCCCTAAGGAGGTTCTAATCATTGTCACCTAATCTGTAACACCTGTTTCTAATTTGATGGATTTGAAGTGGTAATAAATGTAGAGGTGGATGTACATTTTCCACATGACAAATTTGCAGTTTTGTTCAGTTAGATTATGAGAATAAATATGCTGTCTCAGTTTAATGTATCATTTGTTCAAGTTCACGTCTAGTGTGACGCTTTCTTAAATAGACTGAATACAATGAAGTCAATAGGACTGGTGAGGGCTGGGTCATGAGACTGACAACAGGCATGACAACTACAAACAGCAGAGACCCAAAAGTTGGCTTGTTGGGGTCTTCTGAATTGTTGATGGAGAGTCTTGAAGTTGAGATCTGAGTTCTGGAACGCTGGCTGGATTGTTAATTCAGGGAAAATATAAGCCAAGAGAATGCTACTTCTGTAGCTTCACACAAGGAGCTTTGCCTGACCACATGTACAGTAGCATGAAAAATGATGTGTACCCTCTGGAATGACCTGCTTTTCTGTGTTAACTGGTCATAAATTGTGAATTGATCATCTAGTAAGACGAATATAGGCAAACACAATATGCTAAAGCTAATCAAGTACAAACAATTACAATCTTTCATGGAGAAGTAAGTATACCCTTTGATTTAATAACTGGTTGAACCTCCTTTGGCAGAAATAACCTTAAACAAGATTGGCTGGTACCTGCACAATGCTCAGAAGGTATTTCAGATCATTCTTTCTTAAAAAAAAATCTATTTAATCTTAGTCATATTCTTAGAATGTCTGGTGTGAGCATTGAATTTGAATTATTTGGAAATCTTTGACAAATAAATTATTAATGTATTTATTTTTTTGTAATTTGTGTCTTTCTTCTTTTTTTCTTTCTCGTGAGATAGGCTTTGTAATGCCCAGCGTTGCCCGCAGCCTGGCATCACCCTGTTTCTGGGACATCAATTGTCATGAAACCACGGATCTACTATTGTAATGAGCACACAAACAAGCAACAAGCTGGTGCAAAAGTGGAGTTTATGCAACCAATCAGTGTCCCAAAATTATGTGCTGTGCAGTCAGTAAATAAATAAGCCAATAAAAAATCAACAAATAAATGAATCCAAATATAATGTGAAAATCATGGTTGAGACACAGTTACAATTGTGATTGTTTCTTTCTCTCCATTGAGCCTCAGTTCTTCCCATCAGGTCTTCTCAGGCCTTCTATTAACTTTCTTCGACATTTAACGTGGCTAGTTGTGTTATATTTCAAGTGCATTGGTATACACTGGTCACTGCTGGGATGCTCAAAGTCCGGCCCTGTCGTCACACCGCCATCCCTCGCCACGCTCTCAAAGCCACAGGCTGCTCCAACTCCTGCCAATGCTCAATGGGAGCAGCTTACCATCTCTCTCGCTAACTGTGTGGCCCACTATTGGCCTAGCCTTCTGTCCACTGCACTGGCTCACACTCCCAATCTACTCAATTTTGATTTAATTTTAATTTGTTTTCTCTGCATGTAACAACTCCTTTGAAATCTTATATAATACTTTGATTTACATTGTTTGTATGAAAGCGTGCTACAGAAATACAGTAAATATTATTGTTACACCTTCATTCTCTCCAACCCGTCTCTTACGCCCTCCTTCTCTTCCTTCTCTCTTTTCCCAATCTTTTCTCTCTTTGTTCCTTTTCCTGCTCAGACTCTCTACATATTCTGTTGGTTTAGATTCTTTGCTTAACAACTCGTGGACTGTCAATGAGGAAACTGGTTGAGCCGGCTGCAATTGCACATGAACACACAGTCAGCTAATTTCTTCATTGCTCATACCAAGGCTGCAGAGCTTTGCAGCCGCACACACACACACACACACACACACATACGCATACACACACACTGAGCCTGAGCCTCATGGTTTTTATTTTTAAAAATTCTCTCACGGTGCCACTCATCCTTAAGTCACTTCACTACAGGGTTGAATCTTGCTTTGCATTTTTTTCCTTTGTATTTCTATATTTCTCTCTCTGAATTGTGTTTCTTGGTTTAGTTCACTGTTGTGATGTGAGATTTTACATATAACTTGATGAATATTTTGTATGTGTTTATTTGTAATTTAGACAAAGCAATGTAATTTAGTGTCCCCCCCCCCCCCCCCCCCCCCCCCACTCCAAACAGGTGTCTGGTCACACTTACAGGTAATCAACTGAGACACCATTAAAATATCTGACTACGCCACCCAGTTTTATTAAGAGACTGGGAACTCTTGAAATTTACTGATAATAGCACACAGGTTTCTTTAAATTGGGCGGTGAGTAAACACACAATGAAAGACACAACAGTAATTTCAGAAAAAAAAGCAACAGTAAGTTCTATTACACAAGACAATATAAAGTACATTAAAAAGATAAACAAACATAACAAAATCTAAACATATCAGGAACGAATTTCCTTTTTTTAAAAGGAAAACACACAGTCCACACTCTAAAAGTCCATTAAAAACAAGAATTGGAGGATACAACCTTTAGTGGTGCAGAGTCCAGTTTGCGCACTGTGTTACCCCCACAATTAATCGCCCAACTGTCCCCGGATGCAGTCTGTTCACCGGACACTCGTTTCCCAACAGAAGTTGTGTCAAATCGTTGAATCTCTGCCAGCGTCTCTTCGTCGTTCATTTTTTTCCCACTCTGTGCTCCTTGTGTTGCTGTGACCTAGGCACGCCTCATTTCTCGTCTGCCAGCTTTGCTTGGTCCTTTCATGCGGCTTCCCTCTCTCGCTGAACCCACAACTGGCGTCTCCTTGTGGAGCTGTCTCTTCCTCCCTGGAAGTAAGTGTTGCTGTCCTTGTGCCTCACGTCGTGCCAGCCAGGTACCCTTGTCTGCCTACGAGCCCCTGTGCTCTGTCCGAGTGTCTTGGCAGCGTTCTCAGTGGACTGTCACCCTCTGCCTTCTGCTGCCCAGGAGTTTAAATCTCCTTCAGTCCCTGATGTTGTCAGTCCTGGACAATCAGTTTAATCAATGGCACATCTAAATTTCCTGGGTTTCAATTAATGAAAACACAATGTATTGTTACCAACCATTAATGAGTACAGATCTGCTGATTAGAAATCAATATTGTCAAACATGTTAATTTCAGGTAAATACAGACATCCTCCAAGGAAGGAGCAGTTCTGTTATCAGAACTTGGTATTGTTTGTAATCTCAACCAGCCAAAGTGACTCCTTTGCAATACGGCAAATACCAACATCCTGCAGACAGCCTTTTAACTTCTCTCCCCCCCCAGTCCCAACAATGGGTGCCTAATGGAACCACCCAGTGCACAAAAAATGTCCCCCTCTGACACCTCCCCCTTAGGAATGGGTCTGTTTGAATTTTATGACAGGATTTGGGGGATGTGTCTTAAACCAGTTTGCCGAGTGTTTCTTTGCTAAAGTCATTTCTACCCCCGCAAATAGGCTAAGGTGTACTTTAACATATGGTTTGGTGACAGGTGTTAAGATGTTCAATTCCCCCATTGGTCTGAGTTATGGCTGTTTGGAATTGGCTTGTCTCAGAGGCCTTTAAGTACCATGATGTCCTATTGGCTCTAGGGGTTGGACAGAACATCTATAAATGTATGTGTTTAACCTCACACTCTCTCTCTTACCAACCAACATATGATGAAGAAGTATCTCTCTCTTGCTAACCTGTGATGATGAAGACAACACAATGAAGAGCACAGCTCAGCAGCCATTTTGAACAGACATGTGGCTGAAAGCTGAGCACCAATAATGCCTTAACTAGAGACATTTAAGTAACTACAAGTCTGTGTGCCGCCTGAAACTACACATCACCATTTAATCAGGTTGTATGGTTGCAATATTCAAATGTACTTTGCATATTGTTATTATTTATGAATATTATCAATAACACATTATTTTATGTGTAACTTAACTTCTGCTTGTCTTTTTACTACATCTAATTGCCTGAGGTTATAGATATAGAAGGGAAGGTGGGGATAAGTTATATACAATAATACCTTATAAACAGTGGTAAATCTGTGAGATTAGGCATTCTGACAAAGGCTACATATTAATAATAAAAAAGGGGAAAGTAGAGCAATATATTACTCTACCAAGACAAAACATTCACCAAAATGCAAAACCTATTTTTGTCCTATTTTTTGCGAATCCCTTTCCTTTGAATAATTTCTTTAAATTTGAATGACATTTGTTTCATTATTGGAGCAGAGTCTTTTTTTTCTTTCATTTTTTCACTTTCCTCTTTAGATATTTAAGCCTTTGTCTCATTTTTGGGCTTGGACTGCCTTTTCATTTTGCGACTAAACTAGGATGAACTCTGTAGAGTCAGATCTAGGCAAAGTCCTTGTGTGGCTTGGTTTTTTTTTAGAATCAGCACCCATTTCTTTGTGCTTCACTATGGCAGGACACAGAACAGAATTCCGTATTCAAGAAAGCAGCTTCAGTGCCAGCTGCAGGAGAGCCTGCCAGAGTCACAGAGTCTCCATTGTAGTGTGGTCCTTCTAAGGAGAGTGTGCTACCTAATGTGATGGAAAACCGGGGCATCAGCTTGCCCCAAACCACAAACACGAGTCCCGGCTTCAAATAATGGATGGTTTAATATCCAAAAAGTACCTCCACAAAGTTGACAAAAGCAAAAAGAACAAAGCACAAACACAGGTTTTCCTCCTCTCTCTATCACGTCCTCTCATCACCGCACTGCCCTCCTCCAGTCTAGTGTTACTCCACATCCTCCCAGCTCCGACTCACTTGGATAAGGGAGTGTGGTCTCATTTACTGAGGACCTGGGAGTAATTCTGGTGCCAGAGCTCCTACCTGATGGAAGTACTTCTGGGTCATGAATTGGGGAGTGCAACTATCTGCAGCACCCCCTTGTGGCACCCACAGACCCTAGCAGTGATACAACTCCTGGCATTCCCTGCTGGTTCCTGTAATGGGTGCCGATTTGGAGGGTTACTGCCATCTAGCGCCTGGGGGGATTGAATATCCCCCGGAGACAGTCCTTCCTTGTCCTCTTCTTCTGTCATGGCCAGGGAAGGTATGAAGTCCATGTCCGGTCATGATGCCTGTCCTTTTATTTGGGGCTTCCCGCCTGGGAAAGGAACCATTCATTCTGGCTGGGATGTCTGTCCAGCCATTAGGACTGCCTAGTCCAGGTGCGACCTCCTTCCCTGGACATGTTTACCGTCTGGGTAAGGGCTCTTCCTGGTTCCTGGCTGGGATTCCCATCCATCCTGTGTGTCATCTATACTAAAAGTGCAATGAAGTGAGCAAAAATTCTTTGTTTAGTCTTGTGAGACTGTATGGGAACCTCATCTAGGTATTTAAAAATCCTCATTGATAAAGCAGGTCCAGAAACATTCTTTTGGCTTCAGGGTGAATCACATACTGGAAGACATCAGTGAAAATTAAGGGGAAAGGGCATTTAAAACTGAAGTCAGGAAGCACTTTATACAAAGAGTTGTGGGACTCTGGGACAAACTACCAAGACATGGAGTTGAAGCAGAAACCTCGACAACATTTAAGATGAATCTGGAGGAGATATTGGGACAGCTTAGCTATTAGCTAAACAAACGGACTCGATGGATTGAATGGTCTCCTCTCGTTTGTCAAATTTCTTATGTTTCTTATATTTAGTGCTGGTCTACAGAGGTGCAGCACTACAGTAAATCCTGCCATATATCACACTGAATACAAGTTGTGCTGGAAATAAATAGAAAAGAAGAACAAATTAGAGGAGACCATTCAGTCCATCAGCCTCATTTGTTTAGCTTATAGCTCAGATCTTCCTATATCTTATTCAGTGTAAAAAAACCACAAAGACAAAAGAAAAAGGTTTGGAGATCCCCCGGTATTGTTTGAAAATGCAAGTTGAGGATGAGGGTTGTGGAAGGAGATCTCCGAGGAAGACAGGAATAGTTCAATCAATCAGTCTTTATTCAGTCACAAATGAGTACATGGATTCTATGTTGCAAGGCAGAAGAGCAAAGTTCCCCTGTTTCATTCGGCTTTTAATATTCATTTTCCTCCCTTCCCCTTACTTGTGAAACAGCATCTAAGCATTTCATCCTATAAAGGATGGCACACAAAAAACCAAACCGTCTTCGACCGGCCGGCTCGAGCTATTATACAGGTGGGTGCCGTCGCGATCGCGGATCCTTGTTGTCGCGACGGGGTCAGCAGCCCCAACTGTGCTACCAGCAAAGAGAAGTATTCACGAGTTGGTGAAGAAGTGGTGTAAGACTGGGTCAGTTGCAAACTGCAAAAACGCCATCTTTCAACAGGATGGAACAACATGTCACACTCCTCGCGAGTCACTTTCTCGAATTCACAACGTCTTCACAGAGGAACAAACTGTCAGCAAAGGTTTGTGGCCACCAAGATCACTGGACCAATCCACTTGCGACTTTTACCTGTGGGTCAGTCTGAAGGGAAAAGTGCATGTCAATAATCCAAAGACAATAGAGGAACTGAAGGACAATATCCAGAGTGAAACTGGAAAAATTGAAATGGCTGAGCTGCATTGCATCTATGACAATATATATTTTTTTTGTTCTTTATTTCACCTTATACAATTTCTTGTATTAGGAATTTGTTAGTTTTCGCATACCCCTTGGGGTCAGAGCGTAGGGTCAGCCATTGTACAGCACCCCTGAAACAATTACAGGTTAAGAGTCTTGCTCAAGTGCCCAGCAGAGTATGATCTCTTTTGGCAGTGACGGGGATTCAAACCAGCAACCTTCTGGATACCAGCACAGATCCTTAGCTTCAGAGCCACTACTCCGACTAAAACAGTCCCTTTGGGGTAACAATTCATATGGGGTGGACGTGGGACCCAAACACAAACATGCCTTATTATGGGGCGGCAATGCTACCGCTGCACACTACTGTTTTTTTTTGGTGTGGCGTACAGCAAAGTGTATTGACACCCAAGGAAATCATTTCCAGCACCCCCTCTAACCAGTAAGTACAGATTTTTGTATTGCATATCTTTCATTTCGTGTATGGGCTAAGAAACGTACATTGGAGTCGGAGATGGTTTGGTTTTTCGTGCGCCCCCCTGTATTATGCAAATTGGCCAACTGTTTCTGTTTTGTGTACGTGTCAGATGAGGCCCCAAAGAAGGAAAGGTCATTTTTCCTGTGTCTATCAGACGAGTTTCTAAAGAGGAAGTTGTCCTTGGTCAGTTTACTGCACCCTGTCTTATGACAGACGCCTGTATGAATAACCTGCCATTATAGCAAAACAGCTTTGTCAGCTTTTAATCCTTAATAGCTTGCAAGCAGTTCAATTTTCTTTAACAGGGTCGTTACAGATATTAGCTCCAAACAGAACTGAACACGTTACATAAATTGAGGTTAGATATATGAAAGAGTCAGAACATGATATAATAGTCGATAGGCATCATGGGATCCAGAAATGACATCATGAGGAGGTGAGAAGTACCAGAAGAGGAAATGGTGGGTCAAGACTTCGGGAGAGCAGAAGAGGACTTATGAGGCTGGTTCTTCTGTTGGTCTGCCAGTGGAAAAGGAGAAAGAGTTAGAGGGTAATGCCAAACCCTGGTCCGGCAGGAGAATACCAGTATTTGAGCCATGTGCACGTGTGTGACACCAGATACTTCTTAAAGGTTATCAAAGTTTCTCTTTCGATGACAGTGGTCTTCAAAGATAGAAAGTACTAGCAAGAATATGAATGATGTTTTCACAATGGGTAATTGGGGCCCATCTACCATTGGTGTAAGTGGAAATGACGGAGTGTGAGAAACAGGATTTTATGGAAATGCGATCAAGAGAGGAAGCACGGGGCAAAAGAGAATGAGACACGCAAGGATACCAAAAAGAGGCATAGGAGGAACACTGCAGGAACTTGTAGAGCAAGAGAGGTTGAGGCGTGTGAGGATAACGAGGAGAGGTGTACGAGGAACACAAATTTTACATCTATTCTATTAGCTGTTGGGTTAGTGTAGCTAGTATTTAAATAAAGTATCCAATGTAGTCCTAAAATGTTAGATTGTCAATTTTTATGAAACATTTCACACACCTCAATTACTTCTTTTATACGTTCTGGAGTCATGCTGGATTTAAACGCATAGCTCTAACCAAACATTTTTGCAAATTTCTACTTTTGTTGTGTTCTGCATTTGATTCTTCTCCACACTGCAGTTAAGAATCTCTTACTTAGCGATTTGTATCACTCAGGAACTACAAACACACGTGTGTTATCTTCCAGATAACTTATTTTAAAACATGCTTTAGAAACGCACATGTTTGTAATCACACGCCCGATAAATGAATTTGTTTTGATCAAGTCAGTCGCTGAATGTTTCTTCACCTGCTTTTCTCCTATCTAAGTACCAGAGATTGGCTGTGTGGGTGACTGGCTGAATGAGTGAGTGGCTTGTTAGGCTACCTCTGTTACTAGGAGACCAGAAGAGCTCATTTCCTGGTTCCATTATGTTTTCTTGCGGTCTTCAACTATTCACAGTGGAATGGTTTTGAAGGACTGAGTAGCACAGCTTGGTGTACGGAAGCAAATGAATGCACCCAGGCACAAATTAATACCTAGAATGGAAATAAATAGTGTTCGGCTACTTAAAAGCGAGGAAGGGAAAAGTGTCATAGACCTCAAGACCACATTATGTTTCTGAGGATAGCTAATTTAACAGTAGATTAATTGTAATCCTGCTTGCTTCATCTTACCGTTTAGAGAGCGACAATATGACCATAAAACCGCTTATTCTACAGCTGCTTCTGTTTAGATAACTTTTTATAGTTCAGCGTAAAAAAAAAAATAAATCTTCTTCATTTCATCATTAAAAGTGTATTAAAGTTTAAGCCATTTCTTGACAGCATGGAGCCTTTTCCACATTTCCAATTATTTAATTATTTTCAATCAAGTCTGCCATC
Source organism: Erpetoichthys calabaricus (assembly GCF_900747795.2). Classification (NCBI taxonomy): domain Eukaryota; kingdom Metazoa; phylum Chordata; class Cladistia; order Polypteriformes; family Polypteridae; genus Erpetoichthys; species Erpetoichthys calabaricus. The sequence continues at coordinate 14,992,151 of NC_041399.2, forward strand.
TGCCCACACAGTTGTTGCTTAAAAAAAAAAACGCCTAGACAGCCTGCAAGTCTGTCACATTTCTTTTTAGAATTTAAACTCCATGTCTAGCCTTTCACAGAAAAAAAAAAAGCTGGAAGAAATAATATATTTTGCAAACGACAAATGTAAACATGGAAACCATTATTTTATTCTTAACAAGTCATGCACTTGGTTTAAAAATGTCAATAGCATGGATTTTAATATTTATCTCCTTTGTTCTTCAGTCATAAATTTAATCTGCCTCACTTCCTACCGCTACGTTTATTGTAATAAATTTTGAAGGCCCTGAGTTCTCGATTGATATGCTGTTTTTTTTAAATGTCATATTAAATGGAAATGCCATTTATTTAATAATAATTTATACATACTTGTTTCTACTTGAATAAAGTTGAAATAATGAAACTTATTTTGCAGAGTTACGGTGGAAGAGCACTTTCTTTTGTACATAATGTTTCATGCTTGGCTTTTCCTTGAATATTTCAATTACCTTCTCACATCCCATAAATGTGAATGTTACGTTAGCTGGAGATTTGAACTTGACCTCGTGTGAGTGTGGATATGTGCGTGAGTGCCATGCACCTCATACTGCCAGGGTGTAGGCTAACGTGATTTTATCTATCTACTCTGTAACAAAATGCTAAGGTCTATATGTGTTTCCAGTCTCTGTGAGCAATCTGATTGGTCAGTTTGGCTTTGGTGGTGCGATTGAAAGAGGAAGTGTGAGTGCAAAACACATGAGGAACAGTAAAGGTTGTGATGGACGGTCGGCAGCTCAACCTGGCCGGGATGCCCAAAGAATGGAAGGATGGAGGCAGGCAGCTGCTTTGGGACACTGCCTCCCCCAGGAAGCAAGATGTCGCCTTCCCTGCAGAATAGCGGTACCCCAGATTCCCGCAGGGCACCATGGGATCTGGAGTTCGGCTTCACAGCCCTGCTGGGTACTGTGGGTGTTGCCAGGAGGGAGACCTGGGAGTCCCTACTTTTTACATAGCCCAAAGCCATAGAAGTCCTGAAGTCCTGAAGAAAATGCAAGTGCTCCATCTGACCCGGAAGTGCTGGCAAGTCACGGGGACGAAAGGACAGAAGCACTTCTGGATCAAGGACTATATAAAGGACTGTTGGGAACCCAGCAAGCAAGCTGGAATTGGGAGGTAGAAGACAGAGCTTGCCCAGAGGTGCGGAGCAGATAATTGCGTGTAATTATTGTACTTATTATTGTGATTATTACTACTTGCCTGTGTATGGTGGCTGGGGTGATTAGAGGCACTATTTATAAGAGAGATAAAAGGAATTAAAAACACCTTTAAGTAATTTTACCTGCTGTCCTGGACCTCTGTCTGTCAGGTTAGAGGAGCAACAACGCCCTCTAGTGTCACAAGGTATAGGAGGCACACTGAGAGTCACCTTTGTCAAAGTCACATAACGAAGCCAGTATAAGATGAGAAGAATACCATTACTGACACATACGTGGAGCCACTCAGCACATGTAAAGAGATGACTAATTTACAGATGTTTGAAACATTTCTTAAATATGCTTGTCAATTACAGAAGTACGTGATTAGCTTCTCATGTCCTTGCTAGTAACTGATAAACAAGACCCTACGAGTCAGAATTCTGCTACAGCTGATTATAGTGGTTCTCATATCAATACTTTTCCTTGTGCTAAAGTAGCAGTGGGTTTCGGTCACAGATTGAGAGGCTTTTAATTAGAATGTATTCTAAAAGGGCTAAGGGCAAAAGCTAACAGTTAACAGAGACAGAAGTCATTCAATTTAATCAATATACACACACTTATTAGGTACACTTTGCTAGTATTGAATTGGACCCCTTTCTGCATTCAGTACTGACATTAATTCTTGATGGCATAGATTCAAAAAGGTGTTGGAAACATCCTTCATGGATTTTGGTCCATAACACTGCACAACAATTTTTTTGAAAAGTCTTGACAGGTACTTACTGGATATGCACAAATATAGTTTTGGTTTTACTGCATCACGTAGGAACTCTGAGAAATAGACATTTATATGTTTACTGACAATAACGTATTTAGTCACGTTTATGTTTCGCATAAGCTATTAAATTTAACAGAATTAAAAGTGTTTTGCTTCTGATTTTTTTTGTATTCAATGTTTGGTGCATCACTTTGTCCAACAGTAGTCAGCAAGCATCAACGGATTCCAGTTGCCCTGGTATCGTCTCTCTATCGTAGCAATGCCCTGGTGAAACCTTTCACCGTGTTCATCACTGACAGCACCGAGATTTGCATGAAAGAAGTCCAAGTGTGAGTGGAGGAAATGAATCTTGAGGGACATGTTGCACTTCATTGTCTTGTATGCTATGAGAAGTTTGTCTACCAGCTGAATGTAGTTTGGGGCTCTGTAATTGCCCAGAAAATTGTCAACAACGTCTTTGAAGGCTTTCCAGGCAATTTTATCCGGCCCAACTAACAGATCTTCAAACCGCTTGTCACTCTTAACATATTTGATCTGGGGGACAACAAAAATGCCCTCTTTGATCTCGGCATCAGTTATTCTTTAGAACATCTGTCTTAAATAATGAAAACCTTCGGCTTCCTTGTTCAGTGCTTTCATGAAGTTCTTCATTAATCGCAGTTTTATGTGAAGAGGAGGCAAAAATATCTTTGCCGGGCCAACAAGCGATTCATGTGCCACGTTTTTCTGTCCTGGAACTAATTTTTTATGAAGTGTCCAGTTCTGTCGAGAATAGTGCGACTCTTTAGCACGACTGTCCCATTCACAGATGAAACAACAGTACTTTGTATAGCCGAACTGCAGTCCTAGTAACAGAGCAACGACTTTAAGATCTCCACAGATATTCCAGTTGTACCTGTTATACTGGACGTGCTTCAGCAACAATTTCATATTCTCATACGTTTCTTTCATGTGTGCTGCATAGCCAACAGGTACTGAAGGATAAATGTTGCCATTGTGTAGCAGAACAGCTTTCAGGCTTAACATTGACAAGTCAATGAAGAGACGACCCTCTTCTGGGTTGTGATCACAACCCAAGGCTGAGAACAATCCTTCAATGTCACAACAGAAACAGAGACTGTCGATTTGTGCAAAAAACGTGGTTATATCATGATGTCGGCCTCGAAAACACAGAAATTTTTGTACTTGGTGACAGCAAACACCATTCCTGCAGTCTCAAACCCAGCAGCTCGGCTTTTGCTTTTGACAGACCCAAATCTCTGACCAAATCGTTCAATTAGGACTGTGTTATCAGATGTGGATCGCCTGATGAGCAAAGTTCAAAATCTGGGTCAATGTCACTGTCAGTACCCTGCATTGCAGTTTCTTCATCTGGTTCGTCTAAGGTCCGATCCTCTGGTGGTTTCGGAATTGGAACACTGTCGTCATGTGGCACGGGTCTCATTGCTGAAGGCAGATTAGGATATTCAATTGACTTCTTGTTTTTGGCAGAGAAACCAGTCACATTAGTCAAACAGAAGTAACAGTTCGTCACATGGTCTTTCTGTTCTCGCCATATCATCGGAACAGCAAACGGCATCGTCTTTCGAATGCCTCTGAGCCAGGCTCTCAGACTGACAGCACATGCCACACAGCAAATGTGAGGCGCCCATTCCTTGACTTGATCACCAATTTTGCAGCTGAAATACAGATGATAAGCTTTCTTCACAAGAGCAGTTATCCAACGTCTCTGAGGCGCAAGTGTATATTCGCCACAGATATAGCAGAATGTATCGCGGCTGTTACGACTTTGACGAGACATATCACCCGACATCAAAACGTCTATAGCATCAAGCTTACTTGCTGTTATAGATACTATACTTTACTATACTGATACGTTACATACACACTGACTATCTATAGTAACCAAATGAGCAGGATCGCTGTATGAAAGCCACTTTTATAGCATGCTGAGACAGCGTCAAGCTCATTCAGACCTGCCCAGGATGTCAACTTCCACAGAACAGCTTCCAACCTGTCCTGATTCCGAGCCTGGACATAGCCAGGCTGTACAAACCGTTGTTGATAAGTCACTTATGGGAGAGAAAATGTTTGGATACAAATATAAGAAAAAATCATAACAAAACTGAATGTTTCTCTGAAACAGTACGTGATGTGATATTCATGATCAGCACCCAAAAATCTGTAAGAAACAACCAACAGTGTTCAGAAAGCAAAAACTTTGCTGTGCAATGTAATTGACATGATAAGATATTGCTGCAGATTTGTTGTCTGCACATCCATGATGAAAATCTCCAATTCCACCACATCCCAAAAGTGCTCTATTAGTTTGAGATCTGGTGACTTGTCACATGTCACTGTTTCACTTTATTCACAGGTCCAGTCGCATGTGTGATGTGTTTTTTAGTTAGTCAGATGTCTGGCACTGCATGGAGTCAACAAGAGAGGCAAGTGTGTGATGGAGTGGAGCCACTCAGGTTCACTCTTATGGAGTCATTTAAATGTTCGTCTGTCAGTCCTGTGCTGAACTTCAATTTCATGACATTCATGTCAGACTCACAGAGGTGTGGAGATCAAAAACAAAGCAGACATTTTCAGAGCTGCATGGTGAAGATTCTTATAGTTATCTGGCTCTATTAAGATCCAGAAATGCTGAGAATGCTGTTGAGACTTTAACTGCACATTATTTTGAAGGTTTACTAATATATAAGAAATAAAGTCCAATTTCTGTCTATCTGTATGTCTGTCCGCTTTTCACGAGAGAATTACTTCACAGATTTAGATCAGGTTTTTTTCTATAATTTGATTGATCATTTCAGTTGATTTTGCAACTTCTGTCATTTCACTATGTATCAAAGTTCGCTTGCGGTACCAATTTATTTGCATGAATCCGAGAAACACGCAGAGGGCTGTGGGGGCCTTCCTCACTCACTCGCCAGCCTCGGGGCATGTTCCTTAACTACGCTTAGCTAGCGAACGAGAAAACAATTGAATTCAAATTTCTTTGATATTTAAAATAAAGTGTTACTTAGGTCTTGATGAGTTTCTGTCCGGATATTCTCTTAAGTGTATACCACATTGAAAAGATAGATTGCAATTCAGATTGTGGATCGTGATATGATTTTTTGGAACGATCGCCCACCCCTAATTTGACTAATCAAGTTTTCAAATTTATGTAGGATTCATTAGCCCTTTGGCGAGCTACTTGGAAAGGGGTTGTGAGCTACCGGTAGCTCGCGAGCAACGTGTTGGAGACCCCTGCCTTAATTAAACCTTAAGAAAATAGATTCACTGAAATTAGCGTCTGGAGGTGAGTCTAGGCAGGGGTTCAAATGGCAGATTGGTTGGGGAAAGAGTCAAATTGTAGCATGTTGATTGTTTTCCATTTTGAAATATTAACAAAGGCTACTTTCACATTACCAGGCTGTAACAACTCAAATCTGACTCAATGCCCAAAGAGGATGTTTTCAGGGCTCTGTGGACACAGATATCCAATCTTTTCAAACCAGCTTTCCGTCACTTTCATATGTGGTTCACAGATCGGCCACATAAGAACACTTTATATGTGATATGATTGTTGGCCAGGTGAAATGAATGAGAATAATTAGATTGAAATTCTTGTGTTATTTTCTTTGGTCTATACACATGGGCAACCTAACAACAATGGAGGAGAGCTTCATCTTTGACAAGAACTCATAGCAACATGATCCTTGACAGACAATGGGTCATCTTTTACCAACCCCAGGGTTGTGTACCGACTTGGCAGCTGTTAGTGATAATAATTCCAAGCTGAACAGAGATGGGGTGCTGAAGAGACGGGTGAGGTGGGATAACAAGAAGGTACAGTATGTCTTTGCCAAAGTTGAGCAGGAGATGGCGTTTCTCCATCTAGGTTGCAATATCAATGAGACATGCAGAGATTCTGGAGGATTCCGTGTGGTCCTCTGAAGGGAATGACAGGTACAGTTGTGTATCATCTGCACAGCGCTGATAAGAGAAACCAAGGGATTTGATGATAGGCCCCAGTGATGAGGTGTATAAGTAGAAAAAACACTGGTGTAAGTGATAATTATGCACAAAGAGGTACAAAGAAGAACAGAATTTATGCTGTCACTATTCTAATCTGTTGCAATAACAGCTACAGGACCAATCATAAATACAAATATTCTCCACAATACTGAGAAAAGCTGACATTCAACACTCACATGTAGACAAGCATACACTGTAAATTCTAACAGCTTCTTATCATCTGCAAGCAGAAGTGAAGAAAACAATCACCGGGCCCGAAGTATGGGAGCCACTGCTAAGCAAAGTGTCAGATAGAAATGAAAGCAAACAGCGGAGAATCAGCAGCTTCAAGGTACAGAGGGAGGAACTGATATGGGGTGATAAAATGTCTAATGCAGTGATATACTCAAATATACAAACATTAAGATGGAAGGGGAGAAGAATGTCAGATTAATGCATTTTTATTTCGGAAATAAAAAGAAAATAATGTTAAAAGACCCAGATAGACCAAATGTATAGGTAGGCATATGGAGAGTTATCAGACATTTATGAAATACAAATATCTCAGAAAATATGAGGGAGTTGCATTCAACTTCTAGTCATGTGGCAGTTAAAGAAGCAAATATGAGCACCATGAGCAGTTACAATCATTATGAGTAAAGTGTAAGCTGGGGAAAATGGAGTGGTGCAGTGGTTAATGCCATTATGACACAGCTCCAAGAATCAAAGTTAAATTCTGTAGTTGATCAATGCAAGAGCTGAAGCCAACCCCACCTCACTATACCCCACGAGGCACGCACATGTACCCACACATTATAAACATCATATATGTTGTTAAGAAGTGACTGGGCAGGCAGACAACTTGGAGAAACCCAAGAAAGATTGGGGTCCGATCCTGGTAACCCCTTTAAATTGCAAACCAATAAGACAGATGATAACGGTTCAAACAAAAAAATCATAAGACGTCAAAATTACAGGGAACAGTTAGCAGTAGGAGTGCCACCCTCTGGATTAGTCAGTTTAGCATGTGAAGCCATCTTCCAGGCTTTAAATTTTCGAGAACAGCAAGGCAAAGTTTCTCAGGCGCACGGCAGGAATGAAGTCATCCTTTTTGGGTGTTTTTTTTTTGGCTGCGGAGGAGCAAGGAGAAGATAAAGTTAGTGTCAGCACCCCATCTCATTCCGCGGTGGTATGGCTTACCTCGAACCGGGAAGGTGATTCTCTAGACTCGCATGTAACATATTGTCAGTAATCAATTAGGTACAGGGATGAAAGTAGACAAAAGTCTAAAACTTTACATCAGGTTAGGGTTAGGGTTGGGGTAGGGGATAAAAGCATTGCGGCTAGTTCTGGCACACTGACCCTATATATAGAAACTAAACTTAATTAATTTTTAGGTCATCTTGGAATAAACATAATCTACTTTCATCTTTTATTCAGACCATCTGGGAAATATGTCCCTAATATATCCATCCTTATTTGTTCATTAGTGTATTACAAACTAATTGATCTGCCTGATATCAATTTTATTCTGATAGCACAGTTAATGAACATCAATGGAACATTTTCAAAAAGCCTATAGCACTTTGTGGGAAAAATGTAGCCTCTTTAGCATTAAGTTTACCCCGGAAAAACAAGCCAAAAATGTTGAATTTTACTTAAGCAAGAAAACATGTTATTACATATAACAGAATCATGTACATACCAAAACCTCAACATAAATACAGGAGGACACGTATGTCGAGTGTCCACTGCTGTACAGATGCAGATTAAGTACACATCCTTCACGTGACATGTTTTGAAACGATCATCAGCTCAGAGCCCAATGTTGCAGTCGGGACACTAGATGCCCACATGAGAGGGTAGAATATCAGTGCCTGAACCACACCATTGGTGCACCCCTTGTGTTATTGTGGGCTACCACAGTGAAAGGCATAGTGACTTCAACATTTCCCCTGACAGGTAAATTGACAATTGCTGCATTGTTTGCACTGCTTAGGGGGGTAATGTCTGTTTTGCCCTTCCACTTGATTGTAATTATTTTGCAATTCTGTAACATAGTTACTGCACCCCACTGCACATTTACGTGACTGAAATCACGAGGCATATCATGGTGGTTCTGTCGTACGGTGCTCCATGCATCAGTTTCATTATCGGTGTCAATGTCTCATGATCAATTCACATTGTCATCACTATCGCTTGATTCAGCTAATGGTTTCAGTTTCAGTTTGTTCTAAAATGGGATTTACAGCTTTTTGTTTGCACACTATTATGCATTTTACTTGAAGACTCCACCCCTCTCATGAATATTGATGAGTTACCAGAGAGTTACAGAATGCATAGAAATGTTCATGTTTTGTTTGCAGCATGATTTGATTTTATCCACTGGATGGTATTATTTGGACTTAACGCTGTACCACCTCTGCAACACTCCACCAATGTGGGCTTTATGTCAGAATGGCCAGATGACACATGAACGCCCACTTGGAATTTACAAAAAGAAGTGTAATGGACTCTCAACAATGATAAATAAGAATTTCTGATTTGAATAAACCAAGATCCCTAGTGTGTGGTTGGCGTGTGTGTGTGTGTGTGTGCGCGCGCACCCTGTGGTGGGCTGGTGCCCTGCCCGGGGTTTGTTTCATGCCTTGCACCCTGATTGGCTGGGATTGGCTCCAGCAGACCCCCATGACCCTGTAGTTAGGATATAGCAGGTTGGATAATGGATGGATGGATGGATGGATGCAGATTGAACTGTATGGTGTCAATTCTAAGCATCACCTCTAGACGAATCTAGGCTTTGCTTATCACTTGCACAATACCAGTACAATGGTGACAGCAAAATGCTGTGGGGACAGGGCCGGGGAGACTAGTCAGGGTTGGAACAAAGGAAATTATACAGAAATCCTTAATGAGAACCTGCTCAAGAGCACTCTGGACCACAGACTGGGCTGAAGGTTCACCTTCCTACAAGACAATGGGATTTTAAGCACAAAGCAAAGACAACAAAGGAGTGACTAGGGAATGGCTCTGGTAATGTTTTTGGGAGACTCTGCCAAATCCTGGACTTGAACTCAATTGAACATCTCTGGTGAGACCTGAAAACAGCTGTCCACCATTGATCTCCATCCAACCTGAAAGAGCCTGAGAGGAATTGCAGGCTAGAATAGAAGATAGATAGAAGATGTGAAGGATGCCACTTCTCACATTAAAAGACCACAGTCTCCTAAGGAAGAAGAGCCTGGTCTGCTCTTTCTCTGTAATTCTCTGTGTTCTGAGACCAGTCCAACCTGTCATTGATGTGGACCCCCAGGTAGCTGTAGTAGTGGGTCACCTCTACATCCACTTCTTGAATAGTGATCAGACACAGAGGCTCTATGGTGTTGTGAAAGTCAGTATGCAGTTCCTAGGTGTGGCTGATGCTAAGTTACAGACATTTCTCTTTGCACCAAGAAACAAAGCTCTCCACCTCTCCTCTGTGTCATACCCTTATCAATACTGCAGAATTCATTGGAACTTCTGCAATTGGCATAACCTGGTGTAAAATGTATAGTGTGAGGGACAGCTGGGACGCCCACAGAGTGGAAGGACTGGTGTAGGTAGCATGCACAGGGCAATGTCTACTTTGGATCACTGGATGGCAGTGCCTCTGGGGTATGGCATTGCCACAGATTTCCACAGGGCACACTGGGAATTTGAGTTTGTCAACTCAGCCCTGTGCGGTTCCTTGGGTGCCACCAGAGGGTGCTGAAGGGACTGGTGAGCCCTTCTTGGTCGGACTCCAGCATCACCAGGAAGTGCTTCGAGCCACACTTTCAGGACCCCAGAAGTACTTCTGGATGTTACATAAAAGTAGCCACCTGCCTCAACTCCGGAAGCCAAAGTTAGGAGAAGGAGGACAAAGCTTGTGACAGGAGCAGAGGAGAAGGAGTCAGAAAGCTGAAGGAGCAGAGCATTGCAAAGTGTTACTGTGCATTAGCATTGTAATTGCGGTAGTGGTATGGGAAACTCTTCCTTTAAACAGTTTCCCACAAATAAAACCAATCGCTATTGAACTTGTGTATAGGCCTGTGTGTGTTGGGTGTTTGGGGAGCTGCAGTGCTCCCTGGTGGCCACAATAGTCAGAGGTCTCCAGAGTGAAGAGAAAAGGAGACTGGACTATAGGATTGGAGTTTGGAGTTGTATTGCAGAATCTTTCTAGGAGTTTAAAAAAACTCTGTCTCTCATTTCTGGGCTTGCTACAACATTGTAAACAGTGTCAGTTTTGGGTGTTTAAATATATTAAGCTTTAAATGTTCAATTGAGTCTTCAGAATGTTTTTTCAAACACAAAAGCAAGCAGTGTTTTAAACTCAGTTGCAAAACTGGGCAAGGTACTTTGAAATTTCATTTGAGTTTATCCCTTGGGAAACCATGAATCAGTGGGGTGACGGTAATAGTCGTAATTCAGGTTGTCACAAACCAACAAAAATGTTAACTTATTTCTACAGACTACAGGATCAAATAGAATTAAATTTCTTCTTCCTAGGCAATTTCCAACACCTATGAGTATCCAACTGGTTCAAAAAAAAGTGCTAACCTAATGAATGTTTTAACTCTAGAATAAAAATCAAGTCTGAAAGACCCTACCTGGCAAATTCTGCCTCTCTTTGTCTAACAAATATCAAAATTGCTTCACTTTCTCTTGATAGAAAGCTGCCAGTTTAGGAGGAGGCTGTGCTGAGCTCTGCTGTCCCAGGAGAGTGTGGAAGAGAGAGGACTTTCATGTCACAGTATATGAAAACTGCACATCTGCCCACCCATCCATTTTCTTAAGACACTTTTTCCATTACAGAACTGTGAAGGGAGAGAGTTTATTCCAAAGACATCGAGAAGTCCCTCATAAACACTTGTACCAGGCCATTTTATACTCACCAACCAACCTAACGTACATCTTGGCTGGTAGGGAAAACTGGAATATCTGAAGAAAGCCCATGTGGGCAAAGAATGTTGAGAAAACTCCAAACAAATGACCAAGAGCAAGTGGTCCAATTTGATTGACAACAGACATGGGAAATTAACATGCTGAGGTCAGTAAATGATGAGATTTTATGTGTGTTACAGTCATGATTGCCACTCAGTGGACATACAAATAGAGGAGCACAAGAAGAGAAATATATAGATATAATCAGTGCTTGTTTATAAAAGAGTATGTTAAAATAGCAACAAGAGGAGAAGCATGTCTAGATCTAGATTTATTATTCTGTAATAATCAAGACAGATTTCGTTCAGTGGGGGTGACTGAAATATTAGGACCAAGTAACCATAATAGGAGGAGTAGTGGCTCTCAGGCTAGGGATCTGCACTGGCAATTGGAAGGTTTCCATCAGGGGGTGCCTGGGTGGTTCCCGAGCCATGGACTGCAGCACTTCTGCCAAACCAGGAAGTGCTACCAGAACAGGAACCAGATACGTACAGAGTGCTTCCGGGTGCAAGGGCAAAACTTCCACCACTTTCAGGAAGTGCAGCTGGAAGATCATCAAGGAGCACCTGGAGCACATCCAGGTGTGCCATAAAATTCGGGAGCTGGAGTCGGGTGGAAGAGGACGGAGCTTGTGAGGAGTGGAGTAGAGGCGGCAGAAGAAAGGAAAGGTCTGTGAGCATTGTGGCTAATTGTGTACTGTGATATTGTGTTGAGGAATAAAACGTGTGGTTTGGACATCTGGCTGTCTCAGTGTCTATCTGTGCCTGAGACATCTTTCACACACTGTACAAAAACCTCACAGTGTTCCATTCCATTCAGACTACTGTGGTGCTGAGGTGTCACCCATTGCACGACTACACTTGGCTCCTAATTTGTGATCCTGAGGTGGTTCGTCGTGTGGTGGATGCGGCAACGGACTGTATCAGTGCATACACCCAAGCAGACAGAATTACAAAACATATGTAGTATATACAGTATATTGGCACCAAAAGGAGGCACCTCAGAGCCCCCGACTCCAAACATAGCCAAGGGTACAATTAAAGTGTGTTTAATTTACTAAATACCTTCCACAGGTTTTTTCTTTCAATACATATACAGACTCCAGTATAATAATTCCTCCTGTCTCCTACAGGTAAAACTTGTCCTCTAACTGCCGAATCCAACTTCCTAAATGAGACAAGATGCCTACTTTTATCCTGGACCCGGGAGTACTTCTAGTGCCACAACATTGCATGATGGAAGCATTTTGGGGTCACATGGATGTTACCCATAACATCAGGTAGGTCCTCCTCCCACAGTACCCCCTGGGGACACCCAAGGTCCCCAACAGGGTTGCCCTTCCACACTGTAAATCCCACGCAACCATGTGGGTATCCACACTGGGAACCAGTCGGCAAAGCAATGCCACATCACATTCTGGGGGATGTACTGTCCAGTCAGTTGTTCTTCTTGACCAGGATAAAACTATAAGATCTTCCCAGCCAGATTGTGCCTCCATTCTTGCACTCCATCCATTACAGCCTCCTGTCTGGGCAACAACATTTTCTCAAAGCCAGATGGAATGCCAGTCCACCCCCTTCTACACTTACTCTCTCTCTCTCTCTCTTTCTATATATATATATATATATATATATATATATTTATATATATATATATATATATATATATATATATATATATATATATATATATATATATATATATATATATATACAGTAGAGTCTCGCTTATCCAAAATAAACGGGCCAGCAGAACGTCGGATAAGCGAAGATGTCGGATAATGGGACGTGTTAAGAAAAATCCTATTAAATATCAAACTATGTTATAATTTTACACATTACGAGCCTAATACAGTGGAACCTCAGTTCACGAACATCTCTGAACACGTACAAATTGGGTTATGACCAAAAAATTTGCCAAACTTTTGCCTCTGTGCACGACCACACACTCGGTATAGGAACAAGCCAGTTTCCCTTTCGGTTTGTGCGTGCTGATGATTTCCACACGTGTTCAGTCTCTCCCTGTGCTTTCCCTGTGCAGCGTTAGAGAGAGAGCGCGAGAGACAGACACAGACAGACACATGCACGCGCAAGAGAGAGAGACACACGCACACACACGCGAGAGAGACAGAGGCACACGCACGCACATGTGAAAGAGAGACAGATGCACGCACATACGCACACACACGCAAGAGAGACACACACGCACGCACACATGCACACACACACACACACAAGAGAGAGAGAGATGCACGCACACACACACGCGCATGAGAGAGACACAAACGCACGCACGCACGCACACACACACACACACACACGCACATGCGCACACGCACACACACACACACACACACGTGTGCACCTGCGCGTGTGCGAGAGACACGCATGCCAGAGAGGGCCAGCCACATAATCCACTGTAATCATGTTTTACAACAAAACAACAGAAAAATTTAACTGAAAAAATGAACTTAGCAACAAAAAATAGATTACGCTCACGCTCGCAACTTGCAGTTCTTGTTGCCGATTGATGCGTTTTTTTTTGTTTTTTTTTTTTGCAGTGGGACGTTGGTTAATACAGAATGTTGGATAAGCGAAGGTTGGATAAGCGAGACTCTACTGTATATATACTATTGTGAGGAACGGCCGGAATTTCAGTCCGGCCAGGACGTCCCTCAACTGAAAGAAACAGCTTTTTCAGGATACTACATCCCCCGGAACGCTAGATGGAAGCTCCCCTGGATAGAAATGGCTCCTCGGATTCCCGCAGGGCAGCATGGGACATGGAGTCTGTATCCTCAGCCCTATTGGGTGCCATGGGTGCTGCCAGGGGGAGCTCACCAAGAACCATGGGGTTATTACGAGGACGTCAACCCGGAAGTGCTTTGGGGTCACGAGGACGGAAGCCCGCAGTACTTCCGGGATGCTTGATGAAGGAAGATGTGATGTTGACCCGGAGAAGAAATACTTCCGGGTCAGGGACTTTAAAAAGACTCTGGGAAACCCCAGCAGATTGAGCCGGAGTTGGGTGGGAGTGTGAACGGAGCTGCTGGGAGTTGGAGGATTGTTGGATTATTGATTATTGTTGTTATTATTGATTTATTTATTGAAGAATTGTGGAAGGTGCGGTGCTTTGGGCACTATTATTGAAGAAAAGAATAATAAAGTCTTCTTGGTGTTTTGGACATGTGTCTGGGACGTTTGTCTGGTGGGTTCAACGGGGCAACAGCAACCCCTAGCGTCCACACTATATATATATATGTGTGTGTGTGTGTGTGTGTGTGTGTGTGTGTGTGTGTGTGTGTGTGTGTGTGATACAATACCTTCCAAATACAGTGGAACCTCGGTTCACGACCATAATTCGTTCCAAAACTCTGGTCGTAAACCGATTTGGTCGTGAACCAGGGCAATTTCCCCCATAGGATTGTATGTAAATACAATTAATCCGTTCCAGACCATACGAACTGCATGTAAATATATATATATTTTTTTTAAGTTTTTAAGCACAAATATAGTTAATTAAACCATAGAATGCACAGCATAATAGTAAACTAAATGTAAAAACATTGAATAACACTGAGAAAACCTTGAACAACAGAGAAAACTAACACTGCAATAGTTCACTCTATAGCGCTACCAACCGCTGGCGAAAAACACTTTTTTTTTAATGAGTTTTAAGCACAGGGAAAAAAATGAACATTTGAAAAAATCCGTAATTTAATAAACCACCAAGAAAAGTAACATTGCAACAATGCACGCTACGAACCGATTGCTGTAAACAGAACTGAAAACAAAATCAAGCCTTCTCTACCTTATGCATCCAGTCCTCCCTCTCTCGCTCTCTCTCCTGGAGCACCTGTGTGTCTGTGTCTCTCTCTCTCTCTCTCTCTAGCGCACTCCTGTGTGTGTGTGTGTGTGTGTGTGCGTGTGCGTGTGTGTGTGTGTGCACCTCTCTCGTGTGCGTGCGTGCGTGTGTGTGTGTATGTGTGTGTGCGCCTCTCTCTCTCTCGCACGTGCTCCTGTGTATGTGCGCCGCTCTCTCGCACGCGCTCCTGTGTGTGTGTGTGACACTCTCTCTCACTCTCTCTCTTGCTCGCTGCACAGGAAATGCACAGGGAGAGACTGAACATGTACAAACCGAAAGGGAAACTGGCTTGTTCGTATACCAATTGTGTGGTCGTGAACCGAGGCAAAAGTTTGGCAAACTTTTTGGTCGTAAACCGATTTGTACGTGTACCAAGATGTTCGTGAACCGAGGTTCCACTGTACTACAAAGACTACACGACACATGTTTCACACTAATTGGGGCACATCAGGTATATGCACCTTTGCCTCCTCTTACGGGGATTGAACCTTGGATGTCAGCACCTAAGGCGAAGCCTGTGACATTGCAGAAATTCTGTTAGTTTGCTTACTTGGCAGGGTGTATGTTGAAGTATTGTATCCATAGGTCTGAGTCACAATCTGATTAGTTGGATGGTTACCTACCGGGTAACACTTGTGCCTGGTCGGCCAGTCAGCAAACATCAGCCACGTCCTCTCAGTTGCGAGAATCAGACCATAGATATGTGATACGCTCCCCAAGAGGTGGGGTCACCTGCCAATCACAGTTTTGAATGTGCTAGGGAGTTTAGGTTAATGTTTTACTGTGCTTTTGTGATTTTTTTGTTGGGTTTTCTGGATTACTGACTTTATTAGCTCAGGTTTCTGACCATTCCCTGGATGTGGGATTTGGGACTTTGTTTGCTAGGATTGCCTTGTGTTTTAGGTAACTCTATTTTTCCACTGTGCTTTCTGGATTTTCTCAGGAGCATCTTTTGTAAAAATAAAACCTTTTTTTTTTGCGTTTGCACATTTTTTTCTAGCCAAGGTTTAGTAATATAGTATATCCCCCTCTAACGGGCATTATTGGAAGTGCCTCTGCAGCTTTTTTAGATTTATGTGCTTTGGAGCTCCTAGTTCATAACAATCGGAAAGTATATTGAAATATATTGTAAAATGTGTAAATTATCTTCAATATTGTATATTAGACTATATTTCTTAATATATATTAAAATTTTACTTATACTTTACAATATATATTTCAGAGCATACAAATCAACAAAACTCTGATAAGGTATCTTTGCTGACGCAGCTGCCTGAGAGAATGTGGCTGCTAACACTTTTGTCTCTCTCTCTCTCTCCCATAGACCAGAGGATGAGTGCCGTAATGAACAATAACACCACTTCTGGTTGGGCCTTGGCAAGTCCCGCCCTTTCAGCTCCACAGGCTACAGTATTTCACAAACAAAAGCAACAGAAGTCAGCATTCATTAATGTGAAAAGACAGAGCTGCACAAAGGAGAGAGCTTTTCTCAATGGCGACACCTTTTTAGAAGCCCATGAGAGAGGCTACAATAGGACCCAAGATAACTGCAATGTTTTTGGATTTTTCATAGATGAATTTCATTTTATTAAACAGGGTATCCAGTAGGTCCCTAATCCTTTATCATCCCTCTCCTGTTTAATCCTCGAAGTCTTACTGGGATGGGATTAGTTTTTCTCCAGGAGGTGAGGTAAATTAATTATTAGCAGAGGACTGCCATAATTTTAGTCCTGTCCAAATCACTCATGTCAGTCACTTTTTTACAGACTGTGCCTTCACATTTCAGTGAAGATTACAGAGTCTTTTACCTTCTATAAAAAGTCAGTAAAAAATAACCTCAGGTTAAACTAGTCACATGTGAATCGAAATGCCAGTAAAATTCCATCATTTGAGTGAACTGGATAAGATTAAATTATAGACATCTTCCAGTAATAATAACTTTACTCCATCTCCAGGTATAAAACTAATGCCTACCCAATAGGGCTTTACAATATTACTATATATTTTTTTATATTGCATTGTATTGTAAAATTGTACAAACCTGTCATTTTTTTGTACTGAGATATATCTTAGAGCAAATCACATTGTGACACGGCACAAATTATAAACCCACAAATAACTTTGTGTGGTTGTCTGAGTAATAACAGGCTGGTACAAATGTAGAATTTTGGGGTGCCAACCCACCTATCCCCATGTACTTTGTGAGCTGCGAAGCTAATCCTACCCCCAAAAAGACACAGACGCCCCTGAAAAAAGCCCTAGGAAACATAAACAGACTACCTTCGCATTTCTCCTCTTACTTAAGGCCGGCTCTGTCGCGTAATTTGCCTTCCGCGCGCTACTCCGCCTTGTCAAAAAGCCTGTGCCGACTTCTCTCTGTGGTTAAAAATTGATTTTCTGCTTCTTTCTCTCTCTCAGACTTCTGCTGCTCCTGGCACGTATTCCTCCGAAAGAGAAGAAATCCTTGGTTGCTTTTAAATGACAAGCAGAGGTGTAAACTCTTTCAAGGAGCACGTTTGAAACACTTTTAAAAGATAAATGTTTGTTTGCAGTGTCTGAATAAAAATTCGAGTTTTCTTCAACTTCCACTGGTCTTCTGTGCAATTTTGTAACCCAAGCGTGACAAGTGGTACCAGGAGTGGTTGCACAGATGGATGCATTAGCACAAGCGGAAGCCGAATACCTTTTCCAAATCGCCCAGAATGTTCCTATCCCATATGATTCGGAAGATGATTTACATTCCGAACGTCCTGCGTCTAGCCTACAGCCTCCGTCTGTCAGAAGAACAGACACCCAACAATATATTTAGCCTCGAGGAGCCTCTCCAATCCCTCAACAGTATGTTCCACCTCCACCAGCACCAGCACCTGCGCAAGTTACTAGACGTGTTATTCCTTTGCCTCCACTTCCGGACAATGCTAAGAATTTCCTGTCGAAGATGGGCCCATCTGATGACCCAGAGCTATTTCTTTTGGCTTTTGAACAAGTGGCGACTTTGTTAGGATGGGATAAACGTCATTGGGCTGTTATCATCACCCCGTTTTTGTCTGGTGATGCACTACTTTCATTACGAAATATACCTAACGACAAACTTGGCGATTATGATTTTTTAAAAGATCAGCTTGTTTTGAAGAAAGCCACGACGTTTTTGTCAAAAGGTTTTGCACTTTACAACTGGAGGTTGGATATGGACAGGTCTGTTCGTGCACAGATACAAGATTTGATTCTTAAAATGCAATGCTGGTTTGAGGGAGATAAGGTTGAGCGCATCGTCGAAAAAGTTGTTATGAACATAGTGCTGTATGGAATACCTGCACCCATCCGAGATGAATTTCTTCGTCACAATATAGAATCTCTAGATATTATTTCACAACGTCTAGAAGGCTCCCAGACCGTTTTCAAAACAAGCGGTAGCTTCGGTACTCAGCATCCTGTGTTAAAACCTATAAGGGGACGCCCAGAGTATCCTCGTCAACTTGACCGTGTACGTTGTCATCCTTCAACAACTGATATTCAGATGTCGTCGGCTAGACCACCAGGAAATGCAGTTGCTGCAACCACAAATGAGATGCCTGCTACCGGAGACAGAGGTCGTGGTCGTGGACGTCGCCAATTCGGTGCCGGTGAGCGAAGATGTTTCCGGTGTGATCAGCCTGGTCATTTAGTGAGAGATTGTCGTCTGTCTCCAGCCCGTTCAATGGAAATTGGCATAGCAGAGGTTTGTTGCTCGAATATCCCGGATCCGTCGAAAAACAAGGATGGCTTATTTTTCTCTGTGAAGTTCGGGGGCCAACAGGTGACAGCGTTTTTGGACTCAGGCAGTGACCTTTGTGTTGTCAGACGCGACTGTCTTGACGACAGTTACCATAGTAATACTGAGACTGTTAACATACGCTGTGTACATGGAGATGTTAAGAACTATGAGACATTATTTCTTCCTTTAACTTATAAGAGTCGTCACTTTAAAGTGTGGTCTGCTATTTCTGATTCATGCCCTTGGCCTTTGCTGATAGGCAGAAGGAATGCTCTTTTTCCTATATTAATGGCTGAACGCCAGTCACTAATCGACTCACCTGTTAAACCCATTCGGGGGGAGGGAGACGGCAAACTGGTGGCAGTAGGGAACAATTTAGGTCCCAATTTAGATATTGAACCAGATCTCTCTAGTGAGTCGGAGGAAAACTCCCTGGAGAATTTCTCAAATTGTCAAGACCCTTGCACGTCCTCTCAAATTGTAAATGTCTCAGAACCCAAACCGAGTTCTAGCAAGCAGCAGGATTTTGTGCGCTTGCAGCGTGCTGATAGCTCGTTGGAGTATGCATTTAACCAGGCTTACACTGCTAGTGACTCCTATTACCAAGACCGATATAATGGGAGTGATTTCGGACCATTTATTGGAAGAATTTATTGAGCAATTAGTAGTACCTGAAGCACATAGGGAAATTCTTTTACAGCTGGCTCACTCTCATATCTTGGGAGGACACCTGGGGTCTGATAAAACAAGAGAGCGATTATCGAAGTGATTTTATTGGCTAAATATGGGAAAAGATGTTGAACGGTTCTGCACTTCATGCCCTGACTGCCAAATCGTCTCTGCTCATAAGCCTCCCAGGGCTCCCCTTTGCCCTATGCCTATTTTGGATGTCCCCTTTCAGAGGGTGGGTTTAGATATTGTAGGACCTTTGCCTAAAACTAAAAATGGTTTCCAGTATATGCTGGTGTTAGTTGACTATGCAACGCGATATCCAGAAGTAAATGCTTTGAAAAAGGCAAACTCCTCGTCTGTAGCCAAAGCTCTCTCTGTGATGTTCACCCGTATTGGCATTCCTAAGGAAATTTTAACTGATCAAGGCACACCTTTCACTTCTCATGTGATGAAACAATTATGTAAACGGTTCGCTATTAAGAAATTGTGCACCACCGTTTACCATCCACAAACTAATGGCTTGACTGAACGGTTTAACAAAACCTTAAAACAAATAATCAGAAGAGTTGCTCATAATGATCCCACAACTTGGGACACTGTCCTGCCTTTTGTTTTGTTCACTGCTCGAGAATCGCCGCAGGCATCCACTGGTTTGAGTCCTTTCGAGCTGTTGTTTGGCAGGCGCCCAAGAGGCATCCTAGATGTTGTTCGAGAAGAATGGATAGGTCATGAAATAACCTCTCTTGGGGAGGGTTTTGCAGAGCGAATAATTTCGTTACAAGAAAGAATTTCCAGACTTTCTTCTATTGCTGTAGAGCATCAACAACGAGAACAGGAAACATAAAAACGTCTATACGATAGACGCAGTCAGCTTCGTGAATTCAAACCAGGCGATCGTGTTTTAGTATTAATACCGTCAGACCCACATAAATTCCTAGCTAAATGGCAAGGCCCAGCAGTTATCGAAGAGTGTATGGGACCAGTAAATTACAAGGTTAGAATTCCTGGTCGACAAAAACCATTTCAAATTTTGCACATTAATCTCTTAAAGAAATGGCAGGACAGACAACAGGTTCACAATACCTTGACTGCTGTTTCTCAGACTGATGTTGTCATTGGCAACGATTTGACTGATCCACAAAAGACAGAATTATTAAACTTAATAGAACAGAACACTGATGTTTTTTCAGACTTACCAGGCGTCACTAATTTGGCAGAACATAAAATCACAACTGAAGCCGGTGTTCGGGTGCAGATGCGTCCATTTCGAATTCCGGAAGCACGAAGGAATATTGTGCGCGAAGAAGTCAAGAAGATGCTGGAACTAGGTGGGATTCGTGAAAGCAAAAGTGACTGGTGCTCTCCGGTCGTGTTAGTCCCCAAGCCGGACGGTTCGGTTCGTTTTTGTATTGATTTTAGGCGCTTGAATAAGGTGTCTAAATTCGATGCTTACCCAATGCCCCGGGTAGACGAGCTCTTGGAAAAACTGGGTCAGGCGACCTATATTTCCACACGAGACCTGACAAAAGGTTATTGGCAGGTGCCTCTTGAGGCTAATAGTTGTGAGAAAACAGCATTTACGACTCCTGATGGACTTTATGAATTTACAAGACTCCCGTTTGGTCTTCATGGAGCCCCTTTAACTTTTCAGTGAATGATGGATCAAATACTACGCCCACATTCTGAATATTCTGGGGCGTATCTTGATGATGTGGTGATTTTCAGCAATGATTGGCGTTCACATTTACAACGCCTACAAGCTGTACTTGATAGCCTGAAACAAGCTGGATTAACTGCTAACCCTAAGAAATGTAAACTAGGTATGTTTGAGACTCATTATCTAGGTTACTCGATGGGCAGGAGTTTACTTCGTCCACAACTAAGGAAAATAGAGGAGGTGCTTGCTTACCCACATCCTAAAACGCAAAAACAGGTGCGCGCTTTCCTCGGAGTAGCTGGTTACTACAGAAGATTCATCCCTGACTTTGCAAATAGAGCTGCTCCTCTTTCAGAGCTTACTAAAGGAAGAAAAAACCTCCCTATTATATGGACAGAACTTTGCGAACGTTCCTTTTCAGATTTAAAAAAAGCCTTGTCATCTTATCCAGTGCTACGAAATCCTGATTTCTCTAAAGATTTTATTCTACAAACAGACGCTAGTGCATTCGGAGTAGGAGCGG
Source organism: Erpetoichthys calabaricus (assembly GCF_900747795.2). Taxonomy (NCBI): domain Eukaryota; kingdom Metazoa; phylum Chordata; class Cladistia; order Polypteriformes; family Polypteridae; genus Erpetoichthys; species Erpetoichthys calabaricus. The sequence goes on from NC_041399.2 coordinate 15,013,564, forward strand.
TCCTTTCCCAGGTATTTGAGGGTGAAGAACACCCTATCACGTACTTGAGTAGGAAATTACTCTCAAGAGAACGCAATTATTCAACTATTGAAAAAGAATGTTTAGCAATTAAATGGGCTATAGAAGCACTACGCTATTACTTATGGGGACGGAAGTTCACATTAGTAACTGATCATGCTCCACTTCAATGGTTATACCGTCAAAAAGATACAAACTCCCGTCTTATGAGATGGTTTTTAGGATTACAACCTTACAGTTTTGAAGTCAGACACCGACCTGGGTCTGAACACATAAATGCTGACGTGCTGTCACGTCTCTTTGAACCGGGTCTGGAGAATCGCTTGATTCACGGAAACATGAATAAAGCTGAGGGAGGGGGTGTGAGCTGCGAAGCTAATCCTACCCCCAAAAAGACACAGATGCCCCTGAAAAAAGCCCTAGGAAACCCCTAGGAAACATAAACAGACTACCTTCACATTTCTCCTCTTTCTTATGGCCGGCTCTGTCGTGTAATTTGCCTCCCACGTGCTACTCCGCCTTGTCAAAAAGCCTGTGCCGACTTCTCTCTGTGGTTAAAAATTGATTTTCTGCTTCTTTCTCTCAGACTTCTGGTGCTCCTGGCACGTATTCCTCCGAAAGAGAAGAAATCCTTGGTTGCTTTTAAATGACAAGCGGAGGTGTAAACTCTTTCAAGGAGCACGTTTGAAACACTTTTAAAAGATAAATGTTTGTTTGCAGTGTCTGAATAAAAATTCGAGTTTTCTTCAACTTCCACTGGTCTTCTGTGCAATCTTGTAACCCAAGCGTGACAACTTGTAGGAAATGTAAGCCAAAATATTGTCCAATGATGTTCAGTAAAGTTTTAATCCAAGCAAGGCTGTCGTTTATCAATCAGGCTAAGCAAAGGCTTTAAATGAAATTCTCAGTGTCAGGGTGTGGAGCTCCTCTCCTCAACCATAAGTGACACCTAAACTTTGGGTGGTCTCTAGGGACTAGAAGGGGCAGAGTTAGTTGCCCTCATTATGGAACAAAAAGAAGACAAAGCAGTTAGTGGAGGCACTGCCCCCTGTCAGCCTGGGGTGGTATCACATACCTGTGAAAACCTGGAAAGTGACCCTCTGATGCGCGTGTGTGACATTTGTAACCTTCAATGTTTTGTCCTCAGTACAGTACTGTCGTTCCTTTAAAGGTAGAAATATTTTTAAGTAGGGGTCAAAACACGAAATGTGATGCTAAACTGAAGAAAAGTTCATAACCAAAGATCAATCCTGTCTTTTACCAAAGGCAAAACAGGAACCAAAAAGCATAGTCGAGAAAACTAAAGTGAAAAGTCTGTATTTTGTAAACAAGAAATGAGCATAAGGCAAAGCACACCACACACAAAGTATTTAATGAGGAAGTCTGTGACCACTGACCTTTATACACGCTAATCAGCGACATCACAGGTCATGACCTGCAGAGCAACATGGCACGTGTACAAGCTACCTCCACAATGGCAGCACCCATAAGAAACAAAACGGTAAAGTAAACAAATGTCTTTAAACAAATTTCAAATGAATTTTTAGAGAGCAAAATTAGATTCAGCATGTGGCCAACCGCTGTAATGGAAAAAGAAATTCTAAAAACCGATGCACAATAAACCAGGAGGAAATTTGCAAGGAAGCCAAATTCTAACAAGTACAGAGTGATTCTAATGGGCGAGGCCCTGAGTTATGATGTATTACTGTCTTAATAATGAAGCAATCCAAGCAAAATAACGATCACAGTATTCCTGGATAAAGGTATGAACGAGTGAGGCATGGTGCTCTTTTTGACTTATTTGTGAATGAACTGGATGACCGTGAGATCAGGGTGTCACACGTCAGCTTGCAGCATGGCACAAATGAAATTGTTTTTTGGTAATCGAGTCATTTCAAAGAGACTATGGCCACCTTGTTCCCCGGACCTGTCACCTCTGGATTTCTTCCAAGTTTAAAAAGTTTAAAAGAAGAAACCTAATACACTGGAGCAATCACAGTAAAACACTGAACGGTAAATTGCTGCCATCACCCCTTGGAGATACCTTTGCCAATATGGAGCACCATGTCGAAGATGAAGAGGGCCACCATTTCGAGCACTGAACATGATTGGATTGTTTACACATCTATTAAGGTATGGACTGTATTTATTTCATTTCTACCGCTTCATTATTACGTGAGTAACACATCATAATACATAACGTCCCTGTACTTGGTTAAAAAATTGTAACAAAAAGTAAGCAATTTCAGATAAATTAGGCCCAAACAGCTTTTTTTACTTCTATAACATTCTTGCTTTTTGATGTGCTGAGTTGTAATTTTAATTATGGCTTGTTGCTTTGTAATTAGATATGCTACATGAGAATATACAGCTTTTCACTATTACAACATTTGCTTAAGAACTGATACTCTGCTATTTCAGGCTTATTTATAGTTGAAATTGTTAGCCTGCCAGTCGATTTATTCATCTCCATTAACTCATTCGGAACAGAAACTCATTTTCTGCCAACAGCTCCTCGAATAAATTTGTATAGTTTACAGATATACATGCAAGTCCCATAATCAAATAGAAGTTGTGACCTTTTAGGGGTAAAGCACACCCCAAAATAAGACTGGAATAAAAAAGGAAAATGCTGTGTTTTATTAGCAGAAAGTGTCCATTGGAGGAGTAAGCCATGTACGTGTGCAAAATTCTGAACACTCTGCCCTGCTTGACATGAATACCGCTAGTTCACTACTCCACACAATTGAAATCCTTCCTAACCCCCAAGTCGTTCTTTCAAACAAGTTGCTTCTTTCTCTTCTACTTTGTTGTGGTAAGGTCCATTTCTTCTTCTTTATACTCTTGATTATGTAGACCTTTAGACAAATATGTCAAATTCCACATTTTTCCCGCACTGTTAGGTACTGTGGTTCTATACTTCTGCCTTCCGTTTCCATATGTAACTCTAGACAATTAAATTGAGGATCTGAACAGGCAGGAAAGGAAAAATGACATATTTAGGTATGTCTTCTTTGAATGTTGTCAAAATAATACAACTTGTTATTAGGTTATTAGGTAGCTCACCGTCTTATTGATTACTCTCTGGTCAGGCATGGCCCTTGATCCAGCATGACCTGTCTGAATATGGCCGTTAAGAGGTCGTTTCCTCCATGTATCAAGCATGGCAGAGAGACTAAGTTTCTTTGTTACCTCTGTCTTTATTTTAGTCTAACTTCCTTTATGTACCTCCTGGATTAATAAGATAAGTCGACTCCCGACATTATAACAATGCTATTCAGCCAAAACTCAGCCCTCCAATCTCATCCCACGATCTACCCCAGACTTTCCTCTTGGAGGGTGAAGACGTGTAATAAATTTTATCGGTGTCATAAATTTGACCTATTGATTCAATTGCAGGTTATGCAGGCCTTCTGGCTTAGCCCACCTGTATTCCCCCAGTCTAGCTAACCAGTCTAGCAAAAGATAGGCCTCTTATAACATTGCAAGATGCTAAGAAATTAATTCACACTTTTGTTTTCAGTCGACTAAATTAATGCAATACAATCCTACCTGACCGTCCTAAGGCAGACATAAGTTGCTTGCAGTTTGTTCAGAATTCAGCCACAAGAATGTTAACAAGAAAAAGAAGACCTGAGCACATCACACCAGTTTAAGCCTCATTACATTGGTTACCCGTGTCCTTTAGAATTGACTTTAAAATACTACTAATGGCATTTAAAGCTCTAAATAATCTTGTTCCTTTCTCTACTCTGGAGTGCCTGTCCTCCTGCATTCCAAGTTGTAACCTTAGATTTTCTAATGGTGGTCTGCTTATTATTCCAAGAGCTAAATATAAAAGAAGTGGTGAGGTGGCCTTTTACTGTTATACACCAAAAATCTGTAATACTTTACCGATAGAGATATGCCAGGCTAACACCATAAACCATTAAAAAAAACTCCTAAAAAATGTTTTTAATTTGTTTTTTTTTTTGGAGCCACATTTATAATAATAGAATATACCGGCATAGAATTATCATATTCTTTAGAGATTTGCAATCATTACTAATCACTACTTTTCACTGCTTTCTTTTCTGTTTTTTCCTGTGGTGGAGTTTTGTGCCATCACCACCTGATCAAAGTCCTGTGCAGCCACCTGTGACCCTCAAATGAATGTGGACAACCCAAATGACCCCAAAGTCTGAAAAACAATAAGGAGCGACTTAAGAACATGTATGTTAGGCAAAATGCCAAATGGGGGATTGGACAGACTTTTGGCTTTGGGACCCCTGCAGATTTTGTTTTTTTCTCCAGGCATCTGACCTTATCATGGGACTCATCTATACAAACTAGAATATGATATTATATATAACAACTCTGTTTTCCTGCTAATTATATATTTTTATTTAAGCTCATATTATGTAATTATTAAATATTATTCTTACCTAATTTTCAAATTCACACACAAATTCTAATGTATTCATTAAACACATTTAACAACAGCAAACATCCACACCAAAGCGCTGCACAGAGTTAACAAAATTAAACCTTTATTATAGAATACACAGTAAGGCTGTAAAAACCACAACCATTAAACAAAACTCTAAGACCTAAAGCATAAAAACATAAACACTTCCAAAAATGACACCAAACTCAAAAACATTATCCTATATCTCCTATAGCCAGAGAATAAAGACGTAAAGACTAAAGAGTCTTTAGATGGGATTTAAATGTCACGACTATGGGTGCAGTTCTTGTCATATTAAGGTAACTCATTCCAGAGTTTTGGGGCAGTCACTGCAAAAGCGTAATCACATTTCTGTATGAACCAAGAACAGTGCACTGATAGTAAAAGCTGGGAGGATGAAACCTGCACTGGGTTGGAAAGGAAAAAACAGGAGTATAAGGCGTATAAGACCAGCAACTCCAACGCAAGTCATAGGGCGTATGAGAACATGAGGGTAACCATCAAGAAGGATATCAGGGAAGCTAGAAGTCAGTTGGAGAGGAATATCGCAGATAAGGTCAAATGTGACCTAAAGAGATTCTGTCAGTATTTCAGTAGTAAAAGAACAGTCAAGGAGGAGGTTGAGTGGGTCAGGGATAGTAAAGGGGAAGGAAAAATGTAGACAGTGAATTAGCAGATACTCTAAACTTGCATTTTTATGAGGTGTTCACATGTGAGGATGTGGCTAACCTCCCAACAGTAACAGGAACTGGTAATGAGTCATTTGGAAATAATAGAGGGAGATGTGCTGCGCAGATCAAATAGGCTTAAATCAAACAAATCTCCCGGACCAGATAATATTTATCCTCGTTCTTAAGGAGGTTAGTGGGTACATATAGAAATCCTTGGTGCGTATTTTTAGGAAGTCACCTGGGAAATCCAACAGGACTGTAAAATAGCAAATATTTTCCCTTTATATAAAAAGGGCAACTAGGCAGATCCAAGCAACTATAGGCCAGCAAGCTTAACGTGCATCACAAGTAAATTAATGGGAGGAATTATTAAGGAAACAATTGAGCAACACATAGCAAGAAAAGGAGTTTGACTGAACAGTCAGCATGGGTTCAGGGGAGGTAGGTCGTGTTTTACTAACATGGTGGCATTCTATGAGGAAGCAACAAAATGATATGAATCAAAGTGTGGGATATGATATTTATCTTGACTTTCAGAAACCACCTGATAAGGTTGCCACATGAGAGGTTGGGCTTCCAATTAAAAAGTGGCAGTTTAGGGTGTGGTGTGTAGATGGGTGCAAAATTGGCTCAGACAACGGTGTGAGGAACCTCATCAGAACTGGCCGATGTTAAGAGTGGTGTCCCTCGGTTTAGTGCTAGGGCCACTGCTATTTTTAATATAAATAAATGAATTGGAAAGGAATGTAAGTAACAAGCTGGTTAAGTCTGCTGATGATACCAAGATAGGTGGATTAGCAGATAATCTGGAATCTTTGAATCATTATAGATGGCTTGGGCTTGGGCTGATTTGTGGCAGATGAAATTTAATGTAAGTAAATGTAAAGTATTACATGGAGGAAGTAAAAATGTTAGGTTTGAATACACAATGGGAGGTCTGATAATCAAATGTACACCTTATGAGAAGGACTTAGAAGTCATAGTGGACTGCCAGACAGTGTTAAGAAGCCATTAAGAAGGCTACCAGAATGTCAGGTTATATAGAGCCCTGATGTGTGGAGTACAAGTCACAGGAGGTTCTGCTCAACCTTTATAACACACTGGTGAGGCCTCATCTGGAGTCCTGTGTGCAGTTTTGGTCTCCAGACTACAAAAAGGACATAGCAACAGTAGAAAAGGTCCAGAGAAGAGCGACTGGGCTGATTCCAGGGCTACAGGGGATGAGTTATGAGGAAAGATTAAAATAGCTGAGCCTTTACAGTTTAAGTAAAAGAAGATTAAGAGGAGGCATGATTGAAGTGTTCAAAATTAGGAAGGGAGTTAGTCCAGTGGATCGAGACTGTGACTTTCATGTTATTTTGAAAGAATTCAGTGGATAGGACTGGTGAACTTTGTTGACCTGAATGGCCTGTTGTCATCTCGATTGTTCTAAATGTTCTAAAGATCTAAGTGACCTAGAAGAGGAATTCTGGATAAGGAGATCTGAAGTATCTGAAGGAGCTAGATTATTTAGTGCCTTAAGGACAAGAAGGAGTACCTTCTACCTCTTGTAACTTGTACACACTTTGAGCTTCATTCTTTGTATGAAAATGTGCTACACAAATTAATGTTGTTGTTGATGAATGGTAGGTTGTGCGGCGACTCTAAATCACTCCTGTGTGGGTGCATCCGGAACTGGGCCATGTCTAATGAGTGATGTTGCTGGGGTAGTCTTTGACTCCCCATGAATCTGCCAAGGTTGAGAAATTGGATGAACACAATTCTTTTTTCATATGTAAGTTTTTCTTTAGTTTTTTTTGATTATATTCTGAAAAGTAGAGACGCTCGCACCTTGATCTTCACAATGTAAATCAATCCAAAAAGATTTCCTTCAAATACTAGATCGTAATGCAAGCTCTTTAAACATTAATATATTATTCCATACCAAAGATGAGCAGCCCAGGGTGACTTTCCACAGCTGGGGATACTGCATTACTATGCTATAAAGTACATATAATGAGGTGCCAAAGATTACTTTTTAGATTTATTCCCTTATAAAAAACAAACAAAAAGCAAACAAAAAAAAAAAACACTTTGGAATAGTGTGAAAATAAGCTGCAGAGAAAATCTAATGAAACCTGTCAGTGACACAGCTTTAGATTAAGTGAAATCACGGCAGCTGAAGACGCATTAAATTGCCTCCGTCAGTTGTCTAAAGATGGGATTTTTCTCTTAGCCAGGGTAACATTTGAGAGGTACAGCAGAATAATACATGAAAGGTTACAACTGAAGGCAAAAGAAATCTTTCTTCTCAACATCAAAGCCTCTTTTTATTAAAATGTATATCGTCTCTGGAAGATTTGTACTTACTTCTCTGCATGTAATTAAAGGAGAACCTGCACTAAAAATAAACTATTTTTAAAAACTTTTTTCATACAACGTTAGCTACCGTGACCTTTCTCCAAGGGTGATACAGAAGTGGAGGTTCCCAGTTTGGTTCAATAAATGTTTAAATCTATGAATGAAATTCTTTTTATTGCTCTGTACTTAAAACAAATCCAAAGGGAGTTGATCATATTGAAAGTAAGATGCAGACTTACCAGCAAGTGTGGGATGGGAATCTTTGGCACTGCTTGAAAATTGCAGCGTCCAAGTGTTTTCCAACTATCCTGAACAATCTAAAATGAAGAATGGGCTCAAATCACTCTTTAACAAAGCTGGGACAAACACTTTATGGTCAAGAGTTAGTGGACGCCCGACCATTACACCTTCATCAGCTTCTGGACATCCCATTCAGAAACCACGGGAATTATTATGGTTGTTCCTCCACTGTGTGGATATAACCAGTGGTGGTTTTTAATGCGGGGTGACCCCCCTCCAAATATTTTAAAAACTCTATTTAAATTATTTAAGTAATGCAAAATAATCATGTGTAATCAATATATATAAAAGCCAAATACCACTGACTGACTCATCACAAAATCTCCCAAACCATGAGGACTTGGGACTTGAAACTTGGAATGTAGATTACCCTTGGTCCATAGGTGGTCGCTAAGAAATGGTTTTAAAAATTTCATGGTCCAAGCGCGAAATTTCGTATAGTTTTTTTAGACACGTTTGTCTGTCTGTCCACTTTTCACGAGAGAACTACTTAACGGATTTAGATCGGGTTTTTTTTTATAATTTGCTTGAACATTCCGTTGATTTTGCATCTTTCTTGTTGTTCTAAGTATCATAGTTCGCTTGCGGTACCAATTTATTAGCGCGAATCCAAGAGAGACTCATCAGGCTGCAGGGCCCCCCTCACTCACGTGTCTGCCTCGGGATATAACCTTAACTCCGCTTAGTTAGCAAACGAGAGAACTACTTAACGGATTTAGATCTTTTTTTTTCTATAATTTGCTTGAACATTCCGGTTGATTTCGCAACTTCTCTCATTGCGCTAAGAATCATAGTTCGCTCGCAGGAGTGATATATTCACACTAATCCGAGACAGAAGCTGCGGGCCGAGGGGACGGGGAAGAGTGACGTCAGAAGTAGAGAGCTGGGTGGGGCCCTCCTCACTGTCCTGTTTCACTAATACACGGGGAAAGCAGCGGGGGATGGCTAGTAAGAAATAAATCGAGTCCACAAAATCAAAAAGAGTTGGGGAATGACCCCGTATAATGGCCAGCGGACGTTGTAGAATAATAATGAAAGCGATCAAACACCAAAGCATTTGGCAACATACAGAAAAAATGATGGTCAGAAATGATGTGGCAGGAAATTACATCAAAGCTGGTGGCCGGAAGTGACGTCACTGGGGGAACCGGAGGTGATGTCATCATGGGAGAGACAGAAGTGTCATCATCATCAGGCGGCAGAAGTGATGTCATTGGAAAGGAACTGGAAGTGAACTGTGAATCCGGAAGTATAACAAGTGAGTTATTTTTCTTCTTTGGGTCTGATGACAAATAGAGAGAGATGTCAGTACCACAAATGAAACCTTCGTCTCGTGATATTTCACTCACCTTATGGCTTGTTGATTGCCTCCTAAGCACATGTGTGTGACACATGAAATAAATTTATTTATTTGCGCAATGTGCCTGGTGTCAGTGCATGTCAACATCCATTGACACTTGGTTCCAACTTGTGTTTGTTTCATTTCTGTGTGAACAGCTATATTTCCTGAGTGAAAGGTGGCAGCCAGATGAGAGTCTATGGAAGTCCTAAAACTTTTGGTGACCTGAGGCTACCTTTTAATTGGTTGCTATAGGATTTTTCTGCACCTCAGACATGCCCACATTTATTGACAGCGAATTAGTATTGTTTTAGTTTTTTTTACATTAATGTGATTGGACAATCGTTGACGCAGTATTTCATGTTCACATCAATGGTTCTCAGTTCACAGCCGCCATTAACATAATTACAGATTAGTGAGCGCAACTTTAGGGAGATGGCAACTTCAGAAATCAAAGAAAATGTGTTTATTTCTTTAATGAAACACCCTTTCATAAATCGTTCATTTGAAGAAAAAAAGAAGATCAAGGAACATGGACCAGACTGACCTGACTTAAGAGTTCAGCAGCAGTTAAGTGATTGAGTACACGTTTTCCAGAACAAGCTCTGCAGGTAGTCGAGACCAGTCTGAGGAGGATAGGACTACCTGGAGAAGCTGGCATTAAATCAGCTCTGCAGTCACCATGTTAGAGCACTTCAGACACGTCTCCTGGCTGCTGAAGTCCACGTGGCCTGGGTGTGTGGTCGCCAAGATAACTTTGCAAGATGCCGATAAATTAGTTCACGCTTTTGTTTTTAATCAACTAGATTACTGTAACACATTCCTCTCAGGACCACCCAAAAAAGACATCAATTGATTACAGTGACTTCAGAATGGAGCTGCCAGAATCTTAACCAGGAAAAGAAAATCCGAGCACATCTCTCCAGTTTTGATGTCACTACACTGGTTACCCGTGTCATTTAGAACTGACTTTAAAATACCGCTGATGGTTCACAAAGCCTTAAATAATCTGCTCCATCCTATATTTCAGAATGCCTCTTACCTTACACTCAAAATCGTAACCTTAGATCTTCAAATGATGGTCTGCTTAGAATTCCGAGAGCTAAACTTAAAAGAAGTGGTGAGGCGGCCTTCTGCTGTTATGCACCTAAAATCTGGAATAGCTGACTGATAGGAATTCGCCAGGCTAATACAGTGGAGCACTTTAAAATACTGATAAAAACACATTACTTTAACATGGGTTTCTCATAGCTTTATTTTAGTGTAACTCTCATATTCTGCATATGCATTTAATTATCATTTTTTTCATGGCTCCTCAATCCGTAGTAACCCCTACTTTCTCTGCTGTTCTTTTTCCGGTTTTCTGTGGTGGTGATCTGAGCCACCACCACCTGATCAAAGAACCGTGATGTCCCAACATTGATGAATTGAAGGCCAGAGGTCCACATGACCATCATCATTAAATTCTTCCACATGAAGCCTGAAAACCATGAGGACTGATTGAGATCATTGATGTTAGGTAGAATGCCTAGTGAGGGCTAAGTGATCTTGTGGCCTCAGAACCCTTGCAGATTTAGTTTTTTCTCTCTGGCCCTCTGGAGGTTTTTTTTTTGTTTTTTCTGTCCTCCTGGCTATCAGACCTTACTTTTTCTTTGTTACTTAGTATTGCCTAATTCCATCCATCCATGATCCAACCCGCTATATCCTAACTACAGGGTCACGGGGGTCTACTAGAGCCAATCCCAGCCAACACAGGGCGCAAGGCAGGAAACAAACCTTGGGCAGGGCGCCAGCCCACTGCAGATTCTCTAATTTTATTTTAATATTTTTGTAGCAATAACAGAACCCTGGAACTAAGGGGTCTAGGCTGAACTCTGAACACCAGCCTCAGACCATTATCCTTTCCGCATCAAACTTTACAGCAGGCACTATGCAGTCCATAAGGTAGTGTTCTCCTGCCATACTGGCATACACACAGACCACTGCAGATACTTTTCTGCACTAATGACTGGCTAATGAAAGGCACATTAAGTCAAATCAGGAGATGCAGAAACTCAAAAACCCCTCAGGGCACCGTTAGAAGACACCCCACTGTTATGTATTAAGTATAAGTGATGTGTATTTTATGTTTTACTGTTGTTTTTCTTAATTCAGTATGTTGTTTTGATTGGTTTCATTTGTAATTCTATACATTCTGAATTAATGAATGTTCATTGTTTTTTGTGTGTGGAGCCTCAGGAGGCGGGTCCCCCCTGATGTTACTCTTCCTAAACTCCCGTTCTGTGGGGTTTCAGAAGTACTGCTTTCTGTGTGGATTTGCTGTTTTTTTTTTAAATTTTCTTTCTTCTTGATTAAGAATTCTAATTTTTGTATTATGGATTTGGTCTTGTTTGCTTAGGATGGCCTTTTAGTAAATTCCATTTCTGCTTTGAGCATTGTCTTGTAATTTTCTGATTTTTGTACATAAAGTTATGATTTATAAAGATTTCTGCTTGCCCTTTATTCACAAACCGGGTGTTTACGGTTGCCCCCCTCTTTTTGGGGCTTTTTCATATATATATTGAAACATTCTGCTTCCTTGCTTGTTTTAGGAGGTCTCAAAACTCTTTTGCCTTGGTGAAGGCTCCATATCATAACACCCACAGCACCAACAGATATCCTAGTACAGATTCTGTCAACAATTTATTCATTTGGAGTGAAAAACAACCTAATTTCTGACGAATACTTCATTGATCCTAAATTAAAACAATATTTATTTTATAAAATGATAAGTATTAACAGCTGGATGGAATCTACATTGCTCCTCTTGGATCTGATGTTTTCACATCTGGATGGAGTCTCCATTCCAGTACCCTGGTATAAACTTTCCCAGGGAGGTTGACGAGTGTGATTCCTTGATAAATGGAGCAACCCCTCTGGTCCCCATTTTAAGGGTACCACCATCCCAGTCTGCCATTCTATGAACACTGCTCCCAATAATCATGTAATATTAAAAAGGTGTGTCAGCCATGCCAGCTCAACAATGCCCAGGGCCTTCGGCATTTCTGGGTGGTTCTATATCTCGGTGACCTCTTTCACGGAATTGGACATTGATCATGCTATCAGCTTAAGGCTCTGCCTCCATCACAAAGGGCATGAACATCAGGTTCAGGAGTTCCTCAAAGTGTTCTTTCCATCTCCAAACTCCATCCTCAGTCTGGCTCAACATGTCTCGATCCTTCCTGAAATCAGTCTGGGTGAAGCCCTGCCTTCCAATTCTGAGTTGCCTGATGGTTTGCCAGAACGTATTTGAGTCTGATCAGTTGTCGCTTTCCATGGTCTCTACGAATGCTTCCAAAATGTGGCTTTTGCTTCCCTGACCGTCATAACCCTGGAACAGTGGACCAGCTGTTTACCCTCATGAGGATCCTGGGGGAAATATGGGATTACACCCAGTCAGTTCAAATGTGTTTTGTAGACTGGTGTATGTCTGTTGATTGAGGGATTCTGTGGTGGGTGCTGGGAGAAGAGCCAGTTGAGTTGATTCAATGCCTCCTGGACAACTCCCTGTGGAGGTCTTGCATCCTGACAGAGCAGATCTAATTCATAAAATTTTAGAATAAATTGGGAAATATTTTAGAATATTGGGAATATTGGGAAAAATGATTCTCTCCTACTTTTGTTCTACTCTTAAAGTTTTACTCATGTTGTTGGCATTCCTCTCTTTCTCATGGGAGGCGGTTGAATTGATTTTCGTTTTGTCAAGTTTGACTTGCTTGTACAGAATGTTACTTGCTTTTAGTAAACTCAATAAAATGGGAAAAAAAGATACAATGCCCCCTGGATACCTCCCTGTGGAGGGTCTTGCATCCTGACAGAGCTTGAGCAGTTTTGCAAACAAGAATGGAGACATAATGGCAGAGTCCAGACTTAGAAAGCTGATAGAGAAAGAGAGACAGAGACCTGGGCACACAAACTCCAGGCTGTCGTGGCTGCTATCTACTGAATACTGACTTGGAGGGATGAGGACTTATATAAGTCAATTCATTTGTGTCTTATATTTGTAAATGAGAACACAGTGAAGAGGTATGTTTTCACTTTGTTTTATATTTGTAATTAATTTAAGCCACTTTGCAGAGACCTGTTATCACTTTGTCAAAACAGCCAAATTAAATCCACCTATTTAATAATGTATAACAATAAAATGTGAAAACTTCCAAGGTTGTGAATTAATTTTATCAACACTCTATTTGTTCAAAATCTGCCCAGAACAATTTTCCAAATCTTTCTCCCCACATTCCTGTTAAAGAACATATTTCAAAGTAAAGAGCTGGGATCCACTATACTGATTCTCAAGGCTGCTTAATCCAATTGAGGATCACAGGACCCCTGTGAGTGCAAGACAGGAAACAGGACCCACTCATGCAACACATCCACACTCACAACTACTCAAGGGTCCTTTTGAAATCAAACTGGGATGTTGAAGTAAAAAAAAGCAGAGGACCCAGAGGAAAACTCATGCAGGCACAGCGTGAATATCCAAACTCCACAGGAATAAATCCAGGCACAGGAGTTGAACCGATGTTATGGGATCTATGAGCCGGCAGCGCTACCAGCGTCATCACCACACTGTAAATGTGTACATCTTAAAATGTGAGTGCATGGTGATGACAGGCATCTGGAAGCTTTATTTCAAATTGTCTCATGAGGTTGGGTAGTATTCTGAATGCATTACTAAAACAGACAGTGTTGCCTTATTTTGAGTGATGACACTACTTTAAGGTGCTCTAAGATGTAAATAAAGCTGCCTGATAACTGGATGATTTTACTTTCAGTTGATAAGATATGCTGATGGTAAATCAATTATCCTCTCTATATAAAATCCAACATCTGTCTGTCTGTATGTCTGTCCGCTTTTCACGAGAGAACTACTTAACAGATTTAGATCATCTTTTTTTCTATAATTTGATTGAACATTCCAGTTGATTTTGCAACTTCTCTCATCGCTCTAAGTATCAGAGTTTGCTTGCAGTATCGATTTATTTGTGCAAATCTGAGAGAGATGCTGCAGGCCAAGGAGAGTGGGGGTGCGGGACCCTCCTCACTCACGCGCCAGCCTCCGTTCGAGTTGTTCTACGTGTTGGAGCGTACCTGGCCTCCACTTAGCTAGCGATACCTGTTTCTTCAGCAGACATCATCATCTAGAGATTGTTAAGGAGTAACGTTTGGCGTTTTTGAGAGAGAGATTAGAGTTACGTGTGTTTTAGAGGGTAGCTGCTGATTGCCAGAGATATCACGGCCACGTGCTTTTCTCCCCACACAGAGGATGCTCTCACATCAGAGCTGAACACGATCAGATACAGTGCCAACGTTTGATGTTGCAGCGTACCTACCTTACTCTTGGCCAGAATTAGATTTTTTTAAATTGATTTTTAAAGTTTTTTCCGTTTCACTACCACGTGGGCGGAGCCGCAGGGGACAGCTAATATATATTTAAAATCCAACGTCTGTCTATCTGTATGTCTGTTTGCTTTTCACGACAGAACTACTTAATGGATTTACGGTATATTGTTTTTTTTTCTATAATTATAGTTGATTTTCGCAACTTCTTTCATCGCGTTAGTATCATAGTTCGCATGCAAGATTGATATATTTGTGCTAATCTGAGACTGCGGGCCAAGGGGTGGACCTCAGGAGTAGGGAGCCGGGCAGGGCCCTCCTCACTAACGCTCCAGACTCTGTTCAAGTCGCTGTACCTCTGGCCATGTTTTGGAGTGTACCTTGCTTCCAATTAGCTAGTGATTCCTGTTTGTTTATTGAGTTTTAAAGTTTGTCCTGTTTCACTACTACACAGGCTCAGCCGCGGGGTCAGCTAGTATATTTATAAATAGAAGTTGTCATTAAATATGCAGTCCATTCACTTTTATTACAATGTGTTATATTACAGCCTTGTGCAATATTTGTTTAATACTAAAATCCCTGAAACCTATGAAAAAATCTGTAATCCTGGCCCACCTTAAATTACTTTGCACCTGTCCCATCAGCATCTTTTGTGTTGTAAATGTGTTGATCAGCACAAGCACCAGGCAGCCTGCTGTCACATCCCCTGCCATGATGGAGCTCAACTCTCCCAGCTAAAGCCATATACTGTATAGCTCCTCATACAATACAATACAATTTATTTTTGTATAGAACCAAAATCACACAAGAAGTGCCACAATGGGCATTAACAGGCCCTGCCTGTTGACAGCCCCCCAGCCTTGACTCTCTAAGAAGACAAGGAAAAACTCCCAAAAAAAAACCTAGTAAGGAAAAAATGGAAGAAACCTTGGGAAAGGAAGTTCAAAAAGAGACCCCTTTCCAGGTAGGTTGGACGTGCAATGGGAGTCAAAAAGAAGGGGGTAAATACAATACAATACACAGAACAGAACACAAGTAATCCTCAATACGATATAAAAATAAAAATATTACAAGTACGGAGTAGAATTTAACAGTAGATGATATCACATAATATGACTTGGATTTATGTAGAGTCCTGGAGACCTCAGCCATCAAGCTGCCTCCCCCATTTGGCCATTCCACAGCTAAGACAGTGCTGGGCCAGCCAATTTGATGAAAGGGACCCTACGATTCCTACAATCCTCCATCAGAGATGACTTTACCTTACGCAGGCAAAACAACTTGGCAGGTGGGCCGGGGAACCAAGTGCCACATTATGAGTAGCGAGAACAGAAACAGAATAGGTGAGGGTTAGTAACAAATTCTAACTATCATGTTACTTATGTTTTAGTGCTAATGACTAACAAAAAAGATGCAGTCTGTACAGTTAATCAGCAGCTCTAGTCAGGATATGCTAAACTGAAGTATTGAGTCTTCAGCCGGGATTTGAAAGCTGAGACCGAAGGGGCATCTCTTATAGTAGCAGGCTGACCATTAATAATAATAATAATTCTTTGCATTTATTTTCTCACTCTACAGTTTATGGCCCCTGTAACTAAAAGCTTGACCTCCCATTGTTATTTTGTTAATCCATGGAATCATAAGCAGACCAGCATCTTGAGATCTTAATGTGTGCTCTGGTTTGTAAATCATGATAAGTTCAGACAAGTAAACCGGACTTTGGCCATTTAAGCCTTTATATGTTAAAAGGAGGACTTTGAAATCTGGCCTAAACTTAACCGAGAGCCAGTGTAAGGATTTTTAAGAACTGGAGTGATGTGTTTGTATTTTCTTGTTCTTGTAATAATTCTTGCAGCAGCATTTTGGATTAACTGGAGGCTGTATAAAGAACAGTATGAACATCCAGTGAACACAGCATTGCAGTAATGAATCCTACTAGGAATAAATGCGTGAATTAATTTCTCAGAATCCTATTTATTTAGGAAACGTTTTATCAGCGTGTGAGGCTCCTGGAGTAGTATAGGTTAAATAAAACAGTATATCATTATTTGTAATAAACACACATTTCATGTGTGTTCCGTGTCTTCAAAGATCTGGGTAAGTCTAGAATGAAAGGAAATGCGAGAAATGCAAGAAATGCTGAGCACATACCTAAAGTAGAAACTTTTTCCATGTTATACTAATAATGACGTGAAGTGTATAATGTGTGAAGACTTTAGTCCAAATATCAAATAAACCTGCCCTTTTATTCAAGAATATAACCAAAGAAAAAAAAAGCATTCAATTTACATGTGGCTGTCAATGAGTTAACAACTCAAGCTCAAATGTCGATCGACAGGGAGTTTACATGTGTTCTTGAATGGTGCAGAGGTAAGAACTGCTGCCTTATAACACAAAGGTCCCGGATTCGAGACCGGACGCTCTACATTTTGAGTAGTGAGCTGCTATTATGATTATGATATCTATAATATAATAAAAACACACATTTGATTTGAGTCTGTAACACCCGTTGAAAATTTTGGCTACTTGTAAAAGTTAGTGCTTGTTTATTTATTACTTAGTTTTATTCTGTCAGTGACGTTCACGTGGTACAACAAACTTGCCTCTCCCACTCTGAGTTGATGGCATTTATCTCCATTATTTTCACAAGAGCAGCGCTGTGGCTGATGCCTGCTCAGAACTGTTTGTTGTACTAGCAATCATTAAAGATACGATGTCCCGTGACCGCTATCAGACTGCACAAAGGCAGGACCATAGCAACAGACAGCTTCTTCACAGCGCTTTCTCTGGCTAATAGACTGTTCTGCACTACAATGTAACACAACTCTGTGCCCAAACTTTACACTGGCTGTTACACACTGAAATCAAAGGCTTCTTCTTTTTGGGCGCATACACCACCAGCACGGCGTTGTCAGATCTAAACACTAGCGTGGTGAATTGCTCGCGTACTGTGGGACTTTAGCTGCAAGTGAAAGTCCCATTTTACTTATGGTGCCAAGCAGAGTTGCATTGTGG
Source organism: Erpetoichthys calabaricus (assembly GCF_900747795.2). NCBI lineage: Eukaryota > Metazoa > Chordata > Cladistia > Polypteriformes > Polypteridae > Erpetoichthys > Erpetoichthys calabaricus. The sequence continues at coordinate 15,031,073 of NC_041399.2, forward strand.
TACAGAGCAGTCTATTAGAGTGCTGTGAACATCAGACTGGGCTGAAGATTCACCTTCCAACAGGACAATGACCCTAAGCCCAAAGCAAAGACAACACAGGAGTGGGTTGGGGTCAACTCTATGAATGTTCTTGAGTGGCAAAGCCAAAGTGTAAACTTGAACCCAATCAACCATCTTTGGTGAGATCTGAAAATAGCTGTCCACTGTTGTTCTCCATCCAACCTGACGGAGCCTGAGAGAATCTGTGGAGTAGAATGGCAGAAAAATGCCAAAATCCAGCTGTGAGTGTAGCTTGTTGTATTAGACCCAAGAAGCGTTCAGGGTGAAATTGCGGCCAAAGTTGCTTCATGCAAGGGTGACCAGACCCCCCAAATTGGTGGGTTGCAGATGCACTTACATGGGAAAAAGTGAGTCACGACACCAGAAAGGTTGAGAGACACTAATCAATAGGCCATTAGCATTGATTACTCTGACTCTCCTTGAGTAGCCCATTTCATGTTCAGACTTAAACCTCATAAAACATCTGTGGAGGGACCGGAAGATGCCAGTTTACAGATGCTTCCCATCCAATCTAACGGAATGTGGTAATGGGATAAAGTGCCCAAATCCAGGTGTGCAAAGCTTGTAAAAGCTTACCCAAGATGACTCAAAGCTGTTTTCCGCCCAAAGGGGCTTCTCCAAAATACTAAATTAAAAAAGAATGAGATTTCAGGTTTTAAATGGGCAAAAATTTCAAATCTAACCTTTAAAAATATATTAAAATCCATAAAATTGGCACAAAGTGAAGGGGGTTGGAAAACTTTCTGAATCCATCCATCCATCCATCCATTATCCAACCCGCTATATCCTAACTACAGGGTCACGGGGGTCTGCTGGAGCCAATCCCAGCCAACACAGGGTGCAAGGCAGGAAACAAACCCTGGGCAGGGTGCCAGCCCACCGCAGGGTGCACGCACACACACATGCACACACACCAAGCACACACTAGGGACAATTTATAAATCGCCAATGCACCTAACCTGCATGTCTTTGGACTGTGGGACTTTCTGAATCCACTGTGTATTATCACGGGAGATGAGATTTGCTAGTGAGTCAGCATCACACTGAGCTCAGTTATGCTTCTTTTTAGGTGGGCTGCTGCACCCCACAGATGGATGAACGGCGTGATGGAGTGTGTGAGAAAACATTTACTCTGAAAGTCATAATGAGTTCCACTGGACTGCTGTACATCCTTGTGTGCCTATTAGTTATCTTGGTAGCTCTCTTTAGTGACCTCCTTGCATAATCTGTTGTCAGCAGTGTTACTGAACGTAGCCATCACTTTTTAAACGTTATAATATCCAGCACATAACAGAATGGATCAGAAGTACAGCCAACTGCATTTTAATTTCAACCTTTTGTCACAAGGTCGTGCATTCTTGCCAGAGGTTTTAATGACTTCTGCATGTCATCCTAATGCCCTGGGGCAGCGTTGAGCGCCAGTGAGTGTAAATATTCGAGCCTTGAGTTCCGTGAAGGATTGCAATTGTCATGTCTTATCTATTAGAAATATCATCATTCAAATATAAAAGGAATCTCAGTGTTCTTTGGTAAATGGGATGAAGATTGCCACGCCGATATTAAAGCATACATTAGTCACAGGACTGGCGGTGTGTCAGACAGGTTTAGTTGCAAGGAATTCCGCTTCTCAGCAATTGCACACGTCTTCCTGAGATTAAATTCGTCACATATGTTTTCAGTGCTATGCCTCATCGAAACGTGGAAATACGGAGAAGAATCTTCAGAAGAAAACTGGATCTGGATCAGTGGCAGTCGCATATAATGGCAGAGACAGCCGATGACAGTCTACCTTGCGTTAGGCCTCCTTTCACTACAATAGATGGAATTTTTATTTTCTATCAAAAATGATTAAGGGAATGGACCGGTGGATTTTATGTGACATTCCTTTTATTAAATTTAGAACATCAATGGTTTTGTTTTTTATAAAAAGGCATTTAAATGCAATGCTTAAAGTCAGAATATTCCTACTGAGTGCTCGACCAATCTATTACTATATTTTTTTTTTTTGCAGATAAATGTCATATGCATCCAAACCATTTTTTTAAAAAGTTTATCTTGTCCTTGATGTGTTTTGAGAGTATGATGGCTGCTGTGGAAATATCTACAGCAGTGTTTCTTCAACCACTGGGTCGCGACCAACTTTTGGGTTGTGGGCTGCCTCTGGTGGGTCTCGAATTGCTGTTGTTTATAATGCTAGTGGATTACAAAGTGGGTTGCCACTGTGACGATTTCAATAAACTTTTATAACAGTGCTTAACTCACTAACGAAGAACCTCCAACAATCACACTTAGTTAAGCATGGGTGACCACCACCACCACCCCATTGGTGGATTGCAGAGACACTTACATGGGTGTGGGTGGGTGGGTGACAATATCAAAAAGTTTGAGAAACACTAATATATAGGACATTAACATTCTGTAATAGACGGCTGTGACTCCCAAGAAATGAAAGGATGGGAGAAGACAGCTTCTTTAGAAGCAGAATGCTAGATGGCAGCTTCCCTGGATTGCAACAGTGCCCTAGATTCCCACAGGGTATCATGGGACTTGGAGTTCTATATCTCAGCCCTGTTGGGTACCATGGGTGCCACCAGGGGATGCTGTGGAAGTCAAGGAGTCATATGGCATGAAGTTTCTGCCCAACCCGGAAATGCTTGCAGACCATGTGGGTGGAAGAACAGAAGCACTTATATGAGGACTTGACCAACCTTGGAGGGATGTGCCAGAGTCGGGTGGTAGGTGGACGAAGCTTGCTGGGAGGTGCAGAGGAAAAAGAGAAGAGAAAGAAGAAGAATTGGGTGTGGTGCCTATTATTTACTTGTGGCAGTGGTGGTAGGGAATGCTTTGGACAGAGTTTTCCTAAAAGATGGAGTATGTGAATTTCCCCTTGGGATTAATAAAGTATCTATCTATCTATCTATCTATCTATCTATCTATCTATCTATCTATCTATCTATCTATCTATCTATCTATCTATCTATCTATCTATCTATCTATCTATCTATCTATCTAAAAATAAATAAGCTCTTTGTGCTTGTAACTTGTACCCTGTGTCTGTTGTGTTGGGATTGAGGGGCGACAGCGCCTTCTAGTGTCCACAATTGATAACAATGTTATTTTTATCAATCTGTTTTACCAGGTCACAGGGAGTTGTAGCTACCTGTTTTGTCATGGGTGATCTTAGGGTGGCCCTATTTCCCCTTCTTTCAGTTGACTGTGATATTTAATATGCACTATAAGGAGTTAAATCCATTTGGATCTCTTTCATTTCCAGAGATCTCTGACAATAGATATTCCTTTGTTAAATGCTGTTGTCTAGGCCAATGCGGGCAGAAAGGTCAAATTCAGTGGCAAATTTGGCACACATCTCTCTTCATATAAATGGCACTAGACGGATTGTAATATTGAAGTGGCACTTTAAATTGTTACATTACTTTGGCTCACTTTCATGTTATATTTTCAGGACCAGAGAGATTGCTATTTCAAAGTGTGGTTTTGCCAGCCAAATGTGGATACATGAAATAGTCCTTTTTTTCCTAGCAAAGTTTGCACACTCCCCTATCTAGAGCACAAGTCAGACTTCAATGTTTAACGGGCACTCAATGGATAAATCATGTCGGGTCACTTAAAGAGAGACTCCTGTCCTAAACTGCATGTTAATGTAGCATCATGTGCATATGCATTGGGGACAGCTTAAGGACTCTGGTGATTGTAATTACCTGCCGCTCCAGGGACTGACACTGTGTTCTAATGTCTGCTCTCTTCCTCCCTCTGCAGACTGGATGATTGACAGCTGTAACAACTCTGATGTCACTTCTGGTGTCTGTCCACCTGGACCCGCCTCTTCCTGCCAGAACGACATATACCCGGAAGATAGGCCATTTTGAAATCAGTTCACTGTGGAAGTCCCATTTCAAAAGCCATTCCGTCCAATCATTGCTTGTTTACTGCTTTTCAATTATACGGGGTTACCGGGTGGTGGGCTAGCTCTTTATCGTTGTCTGTCTAATCTCTTACAGTAGCCCAAAACAATGCTACTGTTAGCTAACCTGTCACACTCCCATATGGGCAACAACAGGACTACAGTATTTAGCAGGTAGTGTAAAGGTTCAAAGGGAACAAATAATGACAAAATTGATGTGCTTTATGTCGTTTTTTAAATTAAGATTATATGACCGTCCTTAACGCTGATATGTAATAACACTGAAAGAAGGTGTCTTTCATTACCGTAATCACAATAACATGGCAAGTTAGCCAATGCATTTGCCAAGTGTACTTACAAATGAGTTAAGCCATTATCACCTGCAATTATCTAGTTGAAAACTTGATAGGAAAAATGGCTGCCATACTATTGAGCTCTCTGCTGTGTCTCTTAAGCATCGCAGTTTGTTTTGCACAGTGCTCAAGTTGTAGCGGGGCCACATAGTGTTTAAATGTCAGTTCTGAGTGCGTCTCGTTTCATTGTCCCGTTTACTGTTTGTGCATCAGTTTATGCCGTCCCCGTAAAAAGGGGGACGGATGATGGAAGGAGACCACAGCCGCCAACCTGGAAAACACCTGTTTACAATCATTCAATCACAGCCGTCACAGGACTATATAAGCCATCAGGAGGAGAAGGAAAGGGAGAAAGGAGAGAAGGAGATTTTGTTTCAACATTACGACCACGAGCAACCTGTACCTGTTTTCCATATTGCGCTTATCCATCCAGTTTGTTTTCCATCTGCCGGATTTATTTCAAGGACCTCACCACGAGATACCCCGGGGTAGGACTTAATCATCCACCACACACACGAGGATTCACGGTGAGGCTGTTCCATTTTTTTTCCGGGGAGAATCAAACAACTCTATCACTAATTCAGTCATCCGCTTTCAGGACAGTTTCTTTATTACCGGACTCACGTACTCATTCATTTTCAGTTTGTCTTACATTGTTGTTTTCGTGTTGTGTGTTTATTTGTTACAGGGACAAGGGAGGGTTTTTGTTGTATATATTTATATATGTTTGGTGGTGTCTTGTTATTGCTGGGGTGGAGGGATATTTATATGTTTCTATTTTTATATTTCATTTCATTTAATACATATAATCTGTTTAATTTTACATCCTGTTTGTGTGCTTATATTTTTCACCGTCGATTGTGGGGAAAAGTTCAAATGGTAAGAAGTACGGCTTGATAGTAGATTATTTCTCAGTAAATTATCCAGGCCACTGGTCTTGGAGGTGTAGCTGCCGGCTGGGTAAAAGGGGTCGGCCGTTACATAAAGTGGTGCCCTCTCTGAGGAATCTAAATAAATATCTATCGCTGTCTGCCTTTAAACATTTTCCCCATTTAACATGTCTATAGTGCGTGCCGAGCAGGACGACACCATTGCTTCGCCGCGATGTGATGATGGAGTAGCCGGGGCGCGGCACGTCACGGTCAGAGCGTGTTCAGCGGTGCGGGAGGTGGTGGATTCATTACAATCGCTGTACCTCGAAGATCACCATGGACCTGAGGAGGAATGCCTGGAGGATGTCTCGCCTCCGTGGGAAGATCTGGCGCAACAACTAACCCGGCTGGATGAGAAAGTCCACGAGGTTGCTGAAAGTGCGCTCGGGCGCGAAGATGCCTTGCGGGCTCGCATCAGCAGCTCCCAGGAGGAAGTAAAAGAATATATCAATGAACAAGTTCAACTCCTGGGGCGGGAAATCGTGTTGTGCCTCCAGAGGCGGGATCAACGCTGGCAAGAAACTCTTCAGGGGGAGGTCCGAAAGAGTCTCCAGACGTTACGTCAGTCACCCCGTCATTCAACGCAGTACGGGTCTCGTGGGGGGGGGGGGGGTGAATACATCAATCAGCCCTCTGTTCCTGGGGTGCGCCTTTCCTTTCCCAAGTTGGGGGCCCCTTATAACATCGATGATGTCCTCAACTTTGTGGAAGAAGGGGAGGCGTACCTGGCTGTTAACCCTTTAACCCCAGAAGAGCTTATAGGGGTGATAGGGGCATCCCTCTCGGGGCCGGTGCGGAGCTGGTGGCTGACGGCCAAGAAGAACATTAAAGACTGGGGATCCTTTCGTCGATCTTTCCTCGCGGCTTTTCTTCCGGAAGACTATGAATCTGAACTGGAGGACAAGCTGCGATCCATGGTGCAACTGCCTTCGCAATCCATCCGGGACTTCGCCTATGAATATCGGGCTTTGTGTTTGAAGTGGCGGCCGGCTATGTCTGAAGAAGAGGTGGTCCGCCGCATTCTTAATGCCTGCAACCCGCGCTTAGCTGGGGGTCTCAGGGGGGTTGTGGGGTCGGTGGAAGACCTGGTGAAGGTGGGCTCGCAAGTGGAACGGGACTGGGGAAACTCAAAAACGTACTGGAATAAAGTACAAGCCAGTACACGAGAAACCCAGCCCCTAAAACCCCAGCGAGCCAAACCTTGCCGGTCGGAAGCCGATCTCGCCATCATGCAAGCGAGTACGTCCCTCCTGATCGTCCCAGTGAAGCTGCGGGGGTGGCAGGTGGATACGGTGGTGGATACAGGGAGCCATCACACCTTAATCCGCTCAAGCATGTGGAAGAAGATTAGCCGACCGACAGACAACTTAACATCTGCCCCATCTGTCCGATTTGTATTGGCAGATGGGAGTGAACACAGAGCCCTGGGCAAAGTCCCCTTGAGGTACAGTGTACTCTCCACCACCTGGGAGATGGATACATATGTCCTGGATGACCGGCACCTGTCCGTCCCGTTACTCCTTGGGCTGGACTCTTTAACCACCATGAGGATGACCATCCATCTCAGTCCCAGGGGGTATACGGTGCTAGGGGAAGGGGTATGCGATTTCATTCATAAATCCAAAGAAGATCTGGGCTCGGAATTCATTGGCTTCTACGCGGCAGTGAGGAGTGATGTAAGCACCTCGGCGGCAGCCCCTGTGGAGGAACAGCCCGAAGAGGTAAGGCCGGTGCTGAAGAAGTGGGCCGAGGTATGGACTGAGAAATTAGGAGTCGCCCGTGGGGTTACCCACGTGATCCACACCTCGGACGAAGTTCCAATAAGGCACCGAGCTTACCGTGTTTCTCCACTAAAGAAGGGCATAATTAAAGAACACCTGGATCGAATGCTCGCCGAGGGAATAATCGAACCATCTTCCTCCTCCTGGGCGTCCCCTGTGGTCCTCGTAAAGAAGACGGATGACACCTATCGTTTCTGCGTGGACTACAGGGGGGTTAACGGGAAGACGAGCCTGGACGCGTATCCCATGCCCCTGGTTCATGAGATTCTGGAGTCACTGCATGGAGCTGCAGTTTTCAGCACACTAGACCTCCGCAGTGGCTATTGGCAGGTGCCGATGGACGAGGGGAGTAGGAAGAAGACGGCAGTCATCACCCCTGAAGGCTTGTTCCAGTTCACAGTCATGCCTTTTGGGCTTAAAAATGCTGGGGCCACCTTCCAGCGGCTCATGGAGCAAGTCCTGAGGGGGTTGATAGGCAAGATGTGCTTTGTATACATCGATGACGTCATTATTTACTCCCCTTCTATTAAACAACATCTCCAGGACCTCGACACCATCTTCCAACGATTACATCAAGCGCACCTTACGCTGAACACGAAGAAGTGTACCTTCATTCAACCCCACATACGCTTCCTCGGGCACATTCTTTCATCTGAGGGGGTCGCTGTAGACCCCGAGAAGACCTTAGCCATCCGAGACTACCCCACGCCCACGGATTTGAAATCTTTGCAACGTTTCCTTGGGTTAGTGGGGTGGTATCACAAGTTCATTCCCCGGATGGCTGATATAGCGGCTCCCTTGAACAAACTAAGAAAAAAAGATGTCCCGTGGGAGTGGACAACAGAGTGCCAGGACGCGGTCGAGCAACTAAAAAGCCACCTGCAAGAGCCGCCCGTTCTGGCCCAGCCAGATCCACAGCTCACTTTCCAGGTACAAACCGATGCCAGCAACCTGGGGCTTGGCGCCGTGCTCACTCAGAAAATCCACCAGGCTGAACACGTCATCGCTTACGCCTCTCGAGCCTTGCACGGCGCCGAGCTCAATTATTCGACAGCTGAAAAAGAGTGTTTGGCTGTCGTGTGGGCTGTGGAAAAATGGAGACACTATCTGGAGGGGGTTGAATTTGAAGTGTACACCGACCATCACGCTCTGACCTGGGTATTTAATCACCCGAAGACCTCCTCCCGTCTAACCAGGTGGGTGTTACGCCTCCAGAACTTCACTTTCAAGGTGACCTATCGGAAGGGCTGTGGCAATATTGTGCCTGATGCTCTGTCCAGGGTGTCGGAGCCACCGGGGATGGTGTGTTTGGCAGAGGCAAAGAAAATGATCCTCCCTCTGCCAAGAAGCCTGGAAGACCTGGCTCAAGCACAAGCCACCAGTCCATTCTGCCAGAGCATCAGGGAGGGACTGGAACAGCAGCGTACCGACCGGGTACACTTCGTGGACCTCCAGGGGGTTCTGTACAGGACCATTCCATCCTCCCTTGGGGGTCTGCAACACCAACTAGTCATCCCGGAAGGGCTCATCCCCGACTTTTTAAATTACTATCACGACAGTCCTTTAGGTGGTCACCTTGGAAGGACAAAGACTTTATTAAAGATCCTGGGGGTTGCGTGGTGGCCGTCTGTCCGGAAAGACGTTTGCCACCATGTGAAGAAGTGCATCACCTGCCAACAGCTTAAAAACCCACCTGGTAAACCGGCAGGATTGCTACAATCGACAATCGCGGATGGACCGGGGGAGACTTTGGGAGTCGACCTGATGGGGCCTTTTCCTGTTACCAGCTCGAGGAAGACTGTCCTGATGGTGGTGATTGATTATTTTTCAAAGTGGGTGGAGCTGTTTGCATTAACAGACGCAAAAACTAATAAGATCTGCTCCACCCTGAAGAACGAAATCTTCACCCGCTGGGGGGTGCCGAAGAACATCATCTCAGACCGGGGTCCGCAGTTCACGAGCTCTCTCTTAGATGAACTTTATACAGCCTGGGGAGTGAAGAAAAACCTGACAACAGCTTACCATCCCCAGGCTAACATGACAGAGCGAGTGAACCGGACCCTGAAGAACATGATCGCCTCCTATGTGGGTGAACGCCATCAGGACTGGGATAAATGGCTCCCCAACAGAGGTTGGTGAATTCGACATCCAGACATGCCAAGTTATATAATGCCCGGCGTAAGGAAGCGCACTTTCAGCCGGGTGATTTGGTCTGGATTAGAGCTCACCATCTCTCGGATGCCAGCAAAAGGTTCTCCGCCAAGCTAGCGCCTAAATGGTTAGGTCCGGCCAAAATCATTTCTCAAACAGGTCCCGTTAATTTCCAGTTTCAAAGGGGTATCGGCACTGACTCCAAGATAGACACTATCCATGTGGCCAATCTCAAGCCGTACTTCGGCCCTCCCTTGTCCAAGGTTGGGGGGGGGGGGGGGAATGTAGCGGGGCCACATAGTGTTTAAATGTCAGTTCTGAGTGCGTCTCGTTTCATTGTCCCGTTTACTGTTTGTGCATCAGTTTATGCCGTCCCCGTAAAAAGGGGGACGGATGATGGAAGGAGACCACAGCCGCCAACCTGGAAAACACCTGTTTACAATCATTCAATCACAGCCGTCACAGGACTATATAAGCCATCAGGAGGAGAGGGAAGAGAGGAGAGAAGGAGATTTTGTTTCAACATTACGACCACGAGCAACCTGTACCTGTTTTCCATATTGCGCTTATCCATCCAGTTTGTTTTCCATCTGCCGGATTTATTTCAAGGACCTCACCACGAGATACCCCAGGGTAGGACTTAATCATCCACCACATACACGAGGATTCACGGTGAGGCTGTTCCATTTTTTTTCCGGGGAGAATCAAACAACTCTATCACTAATTCAGTCATCCGCTTTCAGGACAGTTTCTTTATTACCGGACTAACGTACTCATTCATTTTCAGTTTGTCTTACATTGTTGTTTTCGTGTTGTGTGTTTATTTGTTACAGGGACAAGGGAGGGTTTTTGTTGTATATATTTATATATGTTTGGTGGTGTCTTGTTATTGCTGGGGTGGAGGGATATTTATATGTTTCTATTTTTTTATTTCATTTCATTTAATACATATAATCTGTTTAATTTTACATCCTGTTTGTGTGCTTATATTTTTCACCGTCGATTGTGGGGAAAAGTTCAAATGGTAAGAAGTACGGCTTGATAGTAGATTATTTCTCAGTAAATTATCCAGGCCACTGGTCTTGGAGGTGTAGCTGCCGGCTGGGTAAAAGGGGTCGGCCGTTACAAAGTTTGGCCTGGCAAAAATCATCTCATTTTAGCAAGGGCATATCTCTTTTCAGAAAACAGTGACATTTAAAGTGGCCCGATTAGATTAGGGTACGTGTTAAATACCACAGTCCATTGGTGTAGATAAACGAGTGTGCCATGTTTACCAGATAATTAAATTAGCTTACCCTCCCTGGACTGGACAAACTTCACATGGAATCAAAAAGTGAAATATGAATTCCTTTTGTAACTTGTATGAATAGGAAGCTGGCTGTGAGCTACTAAGTAGCTCCGAGAAGTTAGCTAACATACATTTTACTTCACAGTAGTGCAGGGCTTAGCACTGCTGCTTCGTGGATCCAACGACTCGGACTTGAATGTATAGCCTACTTTTATAAACTTAGCAATATCCATAATTGTGTGTGCGTAACATCAAACTGTTAAGTGATATGTCCTGGTCACAGAAAATAATGTACAGTCATACACAAGGGTGTTAGGTGCTCATCTGAATGTATGTGGTGCACACACAATATTTTCTGGTGTGACCTAAAAGTTTCTGGTGTGCAGACTATAGTAATTGACGGGTACGAGGCAGTAAGTTGTGAGCATTAGATTGTAAGTGGTGCACACAAGATAGTAAGTGGTGGGTATGAGATAGTAAGTGATGTGTACAAGATCATAAGCGCAATAGATAGTTTGTGGTGGGTACCCAAAAAACCCATCACTCGATTGCAACAAGTGCAGAACACTACACTGGTTACCTGTGTCATTCAGAATTGACTTTACAATACTGTTTATGGTTTACAAAGCCTTAAATAATAAAAGTGGTGAGGCAGCCTTCTGCTGTTATGCACCTAAAATCTGGAATAGCCTGCCAATAGAAATTTGCCAGGCTAATATGGTGGAGCACTTTAAAAAAACTGCTAAAAACACATTACTTTAACATGGCTTTCTTATATCACATATCATAAGTTATATGGATGGAATTTCTAGGCACAGCCAAGGAGGGGAGGGGGTCTTGTTCGGTGACCTCAGAATCTTGTCCCCTGCTATTTGCGGATGATGTGGTTCTGTTGGCTTCATCGGACAGTGACCTCCAGCTCTCACTGGAGCGGTTCGCAGCCAAGTGCGTAGCAGTGGGGATGAGAGTCAGCACCTCTAAATCCGAGGCCATGGTTCTCAGCTGGAAAAGGGTGGAATGCTCTCTCTGGGTTGGGAGCACAGTACTGCCTCAAGTGGAGGAGTTCAAGTATCTCGGGGTCTTGTTCACGAGTGAGGGAAGAATGGAGCAGGAGGTTGACAGACGGATTGGTGCGGCATCCGCAGTAATGCGAGCTCTGCAACGGTCCGTCGTGGTGAAGAGAGAGCTGAGCCAAAAGGCGAGGCTGTCGATTTACCAGTCGATCTACGTTCCTACCCTCACCTATGGCCACGAACTTTGGGTAGTGACCGAAAGAGCAAGATCACGGATACAAGCGGCCGAAATAAGTTTTCTCCATAGCGTGGCTGAACTTTCCCTTAGAGATAGGGTGAGGAGTTCAGAGACTCAGAGTAGAGTCGCTGCTCCTCCGCATTGAGAGGAGTCAGTTGAGGTGGTTCGGGCATTTGGTTAGGATGCCCCCTGGACACCTCCTTTGGGGGGTGTTCTGGGCATGCCCTACTGGGAGAAGGCCATGGGGCAGACCCAGGACACGCTGGAGGGATTATATCTCCCGGCTGGCCCTGGAATGCCTCGGGGTCCTCCTAGAGGAGCTGGAAGAGGTGGCCAGGGAGAGGGAAGTCTGGGCTTCCCTGCTTAGACTGCTGCCCCCGCGACCCGAACTCGGATAAGCGGTGGATAATGGATGGATGAATGGATGGATGGATTGCTTTCTCATAGCTTTGTTTTAGTTTAATCCTGATGCTCTGTATATTCAATTAATTATCATTACTTTCCATGGTGGCTCCAAAATCTGTACTAACCCCTACTCTCTCTTCTGTTCTTTTTCCGGTTTTCTGTGGTGTTGATCTTCACCACCACCTGATCAAAGCACCGTGATGTCCCTACATTGATGGATTAAAGGCCAGAAGTCCACATGACCGTCATCATCAAGTCCTTCCATGAGAACCCTAAATATAATGAGGACTGATTGAGGTCATTTATGTTAGGTAGAATGCCTAGATGGGACTGGGCAGTCTCATGACCTGGAACCCCTGCAGATTTTATTTTTTCTCCAGCCGTCTGGAGTTTTTTTTTGTTTTTTCTGTCCTCCCTAGCCATCGGACCTTACTTTTATTCTATGTTAATTAGTGTTCTCTTATTTTAATTCTTACTTTGTCTTTTTTTTCTCTTTCTTCATCATGTAAAGCACTTTGAGCTACATTATTTGTATGAAAATGTGCTATATAAATAAAAGTTGTTGTTGTTGGTATGAGATAGTAAGTGGTGCGCACAAGATAGTAAGTGATGTGCACAAGATCATCAGTGGTGTGCAATAGATAGTATGTGCTGCGTACAAGATATAGTAGGTGGTGTACACAAGGTATAGTAGGTGGTGTGCACGAGATACTATGTGCTGGGCACAAGATAGTAAATGGTGTGCAATAGATAGTATGTGGAGGGTACGAGATAGTAAGTGGTTTGTACAAGATAGTAAGTGGTGAGCACAAGGTCATAAGTGGTGGGCATGAGATAGTAAGTGGTGCTCACTTCGTCTCCTTTTTTCATTTTTGATCACACTTTTGGTTGCAGGCACTACTGTGGTTTCTCTACAAGTGTTTTACACACACAGTGTCTGGAGTTTCTAGCAAAGTTATGCCTGCTAGGTCAACTGGTGATGGGTCAGCCCCCATCACTAGCAAAACGGATGTATAGCCCATCGTATATGGTCATCCTCAGCTCAGGTATTTGGTATGTTAGCAAAACTTAGACTAATGGCACCCCTGGTCCTGGGGACTACTTTCACTAATACATTAAAATGGGACAAGCACATCACCTCCATCATCAAGAAAGCCTTCCTTCGCCAGCTTAAGAAGCTTACCATATCAAGGCGGATATGGTTAACTTTTTGCTCATTGAGAATATTGTGACCACCTCTATCACCGTTTGGTTTTCTTCTGCCTCCTTTCTTTTTTAAGACTGGGTTGCAGAAGGTGATTTGTTCAGCTGAGAACATCATTGGCTGTTATCTTCCAATATTAAAAGATATGTTCTTTGCCAGAGTGAAAAAGAGAGCAGGAAAGATCTGTTCATTAAATTGCCATCACAAAGATGTACAGGTCTATTGTGACCCATACTGTATGCCATCTCTGCAGCTTCTGTCTTCAAAGTGTTCAGATCTTAAACAAACTAACATAGGGTTACTCCTAACTGTCTTTGCAACATGTAAATGGTAACTGTGCTGTTTGCGTATTCATAAATACTTCATATTTCACTATTACAGGGTGGCCCACAAAAAAGTGGCCTGTCTCTGCCGAGACGACAGCATTATGTGGTGAAGAGAAAAGTGATCAGATTTGGTACTCACATTTACAGAAGATGCTGAAAGTAATCTCCCTGTGCGTCAATACATCTCTGTGCCTGTTTCAGCATGTACATGTACACTGTTTGCAACATCATATCACATTTTCAATGTTCAACTTCAGTTCATTTACAGTCCACAGATTTGTCTCATACACGCAGCCCTTTAAATGACCCCACAAGAAATAGTTGCACGTTGTTAAGTCAGGTGATCATTGTGGCCATATACCCTTGCTAATAGTCCTTTCGTCACAGAAATGTTCCTGTCTCGTCTGCCACTGGATAGGTGACTGCGGTCATGTTGCCTGCCTTGTTTCCTTGCTGTCTGACCCTTGGAAACCACTTTTGTGACACACAAGGAGATCTCTTTCATCATCTTCTTTAAATATGAGTACCAAATTTGATCATTTTTCCTTCACCACATAATGCAATTGTCTCAGTGGAGGTGGACCACTTTTTCATGGGCCACCCTGTGTTTTTTATAGTTTTTCTTACTATTGAGTTAATTTAATGAAGTTTACAAAGTTTTTGTTCAAGAAATTGTTGTATTTTAAATTACACAACCACACCAATACAGAGATGGTCCCCTCTTTTCTTTGAACTACCATTAAAACTAGAGAGTACTATTCCCCCCAGCACTCCACCAAGAATGCAAAGCCTAACCCCCAAGATGGAACCCACAAAACTGTTTTACATCCACTTTTATCATCTTCTCCTATTATTTAGTGGCAGTGCAACCACGTGCACACAGAGTACGTCAAATTAAATGGGATTCATGCGCCTGCCCCCAAAGAGATGGAACCACACTGCATCTTACTCTACACCCATGACCTGGCTGGCCACCTGGCCATTCACCATACCATGACCTTCTACTCCTCTATTGAGAGGCTCACACAGAGGAAGGAAACCACAGAAGTAGCCCAAGACCGGCTGCCTGTCAGCCTATTTCCTTGTACCTCCCCTCCAGCCACATACCCTACAGAAGATTAAGCCTGGTAAATAATACTAATATTAAAACATGCGCTTATCCACCAAGATCACTAACCTGCAGGGAAAGAAAGTAAAACTACGGATAGTGAGGTGTTTCCTCACATCCATTCATACTAAGAGAGTTGGGGCTTCGTTTATAAAACTGTATAATTTTGAGCTTGAAATGATGCCTACGCAAAAAAAAAAAAACAAAAAAAAAACCAGGAAAATGCGTAAGCCAATAAAAAAAATTAGATTTATAAAGCCTGCCATACTCACATTTTATGCAATTTTCCCTTTTTATAAATCACAATCATCTTCTAAACCCCATCCATTTCCACCATATAACCATATATGGACTATGCTAATCAATCTCATGCATATGCAATCAGGATGATGCAGACCTTCACTGGCTGGTAGCGCAGCCACATGACGCATCCAGCAGTGCGTGACAGAAGTTCTCATCTCTTAAATTAGAGGCACACAAAGAACCTTTATTTGGTGGCCTAAGTGTGGGTGTCAGCAACAAGTTAGTGCTGCTGTAAATGCTGTGAGCTCCAGCTGCACCATGCCTGAAATAAAAAGAAAATGGTCTGATCTCTGGCAACGAAGTGGTTCACTAGTGAACGTGTAACAGGAGGAGAAAAAGCAAATCTACATTCTCTGAGTTCAGCCTGCAAATTTCCGGAAGCGTAAAAAACACTATATGTCGAGAATAAAGTCGACATGTTGACTTTATTCTCGACATTTCCACTTTATTCTTGCCGTTTATGTCGAGATTAAAGTCAACATTTCCACTTTATTCTCATAGTTTATTTTGTCATTAAACTAGAATGTCGTAAACTAAACTTCATCTTAAAATCAATGTTTAATTTACTAGATTTTCTCAAACCCTGTCATAAATTAATGTAGCACATTAAATGCTTTGTGTTAAGTGTTCGCCGGCCCAGTTGTAAATGCGCTTCTTAAACTGACTTCCGCTTGCACTGAGGAGGCGCAGGCAGCGATCGCCGCACAGAATACATTCACTTCAAGATATTCCTGCTCTCTGGACATTTATAATGTTAAGATAAATACTTAATATCATTTTCTTGATGAAATGCATTAAAACAGGTATTAAACATGCATGGTAGTGTGGCGGTAGTGCTGCTCCCTCGAAGTAAGGGGTCCCCAGGTGTACGTTCAGCGTAGAGAACTTTATGGCAAGTGTGACAAGGCTCCAAAAACTGGATGTATGAATGGGTATCGCACAGGTTTAACTTAAATATTGTATAAATGTTGGGTTCGTGATCTGGTGGTCGGGGACACGAACACAGAATTCAATGGTTGTTCTTCTGAGTGGGCTTTCTTTATTGCACGCGTGCTGTCTCTGTCTGACGTACCAAACCCGCAGTTCCTATCCTTCCTTTTTCTTTCTCCACATAACCAATCACAACACGATAAACGTCTTTGTGAAATTAAACCTAGTTATAACCATAGGCCACGGAGTGTTCAGAACTTTTTAAATTTTTAATTATGCCATCCATTAAGGGTTGCACCCATCCCAGCAAGCATCGTATGCAAGGCAATAGCAAATACTGCTCATCACAGGGTGAATACGAGCAACACATACACTAGCAGGGGTCAATATAGCAGAACAAAACCCCACAGCCTACATGACTTTGAAAGGAAACTGAAGCACGCTAAGTAAACACACCAGAAAAACATGCAAACTCAAGGCAGGGAACACCCGGGACCCCCTTGCTACCAGGCAGCAGTGCAACCTCCACGCCACCATTCCCCCATATGTTTTAATGCATTTCATCCTGAAAAAGATATCAAGTATTTATCTTAGCATTGTAAATGTTCAGGGAGCAGGAATATCATGAAATTAATGTATTTTGTGTGGTGATCGCTGCCTGCGCCTCCTCTTAGTGCAAGAGAAAGTCAGTTTAAGAAGCATGTAGCGATTAACATGGCTCTGGGAACACTTAACACAAAGCATTTCATGCGCTATATAATTTATGACGGGGTTTGAGAAAATCTATTAAATTAAATATTCATTTTAAGATGAAGTTTAGTTTACGATGTTCTACTTTAATGACAAACAATGAGAATAAAGTCAACATCGACTTTAATCTCGACATAAACGGCGAGAATAAAGTAGAAATGTCGAGAATAAAGTGGAAATGCCGATTTTATTCTCGTCATAAACGTGGAGATTAAAGTGGAAATGTCGAGAATAAAGTCAACATGTCGACTTTATTCTGGACATATATATTTTATTTCTTTACTGTGTCCATATTTTTTTTTTTCTTCACCGTGGCCCTAACATGCTTCCGTAGCAAATGGCATCTGTAACTGGAGATTTCTTTTTATGTGACATTATGACTGCACACTCATGTCAATTCTCAGGCTCATCTTAGCTTCATAAATGGCTTACATGTTAATTTAGATTAATTTATTTGACCAACACTTATCCAAAGCAACTTACAAAGTTTGAGATCCAATTGGTTACATTTCTTTTGTTTTTCCAATTGGAGAACAGGCAGGAGAAGTGACTTGCTCAGGGTCACACATTGTCAGTAGTGGGATTTGAACCCACAACCTCATAGTCTGAGGTCCAAAAGCCTTAACTACTACACCACTCTGCCTGTGGTTAATAGAATGTAACAGCTTCTGGTTAACAAAAGCAGCTTCATTCTCACTAGGTGCCCTTACTGCAATATATCCCGTTATATTAAAAAGGGTGACTAGGCAAATTCAAGCATTTATAGGCCAGAAAGCTTAACGTGCATCATAGGAAAATGAATAGAAGGAATTATTAAGGATAAGATCAGCTAGTACATGGCAATTACAGGAATTTTTTCTGAACAGTCAGCATGGGTTCAAGGTTGAGTTTAGGGAGGAGGTAAGACAGGCACTGGGTGGCAGTGAAGAGTTACCAGACAGCTGGACAACTACAGCAGAAGTAGTAAGGATGACAACTAGAAAGGTGCTTGACGTGACATCTGGACAGAGGAAGGAGGAAAAGGAAACCTGGTGGTGGAATGGGGAAGTACAGGAGAGTATACAGAGGAAGAGGATGGCAAAGAAGCGGGATAGTCAGAGAGATGTAGAAAGTAGACAAGAATACAAGGAGGCGCAAGGTGAAGAGAGAGGTGGCAAAGTCTAAAGAAAAGGCGTATGATGAGTTGTATCAGAGGTTGGACATTAGAGAGGGAGGAAAGGACTGGTGGGCTACAGAGGGACCGAGCTGGGAAAGATGTGCAACAGGTTAGGGTGATATAGGATAAAGATGGAAATGTATTCACAAGCGAGGAGAGTGTATTGAGCAGATGGAAAGAGTACTTTGAGAGGCTGATGAATGAAGAGAACGAGAGAGAGAAGAGGTTGGATGATGTGGAGATAGTGAATCAGGAAGTGCAACGGATTAGCAAGGAGGAAGTAAGGACATCTATGAAGAGGATGAAGAACGGAAAAGCCGTTGGTCCAGATGACATACCCGTGGAAGCATGGAGGTGTTTAGGAGAGATGGCAGTGGAGTTTTTAACCAGATTGTTTAATGGAATCTTGGAAAGTGAGAGGATGCCTGAGGAGTGGAGAAGAAGTATACTGGTGCCGATATTTAAGAATAAGGGGGATGTGCAGGACTGCAGTAACTACAGCATGAAGTTATGGGAAAGAGTAGTGGAAGCTCGGTTAAGAAGTGAGGTGATGATTAGTGAGCAGCAGTATGGTTTCATGCCAGGATAGAGCACCACAAATGCAATGTTTGCTCTGAGGATGTTGATGGAGAAGTTTAGAGAAGGCCAGAAGGAGTTGCATTGCGTCTTTGTGGACCTGGAGAAAACATATGTCAGGGTGCCTCGAGAGGAGTTGAGGTATTGTATGAGGAAATCGGGAGTGGCAGAGAAGTACGTAAGAGTTGTACAGGATATGTACGAGGAAAGTGTGACAGTGGTGAGGTCTGCAGTAGGAGTGACGGATGCGTTAAATGTGGAGGTGGGATTACATCAGGGATCGGCTCTGAGCCCTTTCTTATTTGCAATGGTGATGGACAGGTTGACAGATGAGATTAGACAAGAGTCCCCGTGGACTATGATGTTTGTTGATGACATTGAGATCTGTAGCGATAGTAGGGAGCAGGTTGAGGAGACCCTGGAGAGGTGGAGATATGTTCTAGAGAGGAGAGGAATGAAGGTCAGTAAGAACAAGACAGAATACATATGTGTGAATGAGGGGGACGACAGTAGAGTTGTGAGGATGCAGGGAGTAGAGTTGGTGAAGGTGGATGAGTTTAAATACTTGGGATCAGCAATTTAGGGTAATGGGGATTGTGGAAGAGAGGTGAAGAAGAGAGTGGAGGGAGGGTGGAGTGGGTGGAGAAGAGTGTCAGGAGTGATTTTTGACAGACAGATATCAGCAAGAGTGAATGGGAAGGTCTACAGGATGGTAGTGAGACCAGCTTCTCAATCTTTATAACACACTGGTGAGGCCTCATCTGGTGTACTGTGTGCAGTTTTGGTCTCCAGGCTACAAAAAGGACATAGCAGCACTAGAAAAGGTCCAGAGAAGAGCATCTAGGCTGAGTCCAGGGCTACAGGAGATGAGTTATGATGAAAGATTAAAAGAGCTGAGCCTTTACAGTTTAAGCAAAAGACGATTAAGAGGTGACATGAATGAAGTGTTTAAAATTATGAAGGGAATTAGTCCAGTGGATCAAGACTGTGAATTTCAAATGAGTTCTTCAAGAACACGGGGACCAGTCAGAAACTTGTTAAGGGTAATTTCACACAAATATTAGGAAGTTTTTCTTTACACAAAGAACGATAGACACTTGGAATAAGTAGTGTGGTAGACAGTTGGACTTTAGGGACTTTCAAAACTCGACCTGATGTTTTTTTAGAAGAATTAAGTGGATAGGACTGGCGAGCGTAGTTGGGCTGAATGGCCTGTACTCATCCAGATTGTTCTAATGTTCTAATGAGCGCAGTAAAGTGCTACGATTACATTAGGAAAATGAACACGAGTGAAAGTTGCCTTTTTATGTTGGTAACACCAGGTTATGTTATGTGTATGTGCACCCACATCATATGAAAACTGGATGCAGCACTTTGTTGTCCGGTAAAAGGCTTCCAGCACAAGCGGGCATGACGGAGTGCAGCTTGACAGAGACATTCCTGACCTGTCCGCCAGTTCCCTGAGAAGTGACAACAGTTCTTCAGTGCAAATATGCAGCATTGGTCCTCTTAAAAATGAACTAAAATACATCTCATTTGAGCTTTAATATGATTGTCATGTCAACGCACATTGATGGTATGACTCATTATTCAAGTGATTCATTATTTAGCTTGTTTAGCTACAGTTTTCTACTTGATCGAGGATGTCGTCATTTCCCAGTTTCTCTGAAAGGTTGCATACACGTGGGTCAGAGTTGCTGTAAATATTCGCACGTTCCTCCCATCAGGTTTACTGTTATTAATCCTGATGTTTGCATGGGAAGTATGCATACGCATATTTCAAGCTTCTTTTTGGGTTTTTTTTGCGCATGCAAACTTTACAAATGAGGCCCCTGGAGAGTCTAAGAACTGTAATTGAATTAACTTCCATGTTTGAACTGTGGATGGCAAGCAGTAGGAATCTCTGTGATCAGAAGTGAAACCTGCCTGCCGCTTCCAGACGTGAGTATGGAGTCTTGACTGACAAAAGATTTGCCTTCTGGTTTTTTTTTTTTTTTTTTTGCAAAGAATTGCTTGTGCTGCTGGTATACACTGGATAACTATGCTGGGAAAGATAATGAGGTCTTTTTGACACAGCATTGCATGCTCCTGTCTCACAGCTCCTGGGAGCTTATTGTAAGGCAAAACAGAAATACGGTAAAGAAAGAGAAGAAATATGTTTGGGAATCGGTGGGTCTGTGTGTGTTCTCACATGCAAAAATGCAAAGACAGCAGGGAGTGCAATTGACTGTCAGACTTCTTTCTGTTTTAATTAATTTATTTATTTATTTTGCTTTTCTATTAGAGATTCACTTGCTGCAAACGGTGTGCTTCCTTGAGCTTTTCTCACCTAAATCTAACTTTGGTAAATCCCACAGAAAGTGACTGCAAGATCGTTATTAATTCTATGGCTGTTTCGCCACTCATGGCACTTGGTTTCAATTACGCTGATCTGAAAAGCCCGATTATTAAAGACATCATCCTTCCTGCGCGGTCACTTTTCTCCCTAATCCATTCAGGACCAATATATTAGCACCACCAGACGTCATAACGTTAGTCCACGGTCACCTCTTATGACAACTACATGCTGTTTCTTATATGGTTCTGTATATTGCATGTATATTCATGATTCCAGGTGCCATGCAGGCTGGAGACTTTCTCTCTGTTTTTAATAAAATACAGTAGTTAAAACTAGGGGTGCAAGCCCCCTGGTGCCTTTGGTGCCCAACCCCCAGTTGTGGCCAGAATATTAGTAAAATCTGTAAATTATTATTTATTGGAGTCAAAAATCACAAAATTCTATAAATATGTAAAAGAAAAATTAATTATTATTTAAAGGAGTAAAAAATCATGAAATGACAATAAAATATTTACTCTCTTACCGATTGGAGCATTCCTGTTAAACTGAGGTCCACTATGCTCAATGAGTATTTATAAGAGACTAAATAAATGATCCATTCGTTTTAACTGACAAAAAACGCAACTTTCTTGTTATTTTAGTTTATAATTTAAAAATGGAATAAGAATCTGAAAATCTAACAACAAAGTCTGATAAATTCTGAAAAGAATGATACCAAACATATATATGTAGGTTTTAAAATAAGCCCAATTTAAAACGTGACAATAAAGGTCACATAAAATTGTTGCACAAAATTGTTGCACTTTTAGGCTTAGGATTTTATATATCTAGAGTAGCTGTATCTATTTTAGGGGTGCCACCATGGTCAGCACATCCATTAAAGTGAATTAAGGGCCATCCATCCATCCATCCATCCATTGTCTCCCGCTTATCCGAGGTCGGGTCGCGAGGGCAGCAGCTTGAGCAGAGATGCCCAGACTTCCCTCTCCCCGGCCACTTCTTCTAGCTCTTCCGGGAGAATCCCAAGGCGTTCCCAGGCCAGTCGAGAGACATAGTCCCTCCAACGTGTCCTGGGTCTTCCCCGGGGCCTCCTCCCGGTTAGACGTGCCCGGAACACCTCACCAGGGAGGCGTCCAGGAGGCATCCTGATCAGATGCCCGAGCCACCTCATCTGACTCCTCTCGATGTGGAGGAGCAGCGGCTCTACTCTGAGCCCCTCCCGGATGACTGAGCTTCTCACCCTATCTTTAAGGGAGAGCCCAGACACCCTGCGGAGGAAACTCATTTCAGCCGCTTGTATTCGCGATCTCGTTCTTTCGGTCACTACCCATAGCTCATGACCATAGGTGAGGGTAGGAACATAGATCGACCGGTAAATTGAGAGCTTTGCCTTGCGGCTCAGCTCCTTTTTCACCACAACTGACCGATGCAGCGCCCGCATTACTGCGGATGCCGCACCGATCCGCCTGTCGATCTCACGCTCCATTCTTCCCTCACTCGTGAACAAGACCCCGAGATACTTGAACTCCTCCACTTGGGGCAGGATCTCGCTACCAACCCTGAGAGGGCACTCCACCCTTTTCCGGCTGAGGACCATGGTCTCGGATTTGGAGGTGCTGATTCTCATCCCAGCCGCTTCACACTCGGCTGCGAACCGATCCAGAGAGAGCTGAAGATCATGGCCTGATGAAGCAAACAGGACAACATCATCTGCAAAAAGCAGTGACCCAATCCTGAGCCCACCAAACCGGACCCCCTCAACGCCCTGGCTGCGCCTAGAAATTCTGTCCATAAAAGTTATGAACAGAATCGGTGACAAAGGGCAGCCCTGGCGGAGTCCAACTCTCACTGGAAACGGGTTCGACTTACTGCCGGCAATGCGGACCAGGCTCTTGCAACGATCGTACAGGGACCGAACAGCCCTTATCAGGGGGTCTGGTACCCCATACTCCCGGAGTACCCCCCACAGGATTCCCCGAGGGACACGGTCGAATGCCTTTACCAAGTCCACAAAACACATGTAGACTTGTTGGGCAAACTCCCATGCACCCTCCAGGACCCTGCTAAGGGTATAGAGCTGGTCCACTGTTCCGCGACCAGGACGAAAACCACACTGTTCCTCCTGAATCCGAGGCTCGACTATCCGACGGACCTTCCTCTCCAGGACCCCTGAATAGACTTTTCCAGGGAGGCTGAGCTCAGATCATAAAGGTGGGGGGACCCAGTAACACAAGTTAGCTATCGAACAGTCGGTTGTCACAAAAACAAGCTTGGCCCTAGGCACAAAATAACCTAGCACTGGCACTGGGTGGCATGGTGGTGCAGTGTTAGTGCTGCTGGCTCGCAGTAAGGAGAACAGAGTTTGTATTCCGGGTCCTCAGTGCATGATGTCTGCATGTTCTCCCCGTGTCTGTATGAGTTTCCTCCGGGGGCTCTGGTTTCCTTCCAGAGTCCAAAGACATGCAGGTTAGGTGGATTGGCGATCCTAAATTGTCCCTAGTGTGTGCTGTGTGTGTCTGGATGGGTGTGTGTGTGTGTGTGCCCTGTGGTGGGGTTTATTTCCTGCTTTGTGCCCTGTGTTGGCTGGGATTGGCTCCAGCAGACCCCTGTGACGTGATCCTGTAGTTAGGATATAGCGGGTTGGATAATGGATGGATGGATAGAAGGAACTGCAGGTCTGCAAGGTGAAATGTTGGGATGCCCGTTTAACTGAAACAAATGAACAAACAAAAAGTGTGATCAATGGCACCAAAACAAATGAAAAATTAGGGTCCTTGGGTTAGGATCATCTCTTGGCAAACAAAGCCTCGACAGTGGGAAGGAACTCTCTCATTCTTCCTTCCGGGAACTCTGGGATATGCAGTGGAAGGACAGCAAGGGGAGGAGCCAATAGAAACCACTGGGATGTCTTCTTGCCACTGTGTAGGGAAAAAAGAAGATAAAGTTGGCACCAGCACCCCCTCTCAGCCTGGGGTGGTAGTATGTACCTCAGAAGATCCCGGAGTATAATCCACGATGTCCATGCTAGACAGTATATATCGTATATTTTGTTCAAATTGAGAGGAATGGAACAAAATACAATGATTTGTGTTGGCCTACCTTCCGAATGATTATCCTGTATGACTTATGCAGTAAATTGTAGCTAGTTAGTCCTGTTCAGGGGCTGACTGTTACAATTACGTTTTAAAATTATGAGTGCAGTGAACTGGTTTAGAAAAGTTTTATTTATTTTTGTTATTTTTTTTGCTTGCACAATAAAAGCTGTGTTTTAGTATATGCACTTTTGTGATCTACAGTCATGGCCAAAAGTTTTGAGAATGACACAAGTATTGGTTTTCACAAATTTTGACGCTTCAGTGTTTTTAGATCTTTTTGTCAGATGTTTCTCTGGTATACTGAAGTAGAATTACAAGAATTTCATAAGTTTCAAAGGCTTTTATTATCAATTACAACGAATTTATGCAAAGAGTCCATATTTGCAG
Organism: Erpetoichthys calabaricus; assembly: GCF_900747795.2. Taxonomy (NCBI): domain Eukaryota; kingdom Metazoa; phylum Chordata; class Cladistia; order Polypteriformes; family Polypteridae; genus Erpetoichthys; species Erpetoichthys calabaricus. The sequence goes on from NC_041399.2 coordinate 15,055,389, forward strand.
TGTTGGCCTTTCTTTCTTTTTCAAGACCTCTGCAATTCGCCCTGTCAATCAACTTCTGGGCCAAATCCTGACTGATGGCAGCTGCCCATTCTTGCATAATCAATTCTTGGAGTTTGTCAGAATTGGTGGGTTTTTGTTTGTCCACCCGCTCCTTGAGGATTGACCACAAGTTGTCAATGGGATTAAGGTCTGGGGAGTGTCCTGGCCATGGACCCCAAAGTTTTGTTCCCTGAGCCACTTAATTTTCACTTTTACCTTAGGCTGGAAAAGGCATTGTTGGTCACCAAACTGTTCTTGGATGGTTGGGAGAAGTTGCTCTCGGAGGATGTTTTGGTCCCATTCTTTACTCATGGCTGTGTTCTTAGGCAAAATTGTGCCCGAGCCCACTGCCTTGGCTGAGAAGCAACCCCACATGACATGAATGGTCTCAGGATGCTTTACTGTTGGCATGACACAGGACTGATGGTAGGGCTCACCTTTTCTTCTACGGGTAATCGGAAAAGGGGATTCATCAGAGAAAATGACTTTCCCCCAGCAGTCCTCAGCAGACCAATCCCTGTACCTTTTACAGTATATCTGTCAGTCCCTGATGCTTGTCTTGGTGGCTTCTTTGCTGCCCTTCTTGACACCCACCATGCCATCCTCCAAAAGTCTTACAAATACACTCACACCAGCTTTTGCTGGACTTTCTTGGGCACCCTGATGCCTTCTTCACAACAATTGGTCCTCTCTCCTTGATTTTCTTGATGATCTGATAAATGGTTGATTTAGGTGGAATCTTACTAGCAGCAATAGCCCTGCCTGTGAAGCCCTTTTTGTGCAAAGCAATGACGACTGCACGTATTTCCTTGCAGGTAAGTGTTGTTAACAGAGGAAGAGCAGTGATTTCAAGCACCACCCTCCTTTTAAAACATCCGGTATGCTACTCTAACTCAACCAGCATGACAGAGTGATCTCCAGCCTTGTCCTCATCGACATTCTCACCTGTGTTAATGAGAGGATCACTGAGATGACGTCAGCAGGTCCTTTTGTGGCAGGGCTGACATGCAGTGGAAATGGGTTTTTTTGGGATTAAGTTCATTTTCATGGCGAAGAGACACTTTGCAATTAATTGCAATTCATCTGATAACTCTTCAGAACATTCTGGAGTAGATGCAAATTACCATCATAAAAACTGAGGCAGCAAACTTTGGAAAATTAATATTTGTGTCATTCTCAAAGCTTTTGGTCACGGCTGTACCTATGATTACCGTTACCATATTCCTCAGTCCTGTTACTGGATGGTTGTTTCCCTGCTTCCAGGTTTTTAGGTACACGTGTCATCAAAATGGTCATTAAATGGGATATAATTAGACGAGTGTGTCCCTATACCCAGAAAGGCTCCAGCACAGTCTAGGAAAGCAATAAGATGACAACCCAGATTATGCACACTAAGTATAACAGAAGGAGTGAACATAATTGACAAAAGGAGAAATAAAAGGATTAAAAGGCCAACTTGTAGTTCTTAGGGCTACCTACCCTTTTGTATAATGACGAGCACTTCTTCCCACCACCAAATCTTCTTGTTCTACATTATACTGCCCTCGTTTTCCTCGCCGCCAGACAAGCCACCACCTCTGCTCCTCTGTTCAGCTTTAAGCAACAGATTAATGGTTGGGGAGGTGCTGTTACACTAGACCTGTTAATAATTATTGAATATAATTGAACACAATCACATTTTTGGCATGGAAATTCTGATAGAGCCATGCAAGAATTTTCTAATATTAGTGCCGACTTCTTTAATGTTTACATTAACTTACCTTTCTGATTATGTTCTTCCTTCTTCTGCCAACAACTGTGAAAGATACAAGTTCAGGACCTTTCATAAAAACCTCAATGAAACAAGAGGTGCCAATGCCTTGCCTGTCCCATCCTGGCATCATATAATTATGATGCCCTCAGAATCAGATTCAAGAAAGGAAAAGACCCACCTAGTCCTAGAGCTGATGGGATCCACCTGTCAGCTCGTGAAAAATGCAAAGTTGGCTGTCCACATTGGCGGCAGGGGGAAGGTACAAGAGGAGGTGACCAAGCCGTCAGTACACTACAGCATAGAGAGGTGCTAGGAAAAGTGCAGGCCAGTCACGTAACATTGGGCTGGGGACAGCACATTCAGAATTGGTACAAAGCCACAAGCCTGCAGAGGAAGACCATGGTTGTGGAGGAGGTCACCAGGATAGAGTAAGAGTGCTACCTAGTGAAAGCAAAATGTCGCAGGGTTGCCAAAGAGGCTGGATTACACCATAAGCAGATGGGGCTCGCCAGATATCTGGAAAACTCTGTAAGCGTAAGGGTGACCTATGACACCCTATCATCCCACCACCAGAACTGCTACCAGTGGTTTGAAAGTGAAGACAACTGCTCAATCCGTAAGAACATCAATGCAAGAATATACACATCCTCTCAGGATGCAAGGTTGTGCTAACACAAGGGTGTTTCAGGTGGCGGCACAATTGGGTCCTGACAAAACGAGCCAAGATTCTGGAGAACTACAGTATGGAGGAAGATAAGACCTTAGATGACGCAAAACCCAAATACAGTGCCTTCCATAATGATGAACAATAGAAACTACAGACTCCAAAGGTAGGAGCAAACCAAGGTGTCTTATGCCTGCACTCAAGAAACAATGAAACACACCTGAGCACTCCAAAACGCCCATGATGTCAATTGTTCCAAACATAATGGTGTCCTGAAATGGGGGGACCAGGTATAAAAAGTGTTGTCCTTTTTACATGGTGTAAGCGAAGTGTATGCAAAGACGTTTAAATGACGTAAGTTTGCAATGTGCACTTTAATCACATCTGAATTGGCTGATTTGTAATTTTAAACTGCGGAGTAAATCAAGGGAAAATGTGTCTTTGTGCCAAACATTATGGAGGGCAACAACAACAACAGCAACATTTATTTCTATAGCACGTTTTCATACCAATGATGTAGATCAACATGCTTTACACGAGGAAGAAAGAAAAAATAAACGGCTGGGAAAAAAAAACAAAAAAAAAACAAAATCTGCAGGGGTTCCAAGGCCACAAGACCACCTGGCCAGCCCTCACTAGGCATTTTACCTAACATAAATGATCTCAATCAGTCCTCATGGTTTTCAGGCTCCATATGAAAGAATTTGATGATGATGGTCATGAGGACCTCTGGCCTTCAATCCATTGTGGAAGCTGGTCCGCACACAGACAGGCGGACACCGATGGTTCACCTAACACACATTTATTATGCATTATTTACCATGTGACACACACAAGCCCAAACTCCCCCAAAGTTCAGGCCTCACAATGCCTCTTCCTCTCTTCAGGCCGCCTCCTTTCCTCTGCTCCCGAGCTCCATCTTTCTCCACTCCCGACTCAAGCCATCGAATGGAGGGAGGTGGCGCCTTTTATACACACCCGGATGTGCTCCAGGTGCCTCCCGATTAGCTTCTGCCGGCACTCCCCAGTGTGGCGGAAGTACCGGCTACGTACCCAGAAGCACTCCGGGTGTCCATAGTCTTCTTCCCCCCTGCACTTCCGAGTGTGGCCCACCTGCCAAGTTGTTCTACCTGCCTAAGGTAAAGTCATCTTTGATGGAGGATAGCAGGAATCATCAGGTAGAGGAGTCTGTTCGTCAGATTGGCTGGCCCAGCGCTGACTCAAATGTGTAATGGCCAATAGGGGGAGGCAGCTTGATGGCTGAGGTCTCCAGGACTCTAAACAAATCCAAATCATATTATGTGATATCATCTACTGTTAAATTCTGCTCTGTACTTGTAATATTTTCATTTTACTATTATATTGTATTGAGGATTACTTGTGTTCTGTTCTGTGTATTGTATTGTATTGACCCCCTTCTTTTTGACACCCACTGCACACTCAACCTACCTGGAAAGGGGTCTCTCTTTGAACTGCCTTTCCCAAGGTTTCTTCCATTTTTTCCCTACAAGGATTTTTATGGAAGTTTTTCCTTGTCTTCTTAGAGAGTCAAGGCTGGGGGTCTGTCAAGAGGCAGGGCCTGTTAAAGCCCATTGCAGCACTTCTTGTGTGATTTTGGGCTATACAAAAATAAATTGTATTGTATTGTATTGGATGTAATAAATAGGTCTAGCGGCTTCGCTTTCTCACGAGCGCGATCTGGAGCACATCACAAACTCACTTGTCAATACACACTACAAAAGTAAGTTTCTTTTCTTCTTGGGAATTCCCTCCTCACACTAATGCATGCATGCATGTTTCTAACTAAAATGCTTCGCACCTTTTTATTTGTCATTGGCAGGACTAAAGAGACAATCGCCTTTATGATGGGGTATACACAGCGTCCTCCAGCATCCTGCTGTGTGAACCTGCCAAAGACGAAGTTTAAATGACTGTGAAAGCACACTCTGCACTTAATGACTTAAACAAGTAAGTGCTTTACCGATTATTTTGCAAAAGTCAACTTTACCCTATTCTTAATGTGGTAATGCCTAGTAGGCGGATTACCACATCCAGGCACAACAGAAGTTTTTATTTACAAGGTGGAAATGCTTGTCTTTCATTTCCTACAGAACAGCAGCAAAAGCACAGCACAAATAAAGAGCACACAGGACTTCTTTCTTTGCCTTTCCTACTCTCTCCATTTCTGCCTCTGATTCCATCCACCTTCACTCCTCCTCCATCAGGCTTTGTCTTGACACTGGATCCAGGAATGAAGGGAGCTGCCTTCTTCTATGACACACTTCTGGTGGTCCATTAGCAGGATCTGGACATACTAATGGGTGAGGTAGAAGCCCGACAAAATCGGGCTCCACAATCAATGCAGTACCCCCTGGTGGCATCACCCTGGAACTCAACAGGGCTGAGGTACCAAACTCCAACTCCCAGAGTGCCCTCTGCGAATCCGTCGTGCCATTGCAATCCGGGGGGCTGCCATTTAGTGATCCAGGAGAGGGAATATCCTGTGCCTGTTTTCTACCCTTGGTGCTTCCATTAACAGGGCCCTGGCTGTCCTTCATAGCCTCCATTGAGTCACTCTGCCTATGCTAAAACATCTGTAATTAACTTATTACATTTCAGACCAATTAAAACTAAATGCATGCCTGAAATGAGTTTCCTCCGCAGGGTGTCTGGGCTTTCCCTTAAAGATAGGGTGAGAAGCTCAGTCATCCGGGAGGGGCTCAGAGTAGAGCCGCTGCTCCTCCGCATCGAGAGGAGTCAGATGAGGTGGCTCGGGCATCTGATCAGGATGCCTCCTGGACGCCTCCCTGGTGAGGTGTTCCGGGCACGTCCAACCGGGAGGAGGCCCCGGGGAAGACCCAGGACACGCTGGAGGGACTATGTCTCTCGACTGTCCTGGGAACGCCTTGGGATTCTCCCGGAAGAGCTAGAAGAAGTGGCCGGGGAGAGGGAAGTCTGGGCATCTCTGCTCAAGCTGCTGCCCCCGCGACCCGACCTCGGATAAGCGGGAGACAATGGATGGATGGATGGATGGCATGCCTGTAACATCTGTTGAGTTCTTGTCACTGGATTGCATGCTGTATATTATGCTCAGTCTTTCTATTGTTAGACCACCAAAGCACACGAAGAACTGACAGCAACGGCAGAGTTTGAGGTCATATGGGTTCCAGGTTTCAAGGGGAGGGTCCAGAAGGGCAGACAACGGAAGTGGCGTCAGAGGTGGAAAGGCTGCTGTCAGTCATTAGTTCTCCACAGGGAGGAAGAGAGGAACAGCGCCAACCCCTGGTTCTGCAGCAGAATGACCACCATCGGAGCCCTTAAAGACATTCCAAGGCACAGGCGCGCGATGGCATCAACATTCATGGTCAGTAACGGTGCTTGGCGATGACTTTCTGAGGAGAATCCACACCCCTGGCCCTGAAAGGAACACGAATAGAGAAGTGCAGCAGGCAGCCAGTCCATTTTTAAGATGGCTAAATCTCACAACAGCGTTTTGCTTTTTTCTTTTTTCCCTTCTTAAAATGACACGGATTCACTGCTTTCACGCTGCTCAATGTTCAATTACATTTTTTACTTGAAAAAATTGAAGTATTCAGCAACTTTTAATGTTTCTACTCTCTCGTTGCAAAGAGTTGCAATCGTCCAAACATTCGATGTCAAGATTTTGATGAATCTCGACGTTTTAGACTTCCCTGAGTCCGATTTACTTTCTTGTAGGGAAATTATTGGAATCATCCAAAAATACATTTTCGAGATTTTGATGAATCTCAATGCTTTAAATCTCCCTGAGTTCGATTTACTTTCTCGTAGGGAAATTATTGAAATCATCCAAAAATTCAATTTCGAGATTTTGATGAATCTCAACGCTTTAGACCTCCCTGAGCTCGATTTACTTTCTTGTTGGGAAATTATTGGAATCATCCAAAAATTCATTTTTGAGATTTTGATGAATCTCAATGCTTTAGATCTCCCTGAGTTCGATTTACTTTCTTGTTGGGAAATTATTGGAATCATCCAAAAATTCAACCTTGAGATTTTGATCAATCTTGATGTTTTAGACCTCCCTGAGTCCGAAAATACCATTTTTAGAATTATGTTTGTGCGTCTTTCTGTCTGTCTGTGTTGTAATGAAATAACAAAGCTTCCACAAAGGAAAAGAGTTGGGGACCGTCCCCATATCATGTCCAAAGGACAAAAGAATGCAAAAAAGGCAAATCGCTGATCAAAATAATTTTTACAGCAGTTGACAAATGTGAATTACAAAGATGGTGTCTTTATACTGTAACAAAATGGTGGAGGATATGACATGGCAGGAGATGATGTTGTGACTGGCAAACAGATGTGACATCATCAGAAGGAGCCGGAAGTGATGTAATGGTGGAAATGACATCATCTTTTGGCAACCGGATGTGACATCATTGAGCTGTAGCCGGAAATTACATCATTGTGATGGAGTCGGAAGTGACGTCATCAAAGGAAGCCGATTGTGGACGTGATGTTGGGTGGCCATCTTGGGGTCCTGGAAGTATGGAAGGTATGCTATTTTTCTTATTTTTGTCTGGCAAAAAAGAAAGAGAGGCATTAGTACCGCAAATCAACCCCTTGTCTTGCGATATTTCATTCACCTCAGGACTTGTTGACTGCCTCCTAAGCACACGTGTGTGTCTGTGTGTGTGTGTGTGTGTGTATGTAAACACGATAACTTGAGTACGCTTACACTTTGGTCAACCAAATTTTGCATACAAGTATTAGGTACAAAACAAAGATTTCTCTCAACTTTTGGGTTATTTCCGCTAACCACAAGCGGTACTTTACCTTTTATTCATGCCTCTGTAGAGTTCAGTTTATTCAACTTTACTTTTATAATACTTGTTCAATATATTATTAATTTGATTTGATTTGTTGTTGATGGTTCTTTAATGTACATAGCATAAAAATATTATCATTGTCTTATGGTTTACTCCTCAAATAGCCGTTCTCATATCTGAGTATATGAGAAAGTCTAGAGGAGACCACTCCTGATTTTATTTATTTATTTATTTTCTTCACATCACAGTGCAGGAACCCATTTAGCTCCATTATAAAGCTCAACAGCAGGCTGGTTATTTTTTTAAATGTATAAAATGTGATTCATTTTAGAACGCAGTTTCATGTGGCAAATTAATCTATACAAAGTTTGTGAAGAAATAACTGCAACATTAAAAGTACCAAACTTATTCTTCACAGTGGGGGGAGAGAATGATCTACTGTCAGGTCTGCTGCAGTCAGTAGACTCAATTCCAGATTTTTGATATTATCGACATAAATCAAATTCTTTTCCCTGCTGCATTAACAGCAAAATGTCCCCAGGAAGCCTGAATATGAACTACAGGATATTCACACCTAAGACCTGAGTGAGGATACATACAGTAGATTGAAATTTTGAAAATGTAATGATTTTTATTTTCCTGCATTGCATTTCTTTCTCTGTGACACATCTGCTTAGCACCATCAACTTATTTCTAAAGTGAACAATGATGGATGAAAACAGATTAAACAAACAAGTCAATGAGCTACAGGGTAGCACATTTAACATTACTTGTAGGGATGCCTTCAGGCAAGTGTAGATCAGCGCTGAAGTAAAAACCCTGCGTTTTAAGAAATACCTGCTGGAATAACCGGGGGGAGCTCAAAGCGAAAAATGTAGAAGTTTAAGGGTAAGAAAAATGCACTCCGCTGGATTCCTGCAGGATAATTTCTAGTGTAGCTATCACTGCAGGCAGGCTTCCTGGCGGACTACTCCTCACCTTTGGTTTAAATACCGCACAGGGAGTGTTGGGAGTGGGCATCCCATGATTAGAATTGTTCTTAGATCTTCCTGCCTGGCATCTGATGCTCACCCAGGACCCTAGAATTGTACTAAGTGGCTTTAGTAAATAAAGTGATCGACATGTAGTCTGTTCTATGAAGAAGCAACAAAAGGATACGATCAGAGTGGAGCACGTGATATTATTTATCTTGACTTTCAGAAAGCATTTGATAAGGTGCCACATGAGAGTTTGGGCATCAAATTATAAGAAGTGGGAGATCAGGGTGATGCTTGTAGATGGGTGCAAAATTGGCTCAGACACAGAAAGCAGGGGATGATGGTGTGAGGAGCCTCATCAGAATTGGCTGATGTTAAGAGTGGTGTCCAATAGGGGTCAGTGCTGGGGCTGCTGCTATTTTTAATAAATATTAATAATTTAGATAGGAATATAAGTAACAAGCTGGTTAAGTTTGCAGATGATACCAAGATAGGTGGATTGGCAGATAATTTGGAATCCAGTGAGTCGTTACAGAAGGACTTGGAAGGCATACAGGCTTGGGGAGATTTGTGGCAGATAAAGTTTAATGTCAGTAAACGTAAAGTATTACACATAGGAAGTAAAATTGTTAGGTTTTAATACACAATGGCAGGTCTGAAAATCGAGAGTACACTCTATGAGAAGGATTTAGGAGTCATAGTGGACTCTAAGCTATTGTCTTCCAGACAGTGTTCAGAAGCCAGTAAGAAGGCTAACAGAATGTTAGGTTATATAGCACCTTGATGTGTGGAGTACAAGTCACAGGAGGTTCTGCTCAAGCTTTATAACACACTGGTGAGGCCTCATCTGGAGTACTGGGTGCAGTTTTGGTCTCCAGGATACAAAAAGGACACAGCAGTGCTGAAGAAAGTCCAGAGAAGAGTGACTAGGCCGATTCAGGGATACAGGGGATGAGTTATGAGGAAAGATGAAAAGAGCTGAGCCTTTACAGTTTAAGGAAATGAAGATTAAGAGGAGACCTGACTGAAGTGTTTCAAATTTTGAAGGGAATTAGTAAAATAATCAAGACTGTGACTTTAAAATCAGTTCATCAAGACCACAGGGACACAGTCAGAAACTTGTTAAGTGTAAATTTTGTACACAAATATCAGGAAGTTTTTGTTTACACAGAGAACCACAGACATGTAGTGAAGTAGAGTGGCAGACAGTAGGACTTCAGGGATTTTCAAACTCAACTTGATGTTATTTTGGAAGAATTAAGTGGATACGAGTGGCAAGCTTTGTTGGGCTAAACGGCCTGTTCTTGTCGAGATTGTTGTAATGTTCTAATGTTTTATCATTCTAGATTTGACTTTTGTGATGATATTCAGTCTCTAAGTGAATAAGCAGACATTTGAAACATTGATATTTCTTACATTTTTAAAGGATTTAATAAATGTAAATGTTTAATCTTTTATATTATACAACTTGTTTCATATAGAGAAAATAGTCTGATAGATGCAAAAGGACACATTAGCATCTCAGCATTTATATTTACACGCATTTGCTTAGCTGATGCTATTTTCTTCAAAATAAATTAGTTATGTAAAATTTGACTTGCTTGTATGGAATGTTATTTGAGTTTAATAAATTCAATAAAATTCTTAAAAAAACATCAATTACAAGAGAGCTCAGCCTAATAATAATTCTTTACATTTATATGGAACTTTTCTCGCTACTCAAAGCTCATTCCACACAGGGGGGACCCGGGGCTCAAACCCATGATCTCCTTGCTGTGAGGCAGCAGTGTCACCACTCCACCACCTGAGCACATAATCAAGTACATATCAGTGTGGCCTGTAGTGGGTGTCTCATGACCCCCAAACCCTTGACACAACTTTACCAACACAGTTTTGGTGCAAACACGGTCATTTTATTTACAAATATCTTTCACGGGTGTCTACCATTTAGCAGTCCCCAACTAAAGCACACTCCGTCTCCTCCTTTTTTCCTTTTCTCCCTGGGGAACATCTGGGACTCTTCTCCCAGATGTGACTCCCTACGTGAGAAGAGGCAGCCCCTTTTATGCTGGACCCAGGTGTATACTGCAAAAAATGAAATCTAAGTAAGTGAAAAGTATTTATATTGTGAGTCCCTGTCTTGCACACCAAAACATGAGGCTCAGTCCTCCAGACTGATCAATATTTAGTAGACATAGGTGGGAGGTGAGGTAAGTTGGGCAGGTTTGTTTAACAAAGTTTCTAATTTGAAGGTAGTAAAAGAAAGGGGTTGCTGGAAGTTTAAATTTGGAGTGTAATTGTTCATAGGATGCAAAGAAGTTGTCTATGTATAGATCTCTAAGTGATTTAATCCCAGATGTCTTCCAGACATTAAAAACTGCGTACATTTGAGAGGGTGGAAAAAGGTGGTTCTCATGCAGAGGTGCCACAGATAAAAGACTCTCTGTCTTAAAATACTTCCTACATTGGTTCCATATTCTGAGTGAGTGAAGCACAATTTGGTTGTTAGTATATTGGTGATAATTTGTATTTATTGAGGTACAAAGAAGGAAATATAAATAAGTATTGCAGGATTTAATTTTTATTGCAGATCAAGCCTGTGTATGTTCATCTATTTGTGTTTGTGTCCAGGTTTTTATAGCTTGTATTTTAGCCGCTTAGTAATAAAATTGAAAGTTAGGTAGCGCCATGCCACCTCCTGCTTTAGGTCTTTGTAGGGTTGCCCTTCGGAAACACAGATGTTTTTGAATTCCAAATAAATGAGGTTATGGTTGAATCTAATTTCTTTAAAAAATTATTTATTGATGTATATTGGAATGCTTTGAAATAGAAAAAGAAGCTTAGGAAGGATATTCATCTGAACAACATTAATTCTTCAAGCTAAAGTGAGATGAAGGGTTGACCATCTATACAAGTTTTTCCACGCAGACAGCAGAATTTTGTTGATAAAGTGCTTTATGTTTACTTGCGATGTTTACCCCTAGGTATTTAAACTGATCTGTGATGATAAGAGGGCAAGGTGTCCAATCTAATATCGTATGCTTGAGAATTCACTGGGAAGAGCACAATTTTATTCAAATTGATTTTAAGTCCAAAACCCTTTTGAAATTCAGTTAGTGCTGTTAGGACCACAGGCACAGTATTTTGTAGGTCTGATATATACAGTATCATATCATCTGCATATAGAAAAATGTTCTGTTCAAGTCCTTCTCTGATAATCCCCTTTATCTGATAAGCATTTCTACAGTGAACTGCCAGTGGCTCAATGGCAATTGCAAAAAGTAGTGGTGATAAGGGGCATCCTTGTCTAGCACTGCATTCTAGTTTGAAGTAGTCTGAATTAATGTTGTTAATGCAAACTGAAGCTTCTGGACTGGTATAAAGTAGTTTGATCCATGCACAAATGTTCGGGCCAAACCCTAATGTCTCTAATGTAGTGAAAATGTGGTTCCATTCAATCATATCAAATGCTTTTTCTGCATCCAACGATAATATCACCTCTGAAGTGTTAGACTTTGTGGGTAAATATATTACATTAAACAGGCGACGAAGATTGGAAGCTAAGTGTCTGCCTTTAGTAAATCCAGTTTGGTCTTGTGATATTACTAAAGGAAGCACTTTCTCAATCCCACTGGCAATGACTTTACAGAGTATATTAACATCATTATCCAGAAGTGAAGTTCCCTGAATTTATAATGTTCCCTACATCACTTATATTGCGTGACTGTGATCGGCTCAGATTTGTTTCCGTTGCATTATGCTGCTGCGCTGCAAACCTGTGGTTCACTTGGCAATGGACAAGCAGCCCTTCACAGACACGGCAGGTGCACTTCGGCGTGTTGTCCTGTTGGTGGGGGGGGGGGGTCCCAAATACAGTTCAGGATCATGACATAAAATCTTGGTTTCCTTATTGACATATCAAAAAAATTGTATTTATGATTATTTAGCTCACTTTAAGAAATCTCATCAAATAAATTTTGTTTACTTCATTGGCAGTTTTTTTTTTGGTAAATATAAGAAAATCAAATCTCATCTAAAGATTTTTTTTTGTCTGTTTTTTGCATATGCATTTCTGCAGTGTACTTCCGGCGTCACAATACCACAGGCCGATAGGGCTGCACTTCTGAACTCCCAACTCCTATGCACCAAACTAGGGTGCCTCGAGAGGACTGCTGCCACCTTTAGTATGGAGGATGGAACTGCTCCTGGTCTCTGGCTTCTGCCGGTCCATCCCTTATATATTATTCCGGCTGGGTAAGAAGCCTTCCTGCCTGTTTGTCGTCCATAGCACTTAAGATTTTTTTTACAAAAATAAGAGGTAAATGGTGTAACTGTTCCTAAAATGTATTCATTACCCTGAGTCTTCTAAATGTACCAATGTGTTAGCCCTTCCCTGTTTATTCTCTTTATTTATTTCCCAATCCATGGAAAGCAGATCTCAATTTAAATTTTCTTTTCTCACAGAATATGACTGATACAAGGAGCAATGGCTGATGTGTAGTTTGTGTTTTTAAATTGTACACTACATTCTAACAGAAAGTATCAGACAGGTATAAGTTTTATAGCCAGGACATGTGCTTCACATTTTGTGATATTCTTATCTATATTAGTCCTGCTTCTACTTCTTCTTTCACTAGACAAGGCATAAGCTTAGTAAAAATGTTTGCCCTACATGAATGATTTTAGAAATTGCCTTTACCTGATGTGTTTGGAATGGCAAACATTTCTGCTTAGTGAATAGCAATGAAGAACCCAAGAGTGGGCTGCGTTTTTTTTCCGTCTTCACGGTGTCCAGTTTCAATCAGTTTATCGTATTATGAGTAAAAAAAAGTGAACAGTTCATGTGATAACATTAGATCTAAAAATGCACATTTATAGTTGCCATCCTCAAAGAGGTGCAAAGATCTGGTTAATGGGAAATAGCGGGTCAGCCAAGTTTTGTCACTGCTTCCAACATTTATAATGAGGCCATGCTAAGAAATGCAAAGCAGGATATTTCAAATTAAAACCAGAATAAAGTTCTACAATAATGCATTCATTTTGATTGAAATACATAAAGTGTTCCAAACTTTTTGGACATCTCTCTTATTTAATAATAACTTCCTAGCCTTACCTTGCTGAGATCTGCTTGCACTTTGACATTGTCACCAGTAGGAGGCACCACCGAGCACCCAAACCCCAGACATACCACACCCAATGCCACTCCGCGTTCAAATAAAGGACTTTTGATCCACAAAGCTCAAATGTAACAATGAAAACAGCCAATATACAGATCTGAATAATCGCTGTTTGGCTCTCTTTCTCTTTTCGCTCTCCTTCTCTTTTCTCGCTGCCTCTCGACTCCATCTCAGTCAGGTATGGCGGTGGGCTCCTTTTAAACTAAACCCATGAGTACTCTCCAAGGTATGCCATTGTCATGTTTCAGCCAGTATTTTTCACCCTGGCTGTTGTTCACAATTGTGTTTCTTGTCTGTTGTGTTTAATTTTCAGAATCAAAATCAGACCTCTCAGAATCAAACCTCTCCCACTTGGACAGAGGCAGTGGTGCTGTAAGAATTATGTTTCTGGACTTCTCTAGTGCCTTCAGCACCATCCAACTTCTGTTCCTTAGGGACAAGCTGACAGAGATGGGAGTAGATTCATACCTGGTGGCATGGATCGTGGACTTTCTTACAGACAGAGCTCAGTATGTGCATCTCGGGAACTGCGGGTCTGACATTGTGGTCAGCAACACAGGAGCACTGCAGGGGACTGTGCTTTCTCTGGTCCTGTTCAGCCTACTGTACATCGGACTTCCAATACAACTTGAAGTACTGCCATGTGCAAAAGTTCACTGACGACACTGCTATCGTGGGCTGCATCAGGAGTGCGCAGGAGGAGGAGTATAGGGACCTAATCAATGACTTTGTTAAATGGTGCGACTCAAACCACCTACAACTGAACACCAGCAAAACCAAGGAGCTGGTGGTGGATTTTAGGAGGCCTAGACCCCTCATAGACCCAGTGATCATCAAAGGTGACTGTGTGCAGATGGTGCAGACCTATAAATACCTGGGAGTGCAGCTGGATGATAAATTAGACTGGACTGCCAATACTGATGCTCTGTGCAAGAGAGGACAAAGCCGATTATACTTCCTTAGAAGGCTGGCGTCCTTCAACATCTGCAATAAGATGCTGCAGATGTTCTATCAGACGGTGGTGGTGAGCGCCCTCTTGTATGTGGTGGTGAGCTGGGGAGGCAGCATAAAGAAGAGGGACGCCTCATGCCTGGACAAACTGGTGCGGAAGGCAGGCTCTATTGTTGGCACGGAGCTGGACAGTTTGACATCCGTGGCAGAGCGACAGGCGCTGAGCAAGCTCCTGTCAGGCTTGGAGAATCCACTGCATCCACTGAACAGGATCATCTCCAGACAGAGGAGCAGCTTCAGTGACAGACTGCTGTCACTGTGCTGCTCCACTGACAGACTGAGGAGATCGTTCCTCCCCAAAACTATGCAACTCTTCAATTCCACCCGGGGGGTAAACGTTAACATTATACAAAGTTATTGTCTGTCTGTATACCTGCATTTTTAATGACTCTTTAATTTAATATTGTTTTTTTTATCAGTATGCTGCTGCTGGAGTATGTGAATTTCCCCTTGGGATTAATAAAGTATCTATCTATCTATCCATCCATCCATCCATCCATTTTCCAACCCGCTGAATCCGAACACAGGGTCAAACGGGGTCTGCTGGAGCCAATCCCAGCCAACACAGGGCACAAGGCAGGAACCAATCCCAGGCAGGGTGCCAACCCACCGCAGGACACACACAAACACACCCACACACCAAGCACACACTAGGGCCAATTTAGAATCGCCAATCCACCTAACCTGCATGTCTTTGGACTGTGGGAGGAAACCGGAGCGCCCGGAGGAAACCCACGCAGACATGGGGAGAACATGCAAACTCCACGCAGGGAGGACCCGGGAAGCGAACCCAGGTCCCCAGGTCTCCCAACTGCGAGGCAGCAGCACTACCCACTGCGCCACCGTGCCGCCCCTATCTATCTATCTATCTATCTATCTATCTATCTATCTATCTATCTATCTATCTATCTATCTATCTATCTATCTATCTATCTATCTATCTATCTATCTATCTATCTATCTATGTCAGAACTGGACCATGGAGCAATGGAAGAAGGTGGCCTGGCTTGATGAATCAAGTTTTCTTATAGATCATTTAGATGGTTGGGTGCGTGTGCATCATTTACCTGGGGAAGAGATGGCAGCACGATGCACTATAGGAAGAAGGCAGTGTGATGCGCCAGGCAGTGTTTTGCTGGGAAACCATCTGTTGGAATTAAACTGCAATGCATTTTATTACTAAAGAGGTTTGTGATGCACCATCTGTTGGAATGAAAATGCAATGCATAGGTCTATGTTGTAGGCCATTTGGTATGGGATTTGTAAAAGCAGTGTTAAAGTTTGTGCTTCTTCTTTCAGCTGCTCCTGTAAGGGGCTGATTTGTCTGTGTCAGAGACGACAGTGAGCAGAAGACTTCATGAACAGAAACACAGAGGCCACACTGCAAGATGCAAATCACTAGAGAGCAACAAAAACAGGAAGGACAGATTACAGTTTGTGAAAAAGGACTTCTAAGAACCTGCAGAATTCTGGGAAAAGTTCTTGTAGACAGACAAGACAAATATGGACTTGATCAGTTTGATTGCAAGAGTAAAATGTTGATGTGAAAAGGAACTGCCTGAGATCTAGAGCAGACCGCCTCATCTGTTCAACATGGAATGCTGGGGGTGTTATGGCTTGAGCATGTATGGCTGCCACAGGTCCTGGAACACTTCTCTTCATTGATGATGTGACTGCTGACAGCAGGGGATTCTGAGGTGTGTAGAAAGATCTGATCTGCTCAAGCTCCAGTTAATCCCTCCAAATGTTTGGACGGCGCATCATCCTACAACATCATAATGACCCCAAACATACTGCTAAGGCAGCACAAGAGTTTATCAAAGCTGAAAAATGTAAAATTCTTCAATGGCCAAGCCAGTCACCCAATTTAAATCTAATTGAGCAGGCCTTCCATATGCTGAAGGGAAAATGTAAGGGGACAAGCCCCCGAAACAAACTGGAGCTGAAGATGGCTGCATTAGGGGCTTGGCAGAGCATCTCCAGAGAAGATGCTCAGCACCCACTGATGTCTATGAATCGTATGTAATTTTTAGTTAACATATAATCTTTATAAATTATTACTTAAATGATGTTGTAATAATGAATTATTAAAAGTTAAGGAAAAGAACTGAAAGGTTAACTAAACCTAAATTTGCCTCATCTTAGAGGAGCCACCACAGTAGTTACTAAGGTTAAAATTAAGTAAATGATTAATGAACACCCCTTTAAAAAGTGAGGATAAACTGACGAAAAAGCCCAAGTGCCCTTCAGATGAAGAAGTGATAAGTTCAATGGAAAATCCGCAAAATACCCCTAATAACAAAGTGGCGTTTAGAGTAATGGGAGAACCGACATGTACACAAAACTACTGGTGACTGTAGTTGACTGGTTAAAACCACAGAGTTCTGCATATTAAGAGTTAGATGATGTGAAGTATTGGTAACATAAATTTTAAAAGAGAATGAATTGTTTAATTAGTTGCTCACTCCATGGACTGAGAAATTTGTGCATATCTATGTACAAATAAAGAATTGTTCTGCATTCTCTTCTGGTGTCTGTGAATGACTTCTTTGAAAATAGAGGAAGGTTTTTTTTCCACAATAATCGCAGACTTCAAGCAGTCATTGCATGTGAGGGGGCGGCACGGTGGCGCAGTGGTAGCGCTGCTGCCTCACAGTTTGGAGACCTGGGTTCGCTTCCCAGGTTACCTCCCTGCGTGGAGTTTGCATGTTCTCCCCGTGTCTGCGTGGGTTTCCAAAGACATGCAGGTTAGGTGCATTGGCGATTCTAAATCGTCCTTAGTGTGTATGGTGGGTGTGTATGTGGGCTGGCGCCCTGCCCGGGGTTTGATTCCTGCCTTGCGCCCTGTGTTGGCTGGGATTGGCCCCATGACCCTGTAGTTAGAATATAGGGGGTGGAATAATGGATGTATGGATTGCATGTGAGGAATATGCGACAAAATCCTAAATAATTTTTGTGTCCCAAACATTATGGTGCCCTGAAATGAGTGGACCATGAAGAAAAAGTGTGTCCCTTTAAATAATCGTAAGTAATAAAATAATATAATAATAAGAATAGTTTGGTTTGTAATTTTAAACTGTGAAGCAGAGGCGTGAATCAAGAAAAAATATGTGGCTTTGTCCCCAGTACTATGGAGGGCACTGCAGTTCCAGGGACATTTTATTAGTGAACATGTTTTCAGAGTAAAGGACGTATTCCCTGTTGTTAAGAAGAAAGACTTTAATTATATAGAAGTGATAAACAAGGGTTTCTCAGTGAATAAAAAAAAACAAATGTACAAACTACGATTTTTCTTTCGTTTTGTTTTGATTGATGTGCAAAGTGATCTAAAATGCCAACGTGCCTGTGTAAAAAGGTTAATGTCCTCCAAGTTAAATCAATATAAGTCAAGTGATCCCTAGGGCCAGTTAGTGAACCCCCTGCTCATGGAAAATCACAAAAACTGGCAATCAAAATCTGAGTGAAGTGTTCTTCTCACAGATTTGTAATGCCCATTTCTGCTCTGTTTTTATAAAACTCCTACTTATAAACAGCACCGCTGAGCCAAATCAAGTACTAATAGCTGCCCTTCTCTGACCATTTTGAAGATTCACTCTATAAAACATCCGCAAGATCAGACTGTATCTGACAAAGCATGCAGCACAAGTCCTAGTCCAGGCTTTGGTGTTGTCACATCTGCTGGCAGGAATACTGGCACGTGTCACCATAAGCCACTGCAGATCATTCAAAATGCAGCGGCACGTCTGGTGTTCAGTCAGCTGAAATGGGCACATGTCACTTCTCTATTCAGGCCGCTACATTGGCTCTCTGTATTAAGTTCAAATACTTGAACTTGCCTACAGAATAGACAATGGGTCAATACCTATATACAGTATGTAAAACAATTGTGAGGTCCTTGTGATATAGCGGGTCCACAGCTTCGAAAGAATGATGGTTTTTAAAATAATCCATTTGGCTGTGTCAGTCTCCGTGGGCACGCTCGTGGAGCCATGGGCAGTTGATGAGGTAATTGGGGCGTGTCACACCTGAACGTGAAGGTGCCATTGTTCTCAATTGCTTTATTGGCTTCCTGCAGTGTGAGATTGAGCCGCTGCACCCATACAGCCATATAAGTACAGGCCGGCACAGGAGATCGAGAAGAAAAAGAAAAAGAAAAAGAAATAGGATGGCAGAGAGGCACAGCAAGTCATCCAGCTGGTTGAAAGAGAGGTCAGCACTGTCAGGAGTCCGAGTCAGAGCGAGTGATCGGCGCTTGGGGGACGGATCGTGCCCACTGATTATGTAGTAGTGATGGGAAAATAAAGCCTCATGAAGCTTTGAGGCTTTCTTTCTATTTGTGCGGAAAAAGATTTGAAGCCTCAGCCCCAGTATGAACAGCGACATCTGGTGGTTAACTGAGGTCAACTGAGCACAAGTGAAGCAGCACTCACTGTTTCAGTCTCATGTCACCAGTTAAAGGTCAGAAACGTCTGTGTTCATTTAATTCTGCTAAGGGCTTTGTCCATTTATAGTATAACTTTTGATCGTCGTTTTCCACTGTTAGTGGCCATCTGTCACCAAAGCTCTACAAATCTCTCTCTCTCTCTCCTCACAACCCAACATTGTTGAATGAGAATGATACCATTTTATTATAGGGTACCTGTTAATTTAGGGTCAAAGCTGTCAAACCGACGAAACGCTGTCAAACCAATAAAGCACGCTGTGAAGCACTGGTAGCGTTCGAAGCATCAAACATCACGGGTCACGTGACAGCGGTGTTTTGGCACAAGCTCCGACACAAGGATTCGACTCACTACGCTTCAGATTGACTAACACAAGCTTTGGTCTCATTTTCCCATCTCTAGAAAATGAAGCCTCATGAAGCTTTAACGCTTTCTTTCTATTTGTGCTGAAAAAGATTTGAAGCTTTACACCGCAGTATGAACAGCGACATTTGGTGGTTAACTGAGGTCAAGGCAAGCTCTTAAGAGTGCAAGTGAAGCAGCACTTACTGTTTCAGTCTCATGTCACCAGTAAAAAGTCAGAAAAGTCTGTGTTCATTTTATTCTTCTAAGGGCCTTGTCCATTTATACCATTTAACTTTTGAACACCGTTTTCCGCTGTTAGTCACCATCTGTCACCAAATCTCTCCAAATCTCTCTCCTCACAACCCAACATTGTTGAATGAGAATGATGCATTTTATTATAGGGTACCTGTTAATTTAGTGTCAAAACTGTCAAACCAACGAAACACTGTCAAACCAATAAAGCGCGTTGTGAAGCACTGATAACGTTTGAAGCTTCAAACATCACGGGTCACGTGACAGCGGTGTTTTGACACAAGCTCCGACACAGGGATTCGACTCACTATACTTCAGGTTGACTGACACAAGCTTCGCCGCTTTGGTATCATTTTCCTATCTCTATTAAGTAGAGGAGTGGGTTCGGTTGAGGTGGCGTCCTCGGGAGGACAACTGACCCAAAGCGGTCTGGCAGACGCCGACGGAGGCAGTCAAGATGGGGGACAGTAGCAAGAGGACCGCGGCAACTGAAGTCTCTCCTGTTGAGTGAGTCATGGGTGAACTGGAGAGACAGGGAAGGAGCTGTGTTTGGCTGGTTTGCCCCAATGACTGCTGCAGGTTTTTAGTCTTGTTTTAAATGCTTGGTTTTTTACCTTTTTATGGATTATTTATTGGAACACTTTGGAGAACCGCTCTATGGACACTGTTTTGAGTTTGGTTTGAATTAATTAAAGCACTTGCACCTTTTTGCACCATCCCCTTACTCAGTGTGATATGTTCCCATTTGCCAAGCTCATCTGGTTACATTACCAACGGCGTTGGGTTGAAGAGGGAGCATGGAGCAGGACCTGCACCGTCATAGTCCTATGCTCTCTCTCACCTGTTTAGATCTGCTAATGAATGGCGTCTGGTTATGCCACCTCTGTGCAAGGTCTGAAGTGTCAATTTAGTCTCTTATCATGTAGCTTGCAAAATGATCTCGCCACCTCCATTAGAAATTATGATTTCCTCAATGTGAGTAAGAAGCATTTGAAGATCCTCTTGTCTGGTGGATTTCTGTCTAATTGCTAATCGCTTTTATGTGATGATCAATTTTGTTCCCTTGTTAGTTAGATAGATAGATAGATAGATAGATAGATAGATAGATAGATAGATAGATAGATAGATAGATAGATAGATAGATAGATAGATAGATAGATAGATAGATAGATAGATAGATAGATAGATAGATAGATAGATAGATAGATAGATAGATAGATAGATAGATAGATAGATAGATAGATAGATACTTTATTAATCCCCAAGGGGAAATTCACAGACTCTAGCAGCAGCATACTGATAAAAACAATATTAATTAAAGAGTGATAACAATGCAGTACAAGTTGAAAAGTGCAAGGTGGAGAGTGCAAGGCAGGTATTACAGTCAATAACTTTGTATAATGTTACCGTTTACCCCCCCAGGTGGAATTGAAGAGTCGCATAGTGTGTGGGAGGAACAATCTCCTCAGTCTGTCAGTGGAGCAGGACATTGACTATATAAATTTAATGAATTATTATTATTATTATTATTATTATTATATTGCAAAAATAACTGCTGAATAAATGAATGTCAGTGTAAGTGTAAGAGCCTTGTATTATAAAAATTTAGGGCAGTCACGAATCTGCTTTAAAGAAGTCATATTGCAAAAATAACTTTAAAATAAGTCTTAAGTCATCCAGGGAGCAACAGACAAACCCAAGAACAACAGGACACAGTAGGATTCCCTTTGTTAAAGATGTTGTTTTAAAACCCTTTGTTAAAACAGGACTTTCAGTACTGTTTGATAAAAAGATGAGTCAGAAGGAACTTTGCTCGGCAATCCCGACCAATAATATAAGAGCATAAGAAATTTAACAAATGAGAGGAGACCATTCAGTCCATCTAGCCTGTTTGTTTAGCTAATAGCTCAGCTGTCCCAACATCTCATCCAGATTCTTTTCAAAGGTTGTCAAGGTTTCTGTTTCAATTCCATGTCTCGGTAGTTTGTTCCAGAGTTCCACAACTGTTTGTGTAAAGAAGCGCTTCCTGACTTCAGTCCTAAATGCACTTCCTCTTCATTTCCACTGATTTCCTTGAGTACCCAATTCACCATCATTCTGGATCTACTTTGTCAATGTCTTGGAGAATTTTGAAAACCTGGATGAGGTCCCCATGCAGTCTCCTTTGGTTGAGACTAAACAGGTTTAATTCTCTGAGTACTGCGGTGGGTTGGCACCCTGCCCGGGATTGGTTCCTGCCTTGTGCCCTGTGTTGGCTGAGATTGGCTCCAGCAGACCCCCGTGACCCTGTGTTCAGATTCAACGGGTTGGAAAATGGATGGATGGATGAATTCTCTGAGTATATCACAGTAGGACATGTCCTGAAGTCCTGGGATGCACTTGGTTGCTCTCCTCTGCACGGCTTCAAGTGCTGCTATGTCTTTCTTGTTGTGCTGAATATTTTTAGGATTATTTTTAGCTGTTATTTTGAAAGACTTGTATATTTTGTACCATTTTGTTTGTCTGTGGGTGTCAGCAGTCTCCTGTGTCATCGTTCATGTAGAGGCAATCAATTCCATAACCACTCAGGAATATGCAACACGTAATGTCATTGGTCTGACCGTATACAGAGCGACATGTGCATTCCAGACTCTGGATAAAAAAGACTGTTTGCTGTACGATTCCTTGAGATAAAACTTTTCCTCATTAACTATTTTTTGGTGGTTTGGTTGTTGATTTTGTTTAATGTTCTTGGCTTTACAACAAATAATTTTGACTTTTAGTACGTTTACATTTACTTCTATTTAGATAGCAGAAAGTTTTATCCAAAGCAACTTATAAAAGTGGTCAGCATAATGGAGTAAACATTAGTCTGGGGGACTGTTTGGGAACAAGTCTTACTGGACAAGGATACAAAATTGATCATCACAAGTGAAGCTCTCAGAATAAATAACACCTATCTATCTATCTATCTATCTATCTATCTATCTATCTATCTATCTATCTATCTATCTATCTATCTATCTATCTATCTATCTATCTATCTATCTATCTATCTATCTATCTATCTATCTATCTATCTATCTATCTATCTATCTATCTATCTATCTATCAAAGAGTTGGTCCACCAGAGGTTACCCCATTTAATGACAGCAATATTTTTGTTCCAATTTTGTTTCCACTCCTGTCATAGCTACAGGTGCATCAGATCAACGATCGAATCTCATCTGATGTATTTGTTGTTGGTGTGATGTCTATGAGGTCAGATGTGGTGGGCTACAGAGCGGACCTAGACATTGTCATGGCACTTCTGGCTGCAGAATGACTTTCAGACCTGTTAAGCTCATGTTAACTTCCTTACTCCTCATGCTTCGAGACTCACGTAGAGTCCATAACCGCCGTTTAAATACTTAAACCAACAGATACAAAGTAGAAGATATTTTTAAAACACAGGGTTGTTTGTGTTCAACTACAGATAAAAGAGTCAAACTAATTTTTTTCAAATAGGATGTTACATTTAGGGTGCATAAAGTTTTATTTAAGAATTAAAAAACAGAAATGTAAATCTGAACTCAGTGTGTAATTCACAGGAAGACTAATGTCTCAATCTGATTTCTTTAAAGAAGGTCTAAAAATGGCAACTTCAAATGAATTGAAAGCACTGAATTAGATTCTTAAGACGAAGGCCTCCATAACTTATTATTAACTTATTATTTTACTTTCTCACCATAACTGAGAAGCTAAGTGTGACTGACAGAAACTTAAACGGAGGATAATTTGTGTGTTTGTGTATATATATTTCTCTCCAAAAAAACTAAAAAATTATACATAATGTCAACTGTAATACATGTTTTAAGGGATTGTTTAGGTGCAAGAGACTAAATGTATCCAAACGGCGCGATACCTTGTGCCAATCTCTCTAACTTTGCAATTCTATGCCATCTAAACTTGGCGTAATGATAGCTGACACATTGGGGCACACAAGAAACTTGATTCTAGTGTTGAGCACCATGAGATGTCTTGGTTATGTGCTGTAAAATCCTGTTTTTTGAAAAAAAAACCTCTAAAGCACCCATTTGTTGTGTTTAATTTAGTGTATCTTGGTGTAAACAAAGGTTTTTTAATTATATAAGTGCTTTATTTTAAAAATCTAAAGTGTTGTACTGGGTATGTAAGTTAGGCGCAATAATGCCAAAAACACCTTGGTGCAAAAAGGGTTAAATATGGCCAATGACATTAAACACTGAAATGCCCAAAGCCCCGTAGTTGTTTAAATAAATGGTAAGGAAAAATATTTTAAAGCACATTAATAAACTGTAACAATCATCTGAGTCTAGTAAAGCAAACAAATTGCAACGAAGCATTTCCAGATCCACTATTGTCGTAAAAAAGCAGAAATGATCAAGTCCCCTGATTTTTTAGAGTCTTTGATGTTGTAGATTTCCTTACAATTTCAAAGTTAGTAGTAACTGAAAGTTAATTGTATATTTTAATATAGCAAGGGAAGATAGTTTTAATGAATTAATGGCTATTTAAGGAGAGTGATGTTCCATTTTTAAATTGCATACTTCATTATAACAGTTACCATCAGCAGCATGAATTCAGTTATGTATAGGAATTTATAACCCAGTGTCCATTGATATTTATTCAATGGTTCATTTTATCACATAATTAAGTACAGATATGTTTTCAAAAATGTCACATTTCCTTTGTCATCATTTATGTAAAGAAAGCCCCATATGAAACAATTTGAACTACGGGTTAAAACAGATGGAAATTTGATTTTCTCCATGAAAACGGATGTGGGAGCCCAGAGTTGCACAGGCTCAAGTTAAAGCAAAGAAATGATTAAGAGGTTTTGATTATACAGAATGGTGTTCTTCCTGATTAAGTTTTATTTAGTAATCTGCAATGCATAAATCAGCAATTAGGGACCTCTGTCATCCAGAATGCAATAATTACATGAGTCTGGAAAATCTTGCTGGAAATTGGGACAGGATGGCACAGTGTGATAAACCGCAGGGTCTCCTTTATTTCTACTGGTCTCCATTACACTGGTCTACAAAAAAATATTTTTTGTTTGCTTCTGGGAACTTCAGAGCAGCTCTTTATAAAGTATTTTACACTGATTTCATATATGAAATCGTAATTAAGCTAGCACGTCAGGTTTTTGAAATGCACATCATTGATGTTTTGACAATTTTGAATATCAATATAATATATCAACACGGTATCTGGAGTTTGGACTGTGTCCCACCAAAATTGTTCTGATGTGTTTATTCTGAAAACAAACCAGAAGATGACACCAGAGACACATTAAAGTATATTTATGTCAATTTACCTCAATATAATAGTGAGGTCAGTGTGCCCAAAAATGTTGGAGGCCCTCGCTTTTGAGCTTGTACTGCACATCCGTCTCTCTTTGCAAGAACCAACAGTAGTCACCCATCATGCTCCGAGTTAATTTTCCCAGATATAAGTTTTCCATCACCTTTGTATCTTGATGAAATCTTTCCCCATGCTCATCTCTGACATCATCCAGATTTGGTGGAAAAAAGTCGAGAAGAAAATGTAAATAATGCGTCTTCAGTGACATTTTGGCTCCCGTAAGCTAATATACTTTCAGCAAGTTCTCCACAAGCTCAACGTTATTCTCTGGTCTGTGATTGCCAAGAAAATTCTGGACAACCTGCACGAATGAGGGTGCTGTTTCAGTTGGCTTCAGTTTCCTTTTGAACTCATCGTCAAGCATCAGTTCACGGATTTCAGGGCCAACAAAAACACCTTCCTTAATTTTGGCTTCACTTTTCTCGAGACCAAACTTATTTCTTAAATGCTGAAACGCATCGCCTTTACTGTCCAGTCACCCTAGTTGTCCAAGACCTGGAACATCATAACTAAAAAATGGGACGTGCGGGACGAAAACAGCTTTCAGATTTGGAGTCAGCAAGTGAAATTTGTTAAAGTACAGATGAAAGAATCCCAGTAACAAAATGCTTGTTGACCAGTGATCAGACACTACGACTGTCATATTTAGGTTTACTGGTCCTATTCTGCTTTTCTGATTCATTTTTTTTTTTTTTGTCTTTTTTGTACCTGTGTAAAACTCCATCTGGGGTCTCTCTGAAGGCTTTCACCTATCATAGGCCCAAGAGTTAAGTTTAAGGGTGTTTTTTTCCAGTGCCTTCAACACCTTTCTGCCTCATTAACTGGGCTTAAAGCTCAGGCCTTTGCATCTTGATGCTCCCCCTCAGTCTCCTGGTTCATGAAGTACCTGACCAACAGACAGCTGTACAGGAATGTTGTGGAGGACTTCATATAGTGGTTCAGGGTCAACAACCTGTAACTCAATATTTGCAAGACAAAAGAACTGATGGTGGACTTCCAGCGTGCTATGGAGCCTCTGAGACCACTGAGAGTCGAGTTGCTTGAGATTCCACAAGGAAGTGTTGCTGGGGTCTGTAACCACTAATTTATGGGACTTCTGATTGGTACTCCCGGGTCTCAAATAAAAATAGCCACTCTGACTCAGCCAGGTGAGTAGGAATCGGGAGTGGAGGATGGACAAAACTCACTTTGGAGGAGTAGAGGAAGGAACAAGAGAGAAGAGAATAATTGTGCTTGTCCAACCTTTAGAGGAGCCTTTGTAAGGTACTTAGATAGATAGATAGATTATAATAACCATCTATCTATCTATCTATCTATCTATCTATCTATCTATCTATCTATCTATCTATCTATCTATCTATCTGTTTTGTCTTGGTAGAGTATTATGTTGCTCTGCTTTCCCCTATTGTATGATTAATATGTAGCCTTTAAAAGAATAACTAAACTCACAGACTTACCACTGTTTATAAGGTATTAATAGTATATAACTTCTTCCAACCTTCCCTTCTACATCTATAACCTCAGGCCATTCGGTGTAGTAAAAAGACAAGCAGGAGATAAGTTACACATAAAATATGCCAAATTCTATCTATCTATCTATCTATCTATCTATCTATCTATCTATCTATCTATCTATCTATCTATCTATCTATCTATCTATCTATCTATCTATCTATCTATCTATCTAGTCCTGCCTACTATACCAAAATCTATCTATCTATCTATCTATCTATCTATCTATCTATCTATCTATCTATCTATCTGTTTTGTCTTGGTAGAGTATTATGTTGCTCTACTTTCCCCTATTGTATGATTAATATGTAGCCTTTGTCAGAATAACTAAACTCACAGACTTACCACTGTTTATAAGGTATTAATAGTATATAACTTCTTCCAACCTTCCCTTCTACATCTATAACTTCAGGCCATTCGGTGTAGTAAAAAGACAAGCTGGAGATAAGTTACACATAAAATAATGTATTATTGATAATATTCATAAATAATAACAATATGCTAAGTACATTTGAATATTGGCAACCATACAACCTGATTAAATGGTGATGTGTAGTTTCAGGTGGCACACAGACTTGTAGTTATTTAAAATGTCTCTAGTTAAGGCATCATTGGTGCTCAGCTTTCTTCAGAACAGGCCGGATGCCTGTTCAATATGGCTGCCGAGCAGTGCTCTTCATTGTGTTGTCTTCTTCATTAGATGTTAGTAAGAGAGATGCTTCTTCATCATCAGAGGTTAGTAAGAGAGAGAGAGAATGTGGTTTAGTAAGCAGATTTATAGATTCTCTGTCCAACCCCTAGAGCCAACAGGACATCATGGTACTTAAAGGCTTCTGATGCAAGCCAATTCCAAACAGCCATACTTCAGACCAATGGGGGAATACAACATCTTAAAACCTGTCACCCCCCCAAGACCATATGTTAGGCAGCCTGGCTTCCTTGCGGGGGTTGAAAGACTTTAGCAGAGAAATACTCGCCAAACTGGTTTAAGGCACATCCCCCCCCATCTCTGTCATAAAATTCAAAGAGACCCATTCCTAAGGGGGGGTAAACATGAATGCTTCTCACTAATGTAACACTAAATTACATTGCTTTGCCTAAATTACAAATAAAGACATACAAAATATTTATCAAGTTATATGCAAAATCTTACATCCCAACACTATCTATCAGGAGCACAAACTAAGAAATGACATACAAATGGCGGCATACTTGCAGACACCGACTGCACTACGATTAAATGTTGTTTTTGCTCTGTCATTCTGGGACATTGGTTCCCAACCTTCCTCATGCTGCTCTTCACCTTTACAAATGCTCGGAACGCATGAGAATGCACATTTCTGCAGCTCATTCACAGGTGACGATTGACCGCGTGGTGCTCGATTCTTTTCATAACATTAAACAGGAGCACAAGCTATTACATGACCAACAAACGACTACACACTGCAAGACACCGATTGCACCACAATAAAGACAAACACCTCACTCAATTTTGGTGAATCGCTATACAGCCTTCATCTTTGTTGCATCCCCTGAAATGCCATTTCACACCGCTTGGGGGGCCAGGGAGCCCCTTGCTCTAAAGTTAACACTAAAATTGAATGATTATTATAAACATCTGTTTCCTTCTTCCTGTTACCTAGAATTACTGTGTGCAATTAATGAACAAAGTTAAATATGTGGAAAGACGCCCTTGTGCTGCATTCTTGGATGGTTAATAATCATTGTGTTGTGTGCTAGAAAGTGTCCAGAATGTTTTGGGCATTTTAATAGATGCCCGCATGTAAACTGGAGCTGTTTCTGCACTAAAAGCAGCTGTCTCATTACTGTTGTATTTGGGTCACAGCTGTATCGATCAGTGTGAGTTTTTCCTTGTAAATGTGGTTGATTAATTTGTTGTACTGAGAACCAAACTCATTTGTGCCATTTGCAGGCTGTTCATGTACAGGTGAAGAATGAGATCTTGATGAAGTGAGAGGTTTTTTAATGTATTCATAACAACAGCAGAAATAAATTTCTTCGAGATAAAACATTAGTGCAATTACAATAAAGTGTCGGGAACGGAACAGATGTTTCATTTTAAAATATTTTTCAATATTTGTGCTCAATATTGATTCATTTGCACATTCTTGAATACGTAAAAATGTAATAAACTGCACTTTCTAATGAAGCTTCTTTAAATGCAGTAAATTACTGAATTAGAGTTTGCTTAATTTAACAGACTGCATAAATTTTCCTTAGTCAAGGGAAAGCTGGAATGATGATGGCATTAAAAAAAAACTTTTAATTACCTAATTAGGCAAGTTTTCAAAGCAGGGGTATTTAGTATAAAGATAGTTCTGTAAATGTATATGTTTTTACTATTAATTCATTCTGTCACACATGGGAATCTGAGGATCACCTTCCAGGCTCAGATAAGGTATGCAATAACCCACCAGGACAAGAGAGGGCGCCAATGTTAACCATATCATCTCTTTTCTCCTTCTTAGCTCCAAGCAGCCATCCAAGCCACGCCCTCCTATTCCATTAAACCACACCCCTTTCGGTTGGAACTTCTCTATCCAGAAGGGGGCGCTAGATCCCTTTTTGAAATAAGTTCTTTTGTAATTGCGGCATCTTAAGTAACCCCGAAACTATGTAAATATAATATGAAAGGCGATACCCCTCCATTAGTGACACGGCGATAAGAAATCACGTAGGAGAAATAACTTAGCTTTCTTTAATGACGATTTACGTGGCATAACAGACGAGGAAGCCAATGACAAGACTTTTCACCGAAGTGGGAGCTCGATGTATACAGTCTGCCATGTTCGTCGCTGCACTGGAAGGCGTTTCAGGATAGGATGGTGTTATCTCCCATCCGTCCGTCGGCTTCAAAGGTGTGCCGGGCGATGTTCCAAGGTTTTATACCATTTCTCCATGTGCAGGCCCCCACTTAGGTAAATCATGCCATTCCAAACAAGGAAAAGAAGATCCAATGTCATGCTGACTCTGTCACACAGAAATAGTACAATGCCCATTTTCGTAGTTGTCCCTTTCTTGTCTTCTATTGCTTGCCTAGCAGTTCTAAAAAAGGAGCCTCTGTGTGCTAAATCTGGCCTTGTGTTAGCTGTACATGTGAGTGGATTTTTAAAATATTTTTGTACAGAGCACAGTGACATATTAAACTTATGTACTTATTACAACTTCATAAATGTGTGTGATTCCGGAAGGTGGGGTCTCAGTTGCAGGAACTACGTCCCACCTGAACAAACTCCCAGAGCCAGACCCAGACCTGCCCCATTTGAGTAACCATTGAGACCTAAGAGGCAGAGTTGGCGCCTATTTTCTGTTCTGCCACCACACACTCTTTTCTGTTGAATTTTCTGGACATTGGCAGTAAACAGGGTGATCTGGTTGGCACCACAACTTTTCTTTTCAGTTCTTTGCTTCCTTATTTGCTTTCCACATTTCATTGTTTGGTGAGCAGCAAAGTGGTGCATTGATTAGTGTCGATGTTTTATAGATATCACTGCTTTAAAGGAAGGTTTTGTTGCTAAAAGTTTGAGGAGTTAAATAAAAAAAAATAAAATAAAAAGGCAGCTTAGGACTTCTCTGCAGGTCAGGTCAGTTCATGCATTGGTACAGTCCATTGCCGCACCCACCACATGACGAAAAAGCTCGGGATCCTGGTTGGCAACACCCCAGGAAGACACATGGTCCAGGCCCACCCTCTGGAAATGACCATTCATCGGCCAGATCTTAAGTGGGCATCCCCTTGGCCTGGTCCAACAATGAGGACCCTACAAGCCGGATCACCATCGGGTAATAGCACCACATGGCCGTAGTGCCAAAACTGATGCTCCCTCACAATGCAGGTAATGTGCCTCATTTGGGACTTGACACTTTTCTACCTATACAAAAAATACATGTAAAATAAAGAACGTTTTCAAACCCCTTCTCTTTCAGTCAAATTATCTTGTTTTTGCAAATGAGACAGAGGAGAGGAGTCAGGTGGAGAACTTTGTTTCTTGGTGCAGAGAATTGTCTGCAGGTTAATATCAGCAAAACCAAGGAACTGCTTATTGACTTTCACCACACCAAAAAGTCTCTGTGTCAGGGAGTGGATGTGGAGGGGGACCACTCCTACAGGTACCTGGGGGTCCACATCAATGACAGGTTGGACTGGTCTTGGATCACAGAGGTAGTAGAGAAGGGCAGAGCAGGCAGATCATCCTTAGGAGACTGCCTTCCTTTAATGTGGATTGTGACATCCTTCATATCTTCTATAATTCTCTGGTAGCCAGCGTGTTTTCTACACTGTGGTGTGCTGGTCTGGTAAAATCACTTCAAGAGAAGTCAACTGAATCAACAAGCTAGTTAAATGGACAGACTCACTTATGGGACACACTCTGAAAACCTAAGCAGTCGTAAAGGAGGAGAGAAATAAAACAAAACTGAGTGCCATTTTGAACAATGCTGCACATCCTCTCTCTGACACACCAACAATACGCCTGTGTAGCACCTCACTGGGACTATCACTGCCAAGTCAGAAGTTATCTTTCCTTTTAACTTTCATGCTTTTTAGTCATTCTGGTGTGTATTCAGACCATAGTGTAAATATATACAATGCCTCCTCCCCTGATTCTGGTCAACTACCACAATATATATATATATATATATATTGTGACAGACGACCGCCTATGGACTCCGGTCGTCACCCCCAGGCCGCTAGGAGGAGCCCTCCGGACAGCATATTTGCGCCCCGAGTTCCAGCAGGGCCTCATGGACTTTGTAGTGTTTTGACACAGCCCTGCTGGATACCTTGGGGGCCGCCAGGAGTCGCTGTAGGGGGGCTAGTAAGCTCTTGTGTGCCCTATAACCCAGGAGTGCATCCTAGTCACGTGACTGGAAGAAGCGATGTGCTCCCGGGATGAAGAAAAGGACTTTGCCCTGACCCGGAAGGAAAACGGACTTGTGGGTTTGGCTTAGAGCCACTTCCGGGTCAGGGGCTTTAAAAGGACTCTGGGTGAGCCCAGACATTTGAGCTGAGCTGGGAGGAAGGGTGGCAAAGTGTCTGGGAGTGTGGAGGATTATTGATTATTGTTATTATTATTGATTATTGTGGAGAGGAGGGTGCTTTGTGCACTTATTTATATTAATAAATATTATATTTGGACTTTTACCTGGTGTCTGACGTCAAGTCTGAGGCTTCAAGGGGTCACGGAGACCTCAAACTATCACAATTGGCGTAGTCGGCAGGATTCTCTGGCTGTCGATTTGGCAGAGGACCTGTATTTACAAAATTTTATTGTGGACAGAACCCTAAGAGGATAACGTCCAGACACGCAGAAACATCGCCTGAACCTACCTTTACCAGGTCCGTTATGGGGAAGAAGAGAGGCAAGCAGAGCGGCAGCGCCAGCGGAGAAGCTCTTTTCGTAATGGCCGACGCTCGGGAGGAGTGTAGGAGCGACCACACAGAGCGGGAGAAGCCTATGGAAGAAGACTGCAACGAGGTAGGTGCCGGGGAAATAATTGCGGATAAATTGATAATAACGCATCTTGTACCTTGCACCTACCTCGGACTAGATCATCCGGAGGCTCTGCGGGATGCAGACGAGACTCCTGTAAACGGTGGCAAGCTCTTGTTCGAGCCGGGGAGAGAGATGACTGACTTCCGCATGTCGGCAGCCGATAAGGGACACGTGACCCAACCCGAAGCTTTCCGGGAAGGACGTGGTCCTCGTCCCGCTGTTTGCTTCTTCTCCGAAGAAAAAACGGACGTGGACTTTCCAAAAGGGAAGGGGGAGGCGAGCGAAGCACCGCTCACCCCGCAAAAAGGTAAGGAGGGCCGAGTAGTGACTGCTCCCGATGTCGAGAAATTAATAAAGACAGACGGCAGTTCGCCAAAGAAGGCAACCCGGCCCTCAGACAAAAAAGACTCCAATTCCCAGAAGCCTCCGCGAGACCCGTCAGAGCACATGCCGACAGCGGACTTGCTCATTGGCTCCCGACTGGCTGGTAAGACTAACAAGGGAGTGGGCTTACCGCCGGCCAAAATAAATAACTTTATAGACGTGCGGGACCTCGAAAAATTAATCGAACCCGTACGTAGTATTTTACAGATGCTACAGGCAATAAAGAAGATCATCGGAGACCTGGGAGCGACGGCCGAAGCGCCGGTAAAAAAGGTGGATGAATACCTTCGGCGGTTAGGCCGTGAAGCCCCGGCCTCGATTGATTCGGCGGTGCAGGTGAGGGATATCTGCGCCGTATATAATAAGGGGACGCAGTGTGAATCGGCACCGCGTTTAATAAGTTGCGGTTGTCAAAGCGCTGTGTCTCCGACAAGGGAATGTGGCACGATGACGGAGTGGTCGGGTAATTGTCCGTTAGAACCGGAGCAGCGGTATCAGACGCTGCTTGGGACTAAGGCGGACGTTAAAAGCCCGACCCGCGTGATAAAGGGGTTGCCGTTGGTTAATGAAGAGGCGGGGGAAGCACCGATCGTCCCGGGGCAGCTGAATAGTGCTGTTACCCGGAGCGATACGGTACTAATGACGCCGCCTCCAAATTTATATAGGACAACGGGCGTGCAAACAGCAAAGAGGCTCTCTCTCTTCCATAGAGAGCCTCACGTTGTGCACAAGCCCCAGAGAAAGCAGGAGATCCCCACACAGAAATGCGGGTCTCCTAACAGGGAAAAGACAAGGGCAAAGAGCAGCAAAGCAGCTGTTAACCCCTCCTTGGCGGAGGACAGGGTGGAGCTGACAGAATTCCCGAGGTGCTTCAGGTCACCAGGAGGACGTCGGCGGTGCTATAACTGCCGGCGACCGGGCCACGTGTGGAGGAGTTGTCCCCAGAGGACAGGGGAGCGAAGAGACATCAGATACACCGTTCCCCCAAGGTTCGCTGGGGGATCTAGACAGCAGAACCACGGCCCGGATCTCGCGTTCTCCTGGAGGAAGACGTCCCTCGCGGGAATCAACGCTCCGCCCCACTGGTCGTCGCTAAGGGGGAGGGACTGTGACAGACGACCGCCTATGGACTCCGGTCGTCACCCCCAGGCCGCTAGGAGGAGCCCTCCGGACAGCATATTTGCGCCCCGAGTTCCAGCAGGGCCTCATGGACTTTGTAGTGTTTTGACACAGCCCTGCTGGATACCTTGGGGGCCGCCAGGAGTCGCTGTAGGGGGGCTAGTAAGCTCTTGTGTGCCCTATAACCCGGGAGTGCATCCCAGTCACGTGACTGGAAGAAGCGATGTGCTCCCGGGATGAAGAAAAGGACTTTGCCCTGACCCGGAAGGAAAACGGACTTGTGGGTTTGGCTTAGAGCCACTTCCGGGTCAGGGGCTTTAAAAGGACTCTGGGTGAGCCCAGACATTTGAGCTGAGCTGGGAGGAAGGGTGGCAAAGTGTCTGGGAGTGTGGAGGATTATTGATTATTGTTATTATTATTGAGTATTGTGGAGAGGAGGGTGCTTTGTGCACTTATTTATATTAATAAATATTATATTTGGACTTTTACCTGGTGTCTGACGTCGAGTCTGAGTGTTCAAGGGGTCACGGAGACCTCAAACTATCACAATATATATAAGTGTGTACGCCTGATGAGCCCAGAATTATGGCGAAACACGTGTTGCGTATTCTTTGCATTATTTGACAGTAAACTATTTCAACCATTCTATGATCTGCTTCTCACAACTGAGGGCATCATGGCGGATGTTAGCAGACTTGCTGGCCAACCACAAGCGTTACCTGGTAGGTAACCACCCATACAATCAGATTGTGACACAAACTACGAATGCAATGAATATATATATATGTATAAAAAAGCTTTTGAAATTGTATATCTGATTAACCAAACACAGGGGTATTGTGGTCTATAGTGGGCGCTATCACTCCCTTGAACCCTCAGATTTGACTCCAGACACCAGGTAAAAGACCAATACTTATTTATTTGGACAATAATAAAGTGCACCAAGCACCTACACTCCACTATACTCATAAACAATCACTAATAGTTAAACAATAATCAATCCTCCACTGCCAGATGCGTTGCCACCCTTCCACCCAGCTCAGCTCAGCGTCTGAGGATTTCCCATAGTCATTTATAGTCCTTGACCCGGAAGTGTTTCACCCTCTCTGTCCACGTGACTAGGAACACTTCCGGGTCAGATAAAAATCCTTTTTCTTCACCCTGGAAGCACGTCATTCCTCTTGTCCATGTGACTCGGACGTACGTAGGGCAAGTAATCTTTGTTCCTCCCTGCAGCGCCCTCTAGCGGCCCCCATGGTATCCAGCAGGGCTGGGGATAAAAGCTGCATTGTCCAGGATTCCCTGCTGGCATTCAGGGCACCTCCATGCTGCAGGGAGGGCTCCACCTGGCGGCCTGGGGGTATTGGCTAGGATGAACGGCCGGTCATATATCACAATATCAAGAACATCAAGAACACGGGAACACATCAAGAACATGGGGACACAGCTGGAAACTTGTTAAGGGTAAATTTCACACAAACATCAGGAAGTTTTTCTTTACTCAAAGAACGATAGACACTTGGAATAAGCAACCAAGTAGTGTGGTAGACAGCAAGATGTTGGGGACTTTCAAAACTCGACTTGATGTTTTTTTGGAAGAAATAAGTGGATAGGACTGGCGAGCTTTGTTGCACTGAATGGCCTGTTCTCGTCCACACTGTTCTAATGTTCTAATATATACTGTAGAAGATATTTTTAAAACACACGGTCGTTTGTGTTCAACAACAGATAAAAGAGTCAAACTAATTTTTTTCAAATAGAATTTACATTTAGGGTGCATAAAGTTTTATTTAAGAATTAAAAAAACAGAAATGTAAATGTAAAGCTGTACTCTGTGTGTAATTCATAGGAAGTCTAATGTCTCAATCTGATTTCATTAAAGAAGGTCTAAAAATGGCAACTTCAAATGAATTGAAAGCACTGAATTAGATTCTTAAGACGAAGGCCTCCATAACTTGAAATTATTTTACTTCATCACCATAACTGAGAAGCTAAGTGTGACTGACAGAAACTTAAACAAAGAATAATTTAGAGCTAATTTGTTTTCTGGTTTGCAGTTAACAAATATAATGCAAAACAAGTTAGAAAATATACGCTTGGCGTAACATTCAGGTGCATTTGGGGAATTAGTTAACTGATATGAAAGTTTGAACATTTCGTATTTTTTATTTACTTCATCCAAGAGTCATTTATCACATTTTTATTTATTAAGTATTTTTGAAACAATGAGTCATATTCAAAAATAACAGCAAGAATACTGTAGAATGCAATTAAATGTGTTAGTAGATAATAAATATTTGCTTTTTAATAGTACTTTACAAAATCATGTAGTTAAAATGAGGCATAAATAGGTTTGTGTTGGCTCAAAAGCCCAGCAGATTCTAATTCAAGTTCTGTGAAAATGGTATCAATTAGCAGTGGATGGTATTTGACTAAAAATCTATCCATATCCACCTTAATAAAAGAAATAAATGTGTCTGTTTGTACATCCTGTTGGCATGTCTCTGTCATTCCAACAGAGTGCATGTCACAAACATCTGTAGTAATAAAATGCATTGCATTTGTCATTCCAACAGATGGTGCATCAAAAACATCACCACCACTTTTACAGTTCACCTTACCAAATGGTATATAACAGAGACATATGCATTGCATTTAAAATTTACATTTAAATTTAAAATGATTTATTACTACAAGTTTTCCATAATACATTCCAATGGGTGGTGCATTGCAAACATTAATGCTGTTGCAAATCCATTACCAAATGGCATATAAAAGATAAATATACATTGCATTTTTTTTTCCAACAGATGGTTCAGTACAAATATTTCTAGTTATGTATTTTATTACTAAAAATAATTTTTATGCATCATCTGTTGGAAATATAAACGCAATGCAGTTTATTACTGCAAGCATTTTATTTTGGATTGATGGAACAAGACTGGAGTGCCAGCAGGTCACCAATTTTAATCTTAACACAGATAACATTAAACAAAAAGAATAGTCAATACCATTAATGACATTTACACAGAAATAAAAAGCAGGCTTTGTGACTTTTCTTTTAAGGAGTAACAGTTCAATATAGCAAGTCTTCCTTGGGAGCTCCATCCTTGTGACAGTTTAGGTCTGAAATCAGACACAACTCTGAAGCGTCCTCTGTTTGTTTTTTTTAGGGGTGGAGTCATTTGCCCTCACTGGGTGTCATCTTGCGGTTGTGGGTGAAAAACAAGACAACAGTGTTAGTGACCGTAACCCCTCTCACACCAAGGTGGTACTGTTTACCTCTAATAAACCTGTGAGGTGATCCTCCAATGTGCATGTATACTGTATATGTACGGAAGAATTAAAAAGCAAAGGTAACATACCCCTTTAATACTGGTAACAGTGAGCTATTACAGTCAGCATGGGTTCAGAAGTGGGAGGACGTGTTTTACTAACAAGCTGGAATTCTATGAGGAGGCAACAAAAGGATACGACCAGAGAGGAGCAGATGATATTATTTATCTGGACTTTCAGAAACCATTTGATAAGGTGCCACATGAGAGGTTGGGCATCAAAACTAAAACAAATGGGAGTTCAAGGTGATGTTTTTAGATGGGTACAGAATTGGCTCAGACACAGGAAGCAGAGGGTGATGGTGCGAGGAACCTCATCAAAACTGGCCGATGTTAAGAGTGGTGACCAGCAGGGGTCAGTGCTGAGGCTACTGCTATTTTTAATATTTATATATGATTTAAATAGGAATATAAATAACATTAATGAGACCATGGTCCTCAGCCGGAAAAGGATGGAGTGCCCTCTCAGGGTTGGGAGCGAGATCCTGCCTCAAGTGGAGGAGTTCAAGTATCTCGGGGTCTTGTTCACGAGAGAGGGAAGAATGGAGCGTGAGATCGACAGGCGGATCGGTGCGGCGTCCGCAATGATGCGGGCTCTGCATCGGTCTGTGGTGGTGAAAAAGGAGCTGAGCTGTAAGGCAAAGCTCTCAATTTACCAGTCGATCTATGTTCCTACCCTCACCTATGGTCATGAGCTATGGGTAGTGACCGAAAGGACGAGATCGCGAATACAAGCGACTGAAATGAGTTTCCTCCGCAGGGTGTCTGGGCTGTCCCTTAAAGATAGGGTGAGAAGCTCAGTCATCCGGGAGGGGCTCAGAGTAGAGCCGCTGCTCCTCCGCATCGAGAGGAGTCAGATGAGGTGGCTCGGGCATCTGATCAGGATGCCTCCTGGACGCCTCCGTGGTGAGGTGTTCCGGGCACGCCCAACCGGGAGGAGGCCCCGGAGAAGACCCAGGACACACTGGAGGGACTATATCTCCCGGCTGGCCTGAGAACGCCTCGGGATTCTCCCGGAAGAGCTAGAAGAAGTGGCTGGGGAGAGGGAAGTCTGGGCATCTCTGCTCAAGCTGCTGCCCCCGCGACCCGACCTCGGATAAGCGGGAGACAATGGATGGATGGATGGATATAAATAACAAGCTGGTTAAGTTTGCAGATCATACCAAGACTGTTGGATTAGCAGATAATCAAGAATCCATTATATCATTATAGAAGGACTTGGACAGCATACAGGCTTGGGCAGATTTGTGGCAGATGAAATTTAATGTCAGTAAATGTAAAGAATTACTGTACATGTAGGAAGTAAAAATGTGAGGTTGGAATACACAATGGGCGGTCAGAAAATCAAGAGTCCACCTTATGAGAAGGATTTAGGAGACATAGTGGACTGTAAGCTATCGACTCCCTGACAGTGTTCAGAAGCCATTAAGAAGGCTAACAGAATGTCAGATTATAATGTGCCCTGAAGTGAAGTGTACATGTCACAGGAGGTTCTGCTCAAGCTTTATAAAACACTGGTGAGGCCTCATCTGGAGTCCTGTGGGCAGTTTGGATCTCCAGGATACAAAAAAGACATAGCAGCGCTAGAAAAGGTTCAGAGAAGAGCAACTAGGCTGATTTCAGGACTACAGAAGATGAATTATGAAGAAAGATTAGAAGAGCTGAGTCTTCACAGTTTAAGCAAAAGAAGATTAAGAGGTGACATGACTGAATTGTTTGAAACTATGAAGGGAATTAGTCCAGCGGATCAAGACTGAGCTTAAAATGAGTTCATCAAGAACACGGGGACACAGCTGGAAACTTGTTAAGGGTAAATTTTGCACAAACATTAGGAAGTTTTTCTTTACATAAAGAATGCTAAACACTTGGAATAAACGACCAAGTAGTGTGGTAGACAGTAAGACTTTAGGGACTTTCAAACATAGCCACGATTATCAGCTGCACACCACACATTACATCAGTTCCCGGGGAGACTCTGCTGATTGCCCACTGTTGTGACAGAAAATTAAACGCATATTACGGACAAGGCAGAAGTACAGGGAAGGGCGGAATGAGTGGCAGAGTCACTGGTCTCTAGCAGATGCTTCAAAGGCCGCCTGACACGTCACACAAGACAGAGAGGGTGGGGCCTATAAAATATCGCGCGGCAGATCCAATCGAATTTCGGTAAATGAGGTAACACCTAAAACATAAGGCACGAAAAATCCAATCGGGTACTGAGACGCGGATACCAGCTTCCCCAAAGAGGTGGGATTAGTGTTTGTTGCTGTGCAAGTGTTCACTCTGAGGATGTCAGATTTGCGATTAAGAAGCTTGGCTCGGTAAAGTGTCAATCATTGAAGGGGTTTTCCTAAATATACGAATTTTCATGATATTACAATAGGATGACTTTTAAAAGTAGATTTATTTTCGCGCACATAAAATCCGTTGCTGGGATGACGCCACACATACGATAATCAACTGCACGCCAGCACAGATTAAAATACTTGCTGGGGAACTGCACAGTACTTGCTGGAGAGACGCCACAGCAAGCTAAAATAAAGAGAGGAAGCATAGGAGATCTTCAAACAGACACAACACATCAATTAACAGCCACAGAGGAGAGGATAAATGTAATATTAATTATACTTACTATATTGTCATATACGTTTCTATTTTATTTTTATTATTATTTTACTTTAGGCTTCTTGCAAAAACAGAATGAGGTCAAGGTCCCTTGCCATTTAATATAGACCGTTCCTACTAATGTTTACGCACTACTGTTCTAGCGCCCGTTATTGTAACGGGCTTAATGTCTAGTGTATATATATATATATATATATATATATGTCTGACTTTTTACAGAAGCTTATTAAATACATAAATAAATAAATAAATATACACACATACCATGGTCTGGACGCACACCAGAATGACTTAAAAGGAAGAAAATTTAAAAAGAATGAAAACTTCTGACTTGGTCGTCTCAGTCCCAGTGCGGCGCTATACAGGCATATTGCTGTTGGTATAAAGGAGCCCCAGTTGTCTCAGTCCTCAGTACTGATGTGTCAGATGTAGAGCTTTTTTCATAATGGCCCTCAGTTTTGTTATAATTCTCTTCTTCAGTACTACATGCTAGGGGGTCCAGTGTACATCCCATAACTTAGCCTGCCCTTTTAATGATCTTGTTGATTCAGTGATGTTACCAAACCAGCACACCACAGCATAGAAAATTGCATCGGTCATCACAGAGTTGTACAAGATGTGAAGGATGTCACTACTCATTGGTTTTCGCAAGAAGGCGCTACCTTGCTGGTTGGAATAAGTTCTTTTGCAATTGCTGCGTCTTAAGTAACCTGAAACTATATACAGTCATATGAAAAAGTTTGGGAACACTTCTTAATTCTTTAGATTTTTGTTTCTCATTGGCTGAGCTTTCAAAGTAGCAACATCCTTTTAATATATGACATGCCTTATGGGAACAGTAGTATTTCAGCAGTGACATTAAGTTTATTGGATTAACAGAAAATATGCAATATACATCATAACAAAATTAGACCGGTGCATAAATTTGGGCAACCAACAGAGATATGACATCAATACTTAGTTGAGCCTCCTTTGCTAATCTAACAGCCTCTAGATGCTGTCCTCCTATAGCCTTTGATGAGTGTCTGGATTCTGAATGGAGGTATTGTTGACCATTCTTCATACAAAATCTCTCCAGTTCAGTTAAATGTGATGGCTGCTGAGCATGGACAGCCTGCTTCAAATCATCCCATAGATTTTCGATGATATTCAAGTCAGGGGACTGTGACGGCCATTCCAGAACATTGAACTTCTCCCTCGGCATGAATGCCTTTGTAGATTTCGAACTGTGTTTTGGGTCATTGTCTTGTTGGAATATCCAACCCCTGAGTAACTTCAACTTTGTGACTGATGCTTGAACATTATCCTGAAGAATTTGTTGATATTGGGATGAATTCATCTGACCCTCGACTTTAACAAAGGCCCCAGTCCCTGAACTTGCCACACAGCCCCACAGCATGATGGAACCTCCACCAAATCTGACAGTAGGTAGCAGGTGTTTTTCTTGGAATGTGGTGTTCTTCTTCCACCATGCAAAGCGCTTTTTGCTATGACCTAAGAACTCAAATTTTGTCTCATCAGTCCAAAGCACTTTGTTACAAAATGAATCTGGCTTGTCTAAATGAGCATTTGCATACAACAAGTGACTCTATTTGTGGCGTGAGTGCAGAAAGGGCTTCTTACTCATCACACTGCCATACAGATGTTCTTTGTGCAAATTGCGCTGAATTGTAGAACAATGTTACAGATACACCATCTGCAGTAAGATGTTCTTGCAGGTCTTTGGAGGTGATTTGTGGGTTGTCTGTCACCATTCTCACAATCCTGCGCATATGTCGCTCCTGTATTTTTCTTGGCCTGCCAGACCTGCTGGGTTTAACAGCAACTGTGCCTGTGGCCTTCCATTTCCTGATTCCATTCCTTCCAGTTGAAACTGACAGTTTATACCTCTGAGATGGCTTTTTGTAACCTTCCCCTAAACCAGGAGACTGAACAATCTTTGTTTTCAGATCTTTGGAGAGTTGCTTTGAGGATCCCATACTGTCACTCTTCAGTGGAGAGTCGAAGGGAAGGAAGCACAACTTGTAATTGACCACCTTAAATACCTTTATATCTCATGATTGGACACACCTGTCTATGAAGTTCAAGGCTTAACGTGTAACGGCCGACCCCTTTACCCAGCCGGCGGCTACACTCCCAAGACCTGTGGCTTGGATAATTGACTGAGAAATAATCTTACTATCAAGCCGTACTTCTTACCAATTAAACTTTTCCCCCACAATCGACGGTGAAAAGATAAGTACACAAAACAGGATGTAAAATTTAAACGGATTAAATGTATTAAGTAAAATAAGACATGCAAAAAATAAAAACACATAAATATAAATATCCCTCCACCCCAGCAATAACAAGACACCACCAAATATATATATATATATACAACAAAAACCCTCCCTTGTCCCTGTAACAAATAAACACACAACACGAATAACAACAATGAATGATAAACTGAAAATGAATGAGAACGTGAGTCCGGTAATAAAGAAACTGTCCTGAAAGCGGATGACTGAATGAGTGAAATTGTGTTGTTTGATTCTCCCCGGAAAAAATGGAACAGCCTCACCGTGAATCCTCGTGTGTGTGGTGGATGATTAAGTCCTACCCCGGGGTCTCTCGTGGTGAGGTCCTTGAAGTAAATCCGGCAGATTGAAAAACAAACTGGATGGATAAGCGCGATATGGAAAACAACAGGTACAGTGTGGTCATGATTGTGAAAAAAAATCTCCTTCTCTCCTCCCCCCCTTCCTTCTCCTCCTGCTGGCTTAAATAGTCCTGTGACGGCTGTGATTGATTAATTGTAAACAGGTGTTTTCCAGGTTTGTGGCTGTGGTCTTCTTCCATCATCCGTCCCCCTTTACGGGGATGGCATTAACTGGTACACAAACAGTAAACGGGACAATGAAACGAGACGCACTCAGAACTGACA
The DNA here is from genome assembly GCF_900747795.2 of Erpetoichthys calabaricus. Classification (NCBI taxonomy): domain Eukaryota; kingdom Metazoa; phylum Chordata; class Cladistia; order Polypteriformes; family Polypteridae; genus Erpetoichthys; species Erpetoichthys calabaricus. The sequence continues at coordinate 15,097,641 of NC_041399.2, forward strand.
TTTAACACTAACTATGTGGCCCCGCTACAAACGAGCTCATCCAACCAAGTAATCATCATTGAGCAGTGACAGGCTTTCAAATCAGCACAACAAAGGGACCCACATTTTTGCACAGCCAGTTTTTCTCATTTGATTTAATTTCATACAACTAAATACTGCGTTACTAAAAATCTTTGTTCGGAAAACACTGCACTGATGTTCTTAGGAAATGAAAGACATACCGCTGTTATCTTTTTTGTGGAAAGGAGAGTCAATTATTATGCAAGCTCAGAGGGGTTCCCAAACTTTTTCATATGACTGTAGATATAATATTAAAAGGCGATATCTCTCCCATAGTGATACGCCGGTAAGAAATCACATAAGAGAAAATAACTTTGCTTTCTTTAATGACGATTTACATGGCATCACCAACGAAAGGAAGCCTATTGGCAAGACAATTACCGAAGTGGGAGTTCGATATATACAGTCTCCCATTTTCGTCGCTGTGATGGAAGGGTTTTCAGGATCGGATGACGTTATCTCCCATCCGTCCGGGCTTCCCATGTGTGTCAGGCAATGTTCCAAGGCTTTATACCCTTTCTCCATGTGCAGACCCCCACTTAGGTAAATCATGCCATTCCAATCAAGGCAAAGAGAGGATTCAATTTCATGCACACAGACATAGTACACTCATATTAAAGGAACACAGTCTCCTAAGGTATCTCATTTTATAACAGTACTACAATGTAACATTTCACAATCACATTTAAAGTACATTTTAATGTGAGTTTCATTTCCATAAAAAAGTCAACTCGTGATCTCTGCTCCACACAAAATGGAAGCCAGAACAAAATGAATCTGAATGACAATATCTTCTGCTTACAGTTCCTGAAGGAGAGAGACAGAGGGCAGAAAGGAATTAAAAAAAGGAAAACAACAAAATTGAGATTAAAAGAAAAAGGTAAAAAAACAAAAGAAAATGTGGAGACCACTGTTGGTGAGTTTAAGTGAGAACAAGAAAAATTTGGATATTAGAAAAACACTCGGAAGTCATTAAATTCCTGCAGGACTCATTTAATAGAAATAAATAAATTAGCCATGAGTAGCTACCAGGCTTTTTACTTGCATCAAAATGATATGTTTGTTGCTATACAGTCTACCTATTTTTAACAGACAAATACACACAAGCATACAGTATGCTTTATTAATAGTATTGGCACTTCACTGCCATTAAAGCACCCTCCATAATGTTTATGACAAAGACACATTTTCTTGTCTTGATTTAGCCCTCTGCTCCATAATTTAAAATTATACATCAAACAATTCAGATGTGATTAAGATGCACATTGCAGACTTTCATTTAAGAGGATCTGCAGACATTTCAGTCACACAACATTTCAGGACACAGCAATGGCACGTCTACTAAAGCCATTGTCATATTTAGTTCTTTGTCGCGTATCCCTCACTTGCAGTGACTCCTTGAAGTCTGTCATTCATAGACATCAGCAGGTGCTGAGGGTCTTCTCTGGTGATGCTCTTCCAAGTCTCTAATGCAGCCATCTTCAGCTCCCGCTTGTACTGGGGGCTTCTCCCCTTAAATTTCCTCTTCAGCATATGGAAGACCTGCTCAGTTGGATTTAAGTTGGATGACAGGCTTGGCCATTCAAGAATTTTCCATTTTTTGCTTTGACAAACTCCTGTGCTCCCTCAGCAGTGTGTTTGGCTCATTATCTTACTGTAGGATGAAGTGCCATCCAGTGAGTTACTGGAACTTGAGCAGATCAGATGTTTCTACACACCTCAGAATTTATTGTGCCACTGCTGTCGGCAGTTCCATCATCACTGAAGAGAAGTGTATCAGGACCTGTGGGAGCCATACATGCCCAAGCCACAACACCCCCCCCCCCCCCCCCCAGCACCACCATGTTTAACAGACGAGGTGGCCTGCTGTGAATCTTGGGCAGTTCCTTTTCATCTCTACACTTTGCTATTGCCATCACTCTGATCAGGTTCATCTTTGTCTCGGCTGTCCACAAGACCTTTTACCAGTGTGTCCTCCTCTGTGTTTCAGTTCATGAAGTCTTCTGCTGATAGTCGTCTCTGACACACACACATCGGCCCCCTGAAGACTGTGTATGATCTTTCAGGCAGGCATTTGGGGCTTTTTCTTCAGTGAAGCTGCACACTTTATTATTCTTTACCTTCCTCTGTTTTCTTTTCTGGTTGTCCTCATCAAAGTCAGCCGCCTGTGACGTCTAAATGAAAGTGGATACCCCAAACCCATTGTGCTGAATCCTCTAACATGAAGTCCAAAAAGAACCAATACAATACAATACAATACAATACAATACAATACAATTTATTTTTGTTTAGCCCAAAATCACAGAAGAAGTGCCGCAATGGGCTGTAACAGGCCCTGCTTCTTGACAGCCCCCCAGCCTTGACTTTCTAAGAAGATAAGGAAACAACCCCCCCCCCCCCCCAAAATAAAAACAACCCTAGTAGGGAAAAAAAATGGAAGAAACCTTGGGAAAGGGAGTTCAAAGAGAGACCCCTTTCCAGGTAGGTTGGGCGTGGAGTGGGTGTCAAATGAAGGGGGACAATACAATACACAGAACAGAACAAATCCACAATACAGTATAAAAATAAAAATTTTAGAAGTACGGAGCAGAATTTAACAGTAGATGATATCACATAAGAAGATTTGGATATATTTAGAGTTCTGGAGACCTCATCCATCAAGCTGCCTCCCCCATTTGGCCATTCCATGGCTGAAACAGTGTTGGGCCAGCCAATCAATGAAAGGACCCGTCCTTCCCATGATTCCCAATAAAGAACGACTTAAGAACATTTATGTTGGCCAGAATGATCCAGGTGGGGCTAGGTGGTCTTTTGGCCTGGAACCCCTACAAGTTTTGTTTTTCTCCACCTTAATTGGTTTTTATTTATTTATTTATTTATTTATTTATTTATTTATTTAACCATCTGACTTCATCATTGAACTGTCCTTTACACCTTGTGCACTATCAGAACATAACCCTGTCATACATGGGTCAGACATTGTTTACACCGTGTCACAGAATGCTGGAGAATGTTGGGCGACCAACCAAACTACCGCGTTTAATAAGTTCATAAACTAAAAGAGAAACAGAGCCCACAGCAGTAAAGAAGATTAGCCGATCCCTCTGTTAACATCCACGGGCTTCATGGGTGTTGGAGTTTGGTGCAGCCCTGTTGGGATCCACGGGCGCCACCAGGAGGTGCTGCAGCAGGATCTGCTGAGCCCTTTTGGGCAGGTCTTCTGCCGTACCCAGAATTGCTGCTGGAAGCTAGGTAATCAAGCACCTGGAGCACTTTGGAGTGCAGTATAAATGGAGCCAGCAGCCACTACTCAGGAGCCAGAGTCAGGAGGAGGAAGACGAAGCTTGACCAGAGGAGTGGAGCAGAAAGAAAAGAAAATGAAAGTATTGTGCTGTGCTTGTGCTGAGACTTGAGATGCCTTCCCCATTTCCCACGGGGTAAAAAAGAAAAAAATTGTGTTTGCCTTGGAATTGTGTCCCACACTTGTCTGTGTCGGGTTCAGGTGGCGGTGCCAGCCTGGTGGTCTACAGTGTGTAGAGAATGAAGGGGTCTGAATACTTTCTAAAGCAGCTGTACGTTTGGATGGAGTGTTCTACTCATAACAGCTGCTGTTTAAATGAACGAGGCTTCGAGATACAGTGGCTGTTGAGCATTACGTTCATGTTTTGTTAAATGTGGGATCGCACTAAACTTAGATTTGCTAGTCTTTAAGATTTACCGACAGTTACTGTCCAACTGGAGCTCTGTGATGTGTTTAAACAGTCTACACCCCCTTTGTTTGCTGATATCTTCATTCCTCATTTATTCTCTTGCCAGTTAGCACCCTGGATCATTTCCTCCTTTGCCACAAGGAGGACTTTCACCATGAGGTAAGCAAAGGTCATACATATTCATTTCATCCTGTTGCCTGTGATATTCTTATCCTTGAATTGGGTGTTCAGTTTCCATCCTCTGTGGGACAAGAAACCAGACGTGTTATAGGGGATTGCTACTAATTTAATTATGCAAGTACTTTTTTGCTCAGTTAAGGAGGAAATATTTTATTATGTTTTACAACACCTGCTTTTAATATTTACTATTGAAGAAGCAAAATAGTAAAGTCTTGTAATTAAGTTTTTTCTTTACCAGTTTTCTGCACAAAAATATGTCCCTAGATTCCTATCAGTTTTTCCTTGTATTTCTTTGTACATATTTCTTTTTTTTTATTTCATGCCATTTTTAAAATTTCATCCTAGTTGTGCTACTCATCTAAGATGGGTTGCAATCTATGTAACCAACGTAGACCTCAGCATTAACATTCACATTAATACTGCATGTGGTAATAAAATGCATTGACTTTGTCATTCCAACAGATGGTGCCTCACAAACATTTGTGCTAATAAAAATGCAGTACTACTCTTTTTTAGTCATGCACAAACTGTTGGAATGACAAAAGCAATCATGTATCTCTGTCTTATGACATAAGATATGAGATTTGTAAAATTGTTGTTAATGCTTGTGATGTGCCATCTGTTGGAATGACACACACAATGCATTTTAGTACTACACAAGTTTGTGATGCGTCATTGATTGGAATGACAGAGACACAGCAACCAGATGGATACACTGACACTTATCGTTTAATTAACGTGGATTTTTTTAATGTGCCATATGTTGGAATGAAAAATACATTGCATTTTATCATTACATGCATTACAAAATACATTCCAATAGATAGTGTACTCCAAATATTAACGCTGCAAATGCTGAGGTCTACGTTGATTACTTATGTATATAAGTCATGAAGAAAGAGAAGCACAGAGGAAGACAATTTTGAGAGGTGCAAGTTGAGCCATTTTGTATCCTTCAATAAGGGCGCGCACAAAAAGGCAAGCTTCAAAAGGGCGACCTCAATTGGGCGCAGCGAATAAAGGCAAACACAACAAAATTATTACAGAAAATTTATTAGATAAAGGCAATGATTGAACTATAAAAAGGCGAAAGCAAGAATATTAAAACATCCAATTAATTAATGCATGAACTTCTAACAAACTATTTCTAAAGCTGTCTATATTTCGTTGTTTTCTGCTCTTACTCATTGTTGTGTTACACTTGAAGCTGTAGATTATGTGCAATGCCACATAGATATTTTATTATTTATTATTATCTACTATTATCTATCTATTATTATCTAAATTATCTATGAATGCCTTTATTTGCCGCGCTCAATTGAGGTCACCCTTTTGAAGCTCGCCTTTTTGTGCGCACCCTTATTGAATAGAACCGAGCCATTTACATTGCACCATCTGTTTCAATCACATGTCTCTGTTATACTCCATTTGATATGGAACTCATAAAAGCAGCGTTAATTGGAATGATGAATACAATGCCTTTTAGTACTACAAATATCTGTGATGTGCCCCCTGTTGTAATGACAGATATAATGCTATAGTATAGTACAAATGACAGAGACATAACAACCAGATGGACACACACTGTACTATCTGCTGGAATGTCTGCAATGTGTATGTCTCTGTTATGCACCATTTAATATGGGATTCGTAAAAACAGTGTTAATATTTGTGATGCACCCTTTGTTAGAATGACAAATACAATGCATTTTAGTACTATAGATGTTTCTGATGTACCATCTTTTGAAATAATAGAGACACTATAACCAGATGGACACAAAGATACACAGACAGACATTTATCCTTTTACTAAGGTGGATGTTTGTAATGAACCATCTGTTGGAATGCAAAATGCATCACATTTTACAATTAAATGCATTACAAGATACATTTTAATAGAAGGTGCACTGCATATATTAAGGTTGCTTATGGTGATTACTTAGATTTCAGCCCATCTTAGATGTATAGCAAAGCTAGTTGCATATATAAGATGTGAAGAAACAGGAACATGTTTGTGATGCACCATCTGTTGGAATGACAAATGCAATGCACAAGTCTCTGTTATATGTCATTCGATAGGGGATTCATAAAAGCAATGTTACATTTTGTGATGCGTCATCTGTTGGAATGAGAAATGCCATGCAGTTTATTACGGAAAATGTTTGTGATGTGCCATTTGTTGGAATGACAAATGTAATGCACAAGTCTCTGTTATATGTCATTCGATATGGGATTCGTAAAAGCAATGTTACATTTTGTGATATGCCATCTGTTGGAGTGAGAATTGCTATGAACTTTATTACTGAAAATATTTGTATTGTGCCATCTGTTGAAATGAAAAATGTAATGCACAAGTCTCTGTTATATGCCATTCAATAGGGAATTTGCAAAAGGAATGTTACATTTTGTGATGCGCAATCTGTTAGAGTGAGAATTGCCATGAACTTTATTACTGAAAATATTTGTATTGTGCCATCTGTTGAAATGAAAAATGTAATGCACAAGTCTCTGTTATATGCCATTCAATAGGAAATTTGTAAAAGGAATGTTACAGTTTGTGATACGCCATCTGTTGGAATGAGAATTGCCATGAACTTTATTACTGAAAATATTTGTATTGTGCCATCTGTTGAAATGAAAAATGTAATGCACAAGTCTCTGTTATATGCCATTCGATAGGGAATTTGTAAAAGCAATGTTACATTTTGTGATGCGCCATCTGTTGGAATGAGAAATGCCATGCAGTTTATTACTGAAAATGTTTGTGATGTGCCATCTGTTGGAATGACAAATGTAATGCACAAGTCTCTGTTACAGTATATGTCATTTGATAGGGGATTCATAAAAGCAATGTTACATTTTGTGATACGCCATCTGTTGGAGTGAGAATTACCATGAACTTTATTACTGAAAATATTTGTATTGTGCCATCTGTTGAAATGAAAAATGTAATGCACAAGTCTCTGTTATATGCCATTCGATAGGGAATTTGTAAAAGCAATGTTACATTTTGTGATGCGCCATCTGTTGGAGTGAGAATTGCCATGCAGTTTATTACTGAAAATGTTTGTTATGTGCCATCTGTTAAAATGACAGACTGACACCCAGCTACACAGACACTTTTCCATTTATTAAGGTGGATTGTATCTGTATTTCAAAAAAGTGCAAAGAGCTCAAAGCTTATAAACAAGATGTGCTCTTAATTTAAAAAAACACAATGGGTAAAATGGAGTTTATTCTTGGCTGTCTCTGCTAAAATAGATCTTGCTGTCATTATAGTCATTTTGTGCAAATAATAAAGTTATTAAGAAACTGATTATTCTCTTTGTTGTCTTCCAGATGATTTGATTTAAATGCTGTAGCCAAACTGGGAAAAAAAATCATTTGACCATATCAATCATGCGGTCCATTGTGCCTGATAATTCCTTGAACTCATTTTCTAGGAGAGCTAGGATGTTTTTTTCACAAAAGGTAAAAATAAATGAATTCAGGTCTTGTAATCTACAACGCCATTATAATAGACTTCTAAGGTCCATGGAAAATGAATAATAGAGCGGGTTTATTTGTGTTGTATAACAATTGCCTCCACCGTTTCACACTTGCTGTATCTGGCCGCCGTACTTTATGTTCAGCACTGACAGGAATTACACATTTTGAAACGTGAATTTTCAGCTGTTGTCTTCGTAATTACCTCAATAGGAATAAAAGTTTAACTTCTGGACCTCCGTTGTTTTTAACTTTTATGTTTTACAATGAGATCTCATTAAGGTGCATAGCCAAACAGTCAGGTTTCCTGTAGATGAGTTTAACATCCATTGCCACATTTTACATTTGTTGCTGTAATCTCTTAAACATTTCGAAGAATGAACTTTTCTTCATAATTACTTCTATATGAATGGAGTTACTTACCGATCCTCTGTTGTTTGTAACATTTATATTTTGAAAAGGACCTTATTAAAGTAACAGAGCCAAACAAAATTATGTTTTCTTTACCTACAGTTAATATCCACTACACCAAGTTATTTGTACACTTTCTAATAAAATGCTTTTGCTGCTTTTTCCGCTTTAGTTTTTGCGGATCCATTTCCACATCAGACGTTTCTTCATCTTTATCTTCTCCTTTGTTAAGGCCAGCAGCCATACCACATACACTTCAGAATAAGCTAATCCACCTGATGCTGAAGCCGGTACTTGGATGGGAGTCCATTTAGGAAAAAAGTTTGGGTTGACCCCTGAAGAGGTGATTGTGAGGGGGTGCTTATCCTGTGGTCTGTGTGTGGACCCCAATGATGGGGACACCGTCTAATAAAAATGGTGCCGTCCTTTAAATGAGACATAAGGCAGAGGTCCTGTCTCTCCGTGGCCATTCAAGATCCCTGGGATATCCCATGTGATGGTCCGCTTCTCGCAACTCAGAGGGCGTGGTGGATGTTTGCCAGCCAACCACAAGCATTACCTGGCAGGTGACCACCCAAAAAATCAAACTGCGATTCAGAGCAATGGATATAATGCTCTGATCTACACCCTGTCAAGTAAGCAAACCAGCCGCCATGGCTTCACCTCACGTGCTGACACTCGAGGTTCGATCCCCACAAGGGGAAGCAAAGGTGCGTACACCTATTAAGGGGGGAAACACGTGTCGTGTGCTCTTTGTATTATCTGTCAGGTTACTCTACAACATATATACAGTATGGAACCGAAGAAGTTTTGGGGCGCCAACCCAGCCATCCCGTCTTCTGCAAGTCTTAACACAAAACAAGCTCACAATGGCGTAAAAGCGTAACACAAACAGTTTAGTGGCGGCCATTAATCAGGCTCTTCAGTCTGGTTCAGTCAATTCATGGAGCTACTTAGTCAGCTCTGGTCTGTCTATCAGAAGTGATGCGTCCTTCTGGGATGGTCAATCTTTTATAGTACAGTGACCAGAAGGGGCATTGTCAATTGTCCTCCCTGTGTGGTTTCTCGGCAATGTAGTGGAAAAAAAGGACAAGCCAGTCTCACAAGGTTTGGGGCAGCCACTCGTATATTATGCCCTGGCTGCAAAATGAGTTTGTTTAAGATGAGTTATGCTCAGGTTCAAGTCCAAAACAGAACTGATTGAGAAGTGTAAAGATGGAGGCTTTAAAGAGAGAGACCAGAAATGACGTCATCATTGGCATCAAAACAGGAAGCGATGTCATTGTTGCTGCCAGAACCGAAAGTGACATCATCTGGACTGGAAGTGGCATCATCATTGGCACCAGAACCGGAGGTGACGTCGTCATTGGTGCCAGAAACCGTGTGAGATTTCCGGTGGATGATCTGCAGAGGATCGAGAGAGAAAGTCAGTTTACCCCTCCCGCCACCCCCTGGTCTGGCGTGGAACTACCATCATTCAGGATCTTTAGCTGCCTCCCATGCACACGTGTGTGACACCAGATAACTTTTAGCATGGTGGGGGGTCTCACATAACAGGGAAGAGCTGGGAGAATAATCCTCAGACCCATAGGGTCACCCATGTTACGTGTTGGGGCACCAACTGTATATTATGGCCTTGGCTGCAAAATGAGTTTGTTTAAGATGAGTTGTGTTCAGGTTCAAGTCCAAAACAGAACTGATTGAGAGGTGTAAAGATGGTGGCTTTAAAGGCAGGGACTGGAAGTGACGTCATCGTTGGCACCAGAAACCGTGCAGGATTTCCCGTGGATGGCCTGCAGAGGATCAAGAGAGAAAGTCAGTTTACCCCTCCCGCCACCTCCTGGTCTGGTGTGGAACTACCATTATTCAGGTATTATGGCTGCCTCCCATACACACATGTGTGACACCAGATAACAGCAGCAACCCTTGGGGGGTATCACATACCTGGGAAGAGCTTGGGCAATGATCCTCAGACACATACGGTCACCCAGTTTACATGTTGGGGCACCAACCGTATATTATGGTCTGGCTGCAAAATGAGTTTGATTAAGATGAGTTTTGTTCAGGTTCAAGTTCAAAACAGAACTGATTAAGAGGTGTAAAGATGGCGGCTTCAAAGGCTGAGACCGGAAGTGACGTCACCATTGGAGCCAGAACCGGAAGTGACGTCATCGTTGCCGCCAGACTGGAAGTGGCATTATCTGGATTGGAAGTGATGTCATCATTGGCGCTGGAACCAGAAGTGACATCATCATTGGCACCTGAACTGGAAGTGGCATCATCTGGGTTGGAAGTGATGTCATCATTGGCGCCGGAAACCGTGCAGGATTTCCCATGGATGGACTGCAGAGGACAGAGAAAGAAAGTCAGTGCACCTTGCCACCTCCTGGTCTGGCGTGGAACTATCGTTATTCAAGCCTTTTAGCTGCCTCCCATGCACATGTGTGTGACACCAGATAACAGCAGCAACCCCTCTCAGCATGGGGTGGTGGTGGGGAATATCACATATCTGGGAAGCGCTTGGAGAATGATCCTCAGACAGATAGGGTCACCCAGGTTACATGTCGGGGCACCAACCGGGTCAAATCCTTTTAATCTTTTGCCAATTGTAAACAACTTAAACATGCACATAGAATAATATCTATATGTTAAAATGAAGTATTTACCCATCAGTCTGTACTTGGGCGTCTGCCCTCTCCAGAATGAGACGACCCATGCCTTGAACTCCTTGGCTTTATAGCAGAGGGGCTGGAAGGGGCGGAGTCAGTTACCTTCAGTGGGCAGTTTCTCAGATCTGTAAGAGAGAACAAAGAAGATATCGTCAGCCACAGCGCCCCCTCGAGTGGTAGGGCTTACCTCTGATTAGCCCAGAAGGCGAATCTCAAACATACATGAGTCTGAATGTTCACATCAATGTGGTATATCAGGTTTGTACTTTAAGTAAAGTTGCAAAATTTTATAGATCCTGTTTTTACTTTGTCATTCTGAGGTGCTGTGCATTGCTCGATGAGGGAAAAATGTAATTAAATGATTTTAGTAAAATATAGCAACATAACAAAAATGTGAAAAAGGGAAAGGGTCTGAATACTTTCTGAATCCATTATACATTGGTGCACTGACTTTGGGGGTCTGTGGATCTCCTCATGGGCTCTGTCAAGATAATCAAAGCATCATGATGTTCCTGCATTGATGGATTAAAAGCCAGAAGTCTTCATGACCATCGTCATCAAGTCCTTCCATGAGAACCGTAAATACAAAGAGGACTATTTCATTTATGTTAGGTAGAATGCCCAGAGGGGACTGGGTGGTCTCATGGTCTGGAACCCCTGCAGATTTTATTTTTTCTCTCCAGCTGTCTGGAGTTTTTTTGTTTTTGCTGTCCTCCCTGGCCATCGGACCTTACTCTTATTCTATGTTAATTAAATTTGTTTTATTTTAATTCCTACTTTGTCTTTTACTTTTCTTTTCTTCATCATGTAAAGTACTTTGAGCTACATTATTTATATGAAAATGTGCTATATAAATAAATGTTGTTGTTGTAGTGACCCGCCAGACCATGAGAGGGCGCTGCTGCTAATGTAACAAAGTGTAATATGTTACTTGTAATTTTGCTTTGTTTTAGTTATGAACGTCCCCAAATTTAATTAATTCTTATAAATATTTAGTAGTATACCATTTTTATGTTGTAGTACAGGCGTCACAACCTGCATGCAACGCGTTTCTTGGCTCTGTCACAAAAAGTATGGTGGATGCTGTAGGGCACAGGTGTCGAACTCCGGTCCTCGAGAGCCGCTGTGGCAGCAGGTTTTCATTCTAACCATCTTCTTCATTAGTGAGCCGTTTTTACTGCTGATTAACTTCTTTTGCTTCAGTTTTAATTAACTTAAAACTCAGGCCCCTTAATTTTTTCTTTTTCCTTAATTAGTAGCCAAACAATAATGAGACATCAAACAAGCCACCATTTGACAGAAAAAACAGAAAAATCAGCAGATTTGGAAATGTCTGCTGTGGCTGAATGAGAGCAGCAACAAGTCATTGAATTAAATAACGGGCGCAATTAACAGTAATAATCAGCTTCTCATTAAGAGACTGGTTGGCGTGAAATTGGTTGGAGTTTGAAATCCCAGTTTAGCTGGTCATCTGTTGGCTCGTTTCACGTCTCATTTCTGTTTGGCTGCCATTTAATGAAGAAACAAATCAATTCAGAGGATTGAATCCTTAAAAACAGAGCTATTGAAATGAAGGGAAAAGGAGTTAATTAGCAGTGAAAACTACTCACTGATTAGGAAAGGAGTTAGAATGAAAACCTGTAGCCACTGCGGCCCTCCAGGACTGGAGTTCAACACCCCTGTTATAGGGGGTAGGTGGTGTTTTCAGCTCTCCCCAAGCTTTTTCTGATTTTTATTTTATTTATTTTGTATTAAAAGTTTTGTTGGCAATAATTTGTAATTGATTAAATTTATTATTTAATAGGCATAGGGGAGAAGCCGTTGATGTGACTCCCTGTTCTTTTTTTTTCCCCTTTTGGTTCTGGAAAGGTATGCTACTCTATTTTTTTTTTGTTAAGAATATATGATAATAAAGTTAGGATATTTTTTATTGTATAAAGTTACTAAGGGGGCTTCGGCCCCTGGTCGCTTTGCTCTCCAACCCTCCCGGCCAGGAGTATGCGCCAGCGACTTTGTGTCTCTGCCGCTCTCGTATGTGGATTTCACTTTCACCAAACAACAAATCTTTTAATTCTCGTAGATTCGTCTCTTCACTGGGAAGAAACACTACTTTTCCCTGATTGCAACATGAATTAGACAATCTACAAATCTCTGACTTAAAGTTTAAATTCGAATAATATATTTGATCTCTTTTCGCTGTTCCGTTATTTCACTGAGTAATAATTTCCATTTGCTTGCACTAATGCGACCTTTACTATCATTTTTTTGAGACTTTCGAATTTTAGTACTTTCATTATCTCTAACCTGTTCTGCATGTGTATCGTGCCAAAGTTTTTGAATTCTTTACAACGTTCTACTTTATCATCTACTCTTTTTCTTTTATTTCCGGCCCAGGGCTTGATTAAATTTCTTAGTCTCGCGGAACGTGAAAGTATCTCTCGGAAAAAGTCACATCTCGCCCCAGGATTTTTTTATATAATAGAGAGATTTAATAGGCATAGTGGAGAAGCCATTGGTGTGACGCCCTGTTCTTTTTCTTTCCCTTTTGTTTCTGGAAAGATGTGCTACTTTATTTTTTTTGCTAAGAATATATGATTATAAAGTTAGGATCTGTGGTGGGTTGGCGCCCTGCCCGGGATTGGTTCCTGCCTTGTACCCTGTGTTGGCTGGGATAGGCTCCAACAGACCCCCGTGACCCTTTGTTCGGATTCAGCGGGTTGGAAAATGGATGGATGGATGGAAGTTAGGATATTTTTTATTGTATAAAGCTATGTATAATGTACATAGTTCAATCGATTTCTTGTAAATAGTTTTATATGCAATGTGTTTATTGTGTCATTAAAGGAAGTAGAAGCACGGTGGATGCTGTTGGGGGCATAGGGGAGAAGCCATTGGTGTGACACCCTGTGCTTTTCTTTTTTCCCTTTTGTTTCTGGAAAGGACAATAAAAACTTCTGTTTCACCCCTACGTGCCTTCCAGTCCCCACTGGACTTCTGCACGGAGACGTCACTTGTGAAAGGAACATGCCGTTAGATGGGCCTCCTAGAGAGAGACTGATTTGCTCCTAATTTCTTGTCTGTTTTGATTTGGCTAAGACTGACGTTAGGGCAAAGTAACACCACAAAAGGCAACATTTTTATTTTCATCTAATCATTAAACGGGACTACCTGGTTGGCACCCCAAATTATTTTGAGGTCACCTGTCATTCCTGTACCCGGCTACAGCATGCATACATTTATATATAATATTTATAGCACTAACCATATTGTTAAAACATTAAAAGAGGAATATATTTATATATTAAGAAGGTCAGCTGCATTCTGAGAAGGATCACTCCAGGCAAATTTCATCTAAATAGAAAACAGACTCAATATAATTTGATGACACATTCACTCCAAGGTCGACTAAGTGACAGCACAGAAAAAAAGAAAGAGAATAAGAAGAAGAATAGCAAAACAAATACAATTACTCCAATTAAAAAAAAACCTGTATAAGAGCAATTTGAAATGTCCTCCCAATGGCAGCTGTAACAGTCGTATGCCAAGCTGACATGGGACTTCAGCCTCAATTTAAACACCAATGGGGCTCGTCTCAATGCATGCTCAATAATGCAGGTAAGGAAATTCTAGAAGGTTGATTCAGTTCAATCAATGATGAAGATGTACACATCCTGGACAGGGAGGAACGCTGGTTTGAGTGAGGAGTCAAGGAGGCCATTTATGTGAAAAAGGAACGACCATCTCTGAACCGAGGAGGGGGCCTAACGGTACATCTTTCACCATCTTACAATGCTGTGATTGCAGCTATTCCCCAACTCTCTGTGAATGGTACTCATGTCCATTGTTCCATGGACAATTTGCATATCATTGATCACACGGCCCATTGTTAGTCAATAGTGCTAGTTTTGGTCATTATGCAAAGTTACTGTTTATAAGGCTGGAGAAACCTGAAGTCAACTGAGACTGAGGAAGTCACTTAGATGAGAACATACATTCATACATACATACATACATACATACATAACATATCTCCCTGGAAAAGAACTACTGTATGTCCAGATGAACTGAATCAACTTTCTAGAACCAATGGGGCTTTCCTAATAGTGGTATTTATGGAGTTTTGGGTACTCTATAACTAAAAGTTGTACCATCTATACTACATTTAAGCATCCTTTGACTTTTAATGAAACTGGCATCTTGAAAGTGCAAGTAAAAGTTTCAAGTTGATAAAGATAGATAGATAGATAGATAGATAGATAGATAGATAGATAGATAGATAGATAGATAGATAGATAGATAGATAGATAGATAGATAGATAGATAGATAGATAGATAGATAGATAGATAGATAGATAGATAGATAGATAGATAGATAGATAGATACTTTATTAATCTCAAAGAGAAATTCACATACTCCAGCAGCAACATATTGATAAAAACAATATTAAATTAAAGATATATAATTAAAGATTATAATGTTAATGTTTACCCCCCCCCCCAGGATGGAATTGAAGAGTCACATAGTGTGGGGGAGGAACGATCTCCTCAGTGTGTCAGTGGAGCAGGACGGTGACAGCAGTCTGTCGCTGAAGCTGCTCCTCTGTCTGGAGATGACACTGTTTAGTGGATGCAGTGGATTCTCCATGATTGACAGGAGTCTGCTCAGTGCCCTTCGCTCTGCCACGGATGTCAGACTGTCCAGCTCCATGTCTACAATAGAGCCTGCCTTCTTCACCAGTTTGTCCAGGTGTGAGGCGTCCCTCTTCTTTATGCTGCCTCCCCAGCACATTACCGCGTAGAACAGGGTGTTCACCACAACCGTCTGGTAGAACATCTGCAGCATCTTATTGCAGATGTTGAAGGACGCCAGCCTTCTAAGGAAGTATAGTCGGCTCTGTCATCTCTTGCACAGAGAATCAGTATTGGCAGTCCAGTCCAATTTATCATCCAGCTGCACTCCCAGGTATTTATAGGTCTGCACCCTCTGCACACAGTCACCTCTGATGATCACGGGGTCCATGAGGGGCCTGGTCCTCCTAAAATCCACCACCAGCTCCTTGGTTTTGTTGGTGTTCAGGTGTAGGTGGTTTGAGTCGCACCATTTAACAAAGTCCTTGATTAGGTTCCTGTACTCCTCCTCCTGCCCACTTCTGATGCAGCTCACGATAGCAGTGTCGTCAGCAAACTTTTGCACGTTGCAGAACTTCGAGTTGTATTGGAAGTCCAATGTATATAGGCTGAGCAGGACTGGAGAAAGCACAGTCCTGTGTGCTGCTGACCACAATGTCAGACCTGCAGTTCCCGAGATGCACATACTGAGATGTGATCGGTGGTGGCAACGTGATTTCAAAAAAGATCATGAAATGTGGAGGGCAACCCTGAAAATGGCGTTTTAAACTGGGGATAACGATGACAAGGATGACAGTTGTTGTCAATAAGTACAAGTACAGTAATCTTGCAGCATAAATCAAATTGAATTGCTCATCAAAATAATGAGACCTGGTTCCTGCTGTCTTAAAAAAAAAATGTCAATAATTATTTCTTGTCAAAATAAAGTTCAGTCAAGCGCCAACTACACTTGGTTAAGGCACTGGAATGCCTGTCTGCTAAACAAACAAAGACCTGAAGCAATAGAAATTAAGGAACTGGTAAGAAACAAGAACTGACTGGACCTGTATGCCCCACATTGTGTATATATATATGTATACAATACAACGTCTGTCTGTCTGTCTTTCTGTCCGCTTCTCATGAGAGAACTACTTAACAGATTTAGATCACGTTTTTTTCTATAATTTGCTTGAACATTCCTGTTGATTTTGCGAAGTTCTCTCATCACGCTATGCATCATAGTTCGTTTGCGGTACTGATTTATTTGTGTGAATCCAAGAGAGATGCTGCGGGTCAATGGGAGGGGGGCAGGACCCTCCTCACTCACACACCAACCTCTGGGCATTCCTTACCTCCACTAAATAGTGAACAAAAGAACTACTTAAAAGATTGTGATCTTTTTTTTTATAATTTGCTTGAACATTCCAGTTGATTTTGCGACTTCTGTCATCATGCTTAAAATCTTACTTCGCTTGCAGAAGCGATATATTCACGCTAATCCAAGAGAGAGGTTGTGGGTCAAGGGGAGGGGGAAGAGTGACGTCAGGAGTGGGGACCCGGGCAGGGCCCTCTTCACTGTCCTGTTTCACTGCTACGTGGGTGGAGCCACGGGGGACAGCCAGAGCCGGCCTTAGGGCGAAGCGAACGAAGCGACCTCTTCGGGCCCATAGCTGGAGGGGGCCCACTGCGCCCAAGGTTTGTTTTTTTTCCTGTGATGCGACGCTGCTGCAGAGGGCCCAATGGAGCAACAGACTCCTTCACTCCAACCTCTATTACTAATTTTTTTATATACATAATTCATGGGCAACATATTCCATCACCTAATTACTCCACGTGGACATCTCCACTCGGCACTCCAATCTTCATTACACTTCACTCATGCCCACGTGCCTGTTGCCGCCTTCACAGCTCATCTGTGCCTCTGTCCTCAGTAAGCAGCCACTTACGCTTCAGTCAGGGCCGCTCCGCCACACTGCATTCTTGACAGAGCATAAAAGGGGCCCTGCTCTTCATAAAGCAATCACTTTCCTTCATATCAATATATTTCCATTTTGTTAGAAATAACGTCTTGTAGATAGTAGTTAGGCCTTGCCAAATTTACACAGTTTGAAATTATTGTATAATACAATACAATGTCAGTGTGTTATGGTTACAGTTGTCAGTGTCAAACGGAAATCGTCAAAAAGTGATGGTTGTAGATACCGGGAAAACACATTTCTGCAGCTCAGAATGCAGGAAATCGCTTGGCGGCCGGAGCTCTGCCCCGGACCCCCTAGCTTCGGGTCCGAAATTGTCTAGGGCCGGCTCTGGGACAGCTATTAAATATCGTGGCGGAAGGCCGGGTCCCATGCCTGGCCGGGACGCCCCTTCACTATATATTCAGGGGGAGCAGCCCTGGACAGTGCAATACTTCCCACTGGACGCTGGATGGCCGCCCCCCTGGGTTGGAGCGGTGCCTCAGCCTCCTGCAGGGCTCCATGGGAGATGGAGTTCTCCACAGCCCTGTTGGGATCTGGGGTGGCCACCAAGGGGTGCTACATGGGTCTCTGAGCCCAGCTGGACTAATCTTTAGCCCCATCCAGGAGTGCATCAAGCACCTGGAGCACTTCCAGGTGGGCCATAAAGGAAGCCAGCATCCATCACTCAGGGGCCAGAATCGGGAGAAGGAGGACGAAGTTGCCAGGGAGGAGTGGTGGAGAAGAGAAAAGAGTGCTGTATTGTGTGTGTTAGCGCTTGGGACTGTGTTGTGGCTGGGGGGAATTACAGGGAAAACGTGCCCTCCAGCTGAAGAAAAATAAAAGTCTTTTGTGCTTTTACACGTGCCTCTGTGTGAGTCTGCTCCAGGTCGGGCGCAATACAGCGCCTTTGTTACAATATATAAAATCCAACATGTCTGTCTGTCTGTAAGTCTGTCCACTTTTCACGAGAGAACTACTTAACGGATTTAGATCTGTTTTTTTTCTATAATTTGCTTGAACATTCCGGTTGATTTTGTGACTTCTCTCATCACACTAAGTATCATGGTTCGATTGCAGTACTGATTTATTTGTGTGAATCTGAGAGAGAGGCTCCAAGATGAGGTGAGGGGAACGGGCCCTCCTCACTCACACGCCATCCTCCATTTGAGTCGGTCTACCTCTCGCCACATGTTGGAGCATACCTTTTCTCTGCTTAGCTAGCGATACCTGTTTGTTCAGCAGACATTATCATCTACAGATTGTTAAGGAGTAATGTTTGACATTTTTGAGGAGGAAACCAGAGCTATGTGTGTTTCAGAGGGTAGCTGCTGATTGCTAGAGATAGATAGATAGATAGATAGATAGATAGATAGATAGATAGATAGATAGATAGATAGATAGATAGATAGATAGATAGATAGATAGATAGATAGATAGATAGATAGATAGATAGATAGATAGATAGATAGATAGATAGATAGATAGATAGATAGATAGATAGATAGATACTTTATTAATCCCAAGGGGAAATTCACTCAGAATTTACTCCAGCAGCACCTTACTGATACCAAAAAACAATATTAAATTAAAGATTGATAATAATGCAGGTAAAAACAGACAATAACTTTATATAATGTTAAAATTTACCCCCCCGGGTGGAATTGAAAAGTCGCATAGTTTGGGGGAGGAACGATCTGGACGGTGACAGCAGTCTGTCGCTGAAGCTGCTCCTCTGTCTAGAGATGATCCTGTTTAGTGGATGCAGTGCATTTTCAATAATTGATAGGAGCCTGCTGAGCGCCCGTCGCTCTGCCACAGATGTCAAACTGTCTAGCTCCATGCCAACAATAGAGCCTGCCTTCCTCACCAGTTTGTCCAGGCGTGAGGCGTCTTTCCTCTTAATGCTGCCTCCCCAGCACACCAGCGCGTAGAAGAAGGTGCTCGCCACAACCGTCTGATAGAACATCTGCAGCATCTTGTTGAAGATATCGCGGCCATGTGCTTTTCTCCCCACGCGGAGGACTCTTTCCCATCAGAGCTGAACACGATCAGATACAGTGCCAACGTCTATTGATTTATAAAGTTTGTCCTGTTTCACTACTATGTGGGTGCAGCCACAGGGGACAGCTAGTCTAGAATAATAATACTTTTCACCAGTCTCATTTATAAAAGTACAGAATCCTCTTCAATGAGCTTAGCATGAATGTGAACATCTGCATGTACATTCCATTATTTACTCCAAACACCTAGCATAGAAATTTTATCGATTCATTTCATTTTCATTCTCAAAGCTTCCTGTAGCAAGAAAAGAAATGTTGTGTTGATAATAGACGTTTAAAGGGTTAACTGCAAAACTAGTGAAAGGTGACTCAAGCAGAAATATAATTATTTATGGAAGAAGTAGCATTGTTATGCAAATCATTTGTATTTGGTCCTGTAACAAATGAATCTGATGAAGATGAGAGCCAACATATGCTAATGAGAATTAGTTCTCTTTGTTTGTTAAGAAGTAGAAAAACTGCAAAAATACCTGCAAATAGCGGTGTGAGTTTTAGTATCATGCTTTTAAAAACTGCAAAATGAAAAAAATCCTTTGCTTTACTGAACTTTGTGTTATCTTTGTGTTTAGTTAGCATTTGTGTTAGTAAAATATTAGGGTTCTGAGTTATTCTTTTCTTGCTGGAGTAGGGGTGTCAGATATCACATTTGATGCACCCTAACGGTACTAAGTTCAGGTTTATGACCATGTGATCATTGCAGATGATACCAAGCTACAGCAGATAAATCACTAGCTGATAAAGCAGAATCAGCTAATTTTTTTAACTATGGGAATATGAGTAACAAGCTGGTTAAGTTTGCAGATGATACCAAGTTAGGTGGATTAGCAGATAATCGAAAATCTGTAGAAAAACTACAAGCAAGCTTGGACAACATAAATGTCTGGCCAGGTGAAATTTAATGTAGGCAAATGTTAGATATTATATATAAGAAGAAGAAATGTTAGATCTGAATACTTGATGGAACGTCTGAAACTCGAAAGGACACCTTATGAGGAACATGGGAGTGGTAGTGGACTCATCACTGTCTACATAGTAGTAAAAGAACGGTCAAGGTGGAGGTGAAGTGCATCACAAACACTGAGGGAGAGTTAAAACATACAGACAGTGCAATTGCAAACACTCTAAACTTGCATTTTACTGTTCTTTTCACTGGCAAAAAAGTGGATAACTTCCCAGTAGTATTAGGGGCCACTAATAAGATACTTAGTGATTTGGAAATAGTAGAGAGAGAAGTGCTGCTGAAATTAAATAAGCTTAACATTAAAAAATCACCAGGACCAGATACCATTTATCCTGGAGTTCTTGAAGAGGTTAGTGACAACAGATGTAAACACATATTTTTGTAATGTGACTGGTCAGTAAGCTTAATGTGCATCACCAGTAAATTAATGGAAGAAATTATTAAGGAAAAGAATGAGCATCGCATGGCAAAGCGGGAGTGTTAGTAAAAAATCAGCATGTGTTCATAACAAAGGTTGCATTTTATTTAATATGCTGGAATTTTATGAGGAAACAGACAAAGCATATGATCAAAGTGAGAGCATAAGATATTATTTAACACTAGAATTACCAAAGCCTATGAAAAAACCCATAATCCTGGCCCTCCTTAAATCCACTCAATAAAAGCGCACTTGTTTTGTTATACTTGTACCTTTTGTGAAAGTGTTTATTTGATATTTGGACTTCAGGCTTTACACAGTATACATTTCATATCTACATTTTGTCAATTATTACTAAAACATGAAAAATGTTTCTGTTTTAACAATGTGTTTACATAGATTGTTGTAGACACGGAACACATGAAATGCATGTATTTACCCTCTACAACTCCAGCACTTCACTCCAAGATAAACACTGAGCACTGAGAACCTTCTTTGCGAATTGAGCTGTGGCGATGGCTTTGGCATACCAGGCTGCTTGCTGCTTGTGCTGATCAACACATTTACAACACAAAAGACGCTGATGGAGAGGTGCAAAAGGATTTAAGGTGGGACGGGATTATGAGTTTTTTTGTGGGCTTTGGTAATTTTAGTGTTAAATTAATTTCCCAAAAGCATTTAATAAGGTGCCACATGAGAGGCTGTACATTAAACTAAAAGAAGTGGCAGTTCAGGGTGTGGTGTGTAGATGGGAAAACATTCACTAAAACACTGAATGCAGAGGGTGATGGTGTGAGGAAAGTTATAAAAATTGGGTGACATTAAGAGTGGTGTTCCTCAGGAGTCAGTGATAGGGCCATTGAAATTTAAATATACGGTGATGCAGAGGTAGTGCTGCTGCCTCACAGTAAGAAGATCAAGGTTCGCATTGTGGGTCCAACATGCGTGGAGTTTGCATGTTCTCCCTGTGTTTGTGTGGGTTTCTTTGGGTGCTTCAGTTTCCTCCCACAGTCTAAAGACCTGGGGCCTCATGTATAAATGGTGTGTATGCACAAAAATTTTGCGTAAACCTGTTTCCATGCTCAAATCGCGATGTATAAAACCTAAACTTGGCGTAAAGCCATGCACATTTTCACAGTAGCTAAATGCTTAGTGTACGCAAGTTCTCCGCTCTGTTCTGCAAACTGGCGGCACCCAGCGTCAGAGCAGTGCTTTTATTCCAGTGTGGTTTCCCTTTCTTTTTTAGATTCACATCCCTGACGCAGCTTTATAAATACACTGAAATTAACCGCATATTGTTTATTAGTTTAATGCATCTGATTGTAATTAACCTGTAACAATATAATGGTCCACAGAATGGTCAAACTATTCTAAATACTATAGCTGTTTTACCGTTGTTACTCTCACTGCACCTTCTTCTTTCAGCTGCTCCCGTTAGGGGTTGCCAGAGTAGATCATCTTTTTCCATATTACTCTCACTGCACCACTCGGAGTATTTATATCACTGTATCTGAGTGAGGAATCCAGCTGTACAGCAGCTGATCAGAAAGAGAATTATCAGTATACAGCATCACGCACACGCTGCCTCAGCCATGCTGCCTATTTGAACTGCTCTCACACAGCAAACGCTTCAGAGCCTTTCCTGTACGGACCCCACGGTTCAGAAACAGTTTCATCCCAAGAACTATAAACACACTCAATCAGTCCATCAAGTGCTCCTTGTAGAACTGTTAGTACTTATAAGTACAATCACCTCACTGTAAACTTGCGATACAGTTATAATATTGCACAACCAAGGCCACTTTATAAAGCACGTATTTACATATGATGATGATATCATTTTAAAGATGAAATGCAGCAAAATATTGTTTATTCTATTATACAGATAAAACTTTAACTTCATTTAAATAATCTATATTGTTAATAATTAAACATGTAAGGACACTGTGCTGCAGCGCTTGCAAGGAGCTGGCGTTCCGTTCACGGATTGTTCCTGCCTCACGCTGTATTCTTGCTGTGGCTGGCGCAACACTGGAAGGATAGATGGATAGAATAAATAAACACGTAATATGAAGATATTTCAATGTTCCTTAAAAGTTTTGAAGAATCTGCGTTCTAAGCTTATAGATGGCTTGACGTCTGTTACAGAGCTGATAATATGGCAATTGGGTATTTGAAGAAAGAAAAGTAAGGACAAGAATTGGAGGTTAGTACGTTTGAAAGAGACAGTACTGCTGCAATAAATGATTTCATCGAAGGTCGCGCATGGTGCAGCATGCATCTTGCATGAGGCATAAACAATCACTGGGCCACCGTGTTCCCATGTTTAATAACATGCTTTAACTCCTGTCTTTATGAAAATCATATCAAGTATACATCGCAGTATTTTAATTATTCGGAGAGCTGTAATATCATGAATGTAATGGATTCTGTGTCTTGTCGGAGGAAGAGAAAGCCCGTTTAAGAAGCAGGTAGTGATTCACACACATAGAGCACATAGAAGATCAAATACAAAACAAAGCATTTAACATGCTACTTTAGTTACAATGAGATTTTTAGAAAATAGTAAATTAAGCGATTTAAAGATGAAGTTTATGATGTTCTACTTTAATGACAAAATAAACTATGTGATTAAAGTGAAAATTTCAAGATTAAAGTTGACATTTCGTGCTTTTTTCCCACTGTGTGCCTATTTTTTTTCTCTGTACCCTAATAAGCTTTCATATGACACTTAGATGGTGGGCTGCGACTCGCCTTTTGACGGTGACTTTGATTTCTGACAACTTCTTGTTTATTTCAGGCACTGTGCGACTTTGTGAACTTGAGCTTTTGAGTTTCTCCGACACTCTATGTCACTCGATCAATTTCCTTTTGTTGATTATACCACTTTTTAAACCAACAAATAGTATATTTTTCCTTGCCTCCACTTGGTATTCGCTGAAATTCTTTTATTTCCCCCCATGCTTTTGCCATTGCCTTTTCACAGAATGCTGAGCTTAAGGGCTATTTATATTGATTTGCATATTCAAAGAGGTGTAATTCCTGGAGGAGTTTTTGGAGTGGCAGTAGGCGCGTGCACATGTGTTACTTTTCAAGCAGACCGGGATTTATGGAGCGTAAGAACCTGGAAGTTGGCGAACACACAGATTTATGCATCTGGATTTTTTTGTGTATACGCACATTTCCACTTTTGTCCTTACGCCATGTTATAGAGTGAATTCTACGCACGGCATTATGCATGAGGCCCCTGCAGTTTAGGTGGATTGGCAACACTAAATTGGCCCTGATGTGTGATTGGTGTGTGTGGGTGCTTGTGTGTTCATCCTGGTGCCCTGTCCAGGGTTTGTTTTTTCTTTGTGCCCAGTGCTAGCAGGGATAGGGTCCAGCAGCCACTACAACAGTGTCTAGGAATCAGCAGGTGGAACAACAGCTAATCTAGAATCTGTAGAAAGACTACAGAGGCAATTAGACAGAATACAGGCTTGGGCAGATTTATGGCAGATGAAATTTAATAAAGTACACGTAGGCTATTGTATGTAGGTATTAAAAATGTTAGATTTTAGTACACAATGTGAGATCTGTGAGTTCAGGTTTTCAAGAATAGGCCCAATGCATGCCCTGCTGTTTCATAAAGAGGCAACAAATGGTGTAAAACTGTTGCCATGCAGGTATCTTCAGGATTGTCCCATACTGGAACATAAAATACAGCATACTGTGCTGAATCGGTAAGAGAAATGATTTCTCCCATATTTTCGTACACATCTCATATATACATTAGCTCTTCGAAATGCAGAGAATAACATAAGAACAATTAAAATAAAGCCAGTTATACAGGCGGAGTGAATGAGTTTCATTTTTGTGTCTCTCTAACATTACAGACGGACATGCAGTGCATGTAGAGTGAGACTGTGCCTCAGTGTCATCCCTGCCATTATGCTGCATTGACATATTGACAGAAATAAAAAAAGCAAAAATCATATCACATAGTATAGTGGAATGTCCATAAAAAAATGCTTCATGCAGTGAAGTTTGTTAATGTAAGTCTGCCTGTGAAATATAAGAGGCCATAGTGTCCTCTTGTCCTCACAGGTGGCGCAGTTGTAGTGTTGCTGATTTGCAGTTAGGAGACTGTGGAAGATTGTGGGTTTGCTTCCCGGTTCCTCCCTATGTGGATAGCGCTTTGAGTACTGAGAAAAGCGCTATATAAATGTAATGAATTATTATTATTATAGTGGTACAGAATGTATGTGGGTCAGCGACAAATACATTTGCTCCTGAGCTTTTTCTGTCATCCATGGATATCTGACCTGAAACAGCACGGTGCAGGTGCTCCCCATGTCCAGTCAGCTAAAGAACCAATGATAAACACAGAGTCGTATCGCTCGAGTCCACCCACCTCACTCAGATTTCCCCCCAAAGCAGACATGGTATGTAGTTGTTGTATAATTAATTGTATGTTATCCACTGTTGCCTACATTATAACCTACATTAGCCCATATTATACTGTAACCCTTAAATCTGGGCAATAATCAGTGCTAATTGATCGTGATAATATTGCCACCCATCTGGACCGAAAGTTAAGATTGTTAAGCATATTTTATAATTCATAAATAATATATTCTATGACAATGCCCAGCTAAAACTATCTAAATAAATCAGATATATATACGTACTGGTTTTTGAAAGTATTACAACAACCTGTTTTCTTTGGCAGTCATTGGGCATTTGTAGTACACAAAACTGTTTAATAAACTAACTAGAATACTTTATTATGCATAGGCATGCAGTTATATGATTCACTGAGTTATTTTTGGTTTATACAAAAATATTAATGTGCTTGAAGGAAATATGAAAAATTGCAATTAATATGCAGTTAATTTCGATTAATTTTTAATTGTTCAATTAATTATGACTAATTTTTTTAATCAAACAGCAGCCCATGTAAATGACATATCTCTCTATTATAAAAAAAAAATCTTGTGATAATACGAGACTTTTTTCCTGCGATGAGATGTGATCTTTGGAAGAGAGATCTTTTAAAGAGAGACAGAGAGACACTTTCACGTCCCGCAAGACGGAAAAGTCACGTTATACTTACAACCTTTGGAAGCAAGTCCCGTGATACACATGCAGAGCAGGTTAGAGATAATGGAAGTAGGAAAATTCGAAAGTCTCAAAAAAAATGAGAGTAAAGATCACACTAGCGCAAGCAAACAGAAAATATTACTCGGTGAAATAATGGAACAGCGAAAGGAGATCAAATAGTGTTTGAGGATGTCTGGGGGAGAAGAGAGACAAGGCAGTGAGACAGAAGGACAGCTGCTGTAAAGGCCTTTAAACGTTCAAAGTGGCACACAAAATTCAGATCACGCGGCATGGCATCAGCAGCAGTCCAGCAGCTGATCGAGCAAAGAGGAAGTAAAAAAAACAACTATTATTTGCTTCCCATTCTGTCACCGTTTAAGAGGAGTTTCGGAGAAGCAAACACGTCTCTTTGGGGTGCGTTCAGCGCAGGCCCCTTAGTAAAAAAATATTTTTCAGTGGCATACTCTCTCTGCCATTCCTCTACCATGGATTAATATTTTATTTCTCACATTTTCACACTAGCAACAGTTTACTTTGTCTGCTTGATAAATAGAGCCAAATTACTAAAACACAGAGGCTAGTTCACACATTCATATATTGTAGAATTCATCAGTGATGGTTCTTCAGTTTGAGTATTTAATTCACAGTTGTTGTATTACATAATTGATCAATGGTGTCACTTCAGAGACCTTCTAATGCAGGCTTGAACCAGTTATATTCCTAAAGCCAATAAAACAACACGACTACAAAATAAGCTGAAAGTGATAAACAAAGCCATTATTTGAAATGGAAAACTAGAAATATAAAAAAAAAAACAGTCAAGCAATTCTGACTTAGAGGAATACCAGACCCTGCGGCAAAAGCCTTCAAAAGGTTTAAAAGAGAAACCTAAAGAAAATTGCAAGGGAAGCCGAAACAAACAGCAAGCAATTTCTTGAGTTCTACTCCAGTAAAAAGACAATAAAAGAAAATTTAAGAAACGTCAGGGACACAAAATGAGAATTCACTGGAAATGAGAAGGACACTGTAAACGAACTGAACAAACATTTCACCTAAGTATTTATAAAGGAAGAAATAAATGGAATGCCTCATGCAAAAGCAAGAACAAACTCTTGAGTTCCCAGATTTTTAAAATAGCAGAGTGAGATGTCCTTTGAGTCCTCAAAGTCTAATAAAACCCCTGGAGGTGAAGGAAGTATACCCATTGTATTGAAAGAAATGAAATTTATAATTTATAAAACCTTATTAGGCATATTTGAGCAGTCACTTGAAAAAAATAGAAGTTCTTGTGGACTGGAAAACTGCAAGAAGCGAGACAAAATGGAGCCAGCTATTTACAGAAAAAAAAGTCTTATTTATATACCATGCAAAATCGGGGAAACTATAACAAGAAATAAATTAGAAGAGTAAATGTAAAAGAGTAAAATGAAAATATTATATTAAATAATAACCAGCATGGGTTTACGCAGATGAAGATACTGCCAAATCAAACCAATCTTTTAGATTTTTTTGAACAACCAACTGCAATAGTTGACAAAAACTTTGATAATAATAATAATAATAATAAGCCTTTAATACAGTTCTACACAGAAGATTAATTCTTAAACTAGAAACTGTACGCTTCAGAAGTAACCTAAAAAACGTAATCAAAAATTGGTTAACTGGCAGGAGACAAAGATAAAAGAAAACTGCGGTCATCAGTGGAGTCCCACAGAGGTCTTGGCCTGTTACTTTTTCCTGATTTATTTCTATGACATTGATTCTGGTATAGCAAATAAACTTGTCAAATTTACAGATGACACTAAAATTGGAGGGATGGCAGACAATGAGGAGGTAGTAAAAAGAATTAAAAAAAAAAACAGGGCAACAACAACAACATTTATTTATGCAGCACATTTTCATACAAAAAGTAGCTCAAAGTGCTTTACATAATGAAGAAAATAAAATAAAAGACAAAATAAGAAATTAAAATAAGACAACATTAGTTAATATAGAAAAGGAGTAAGGTCCGATGGCCAGGGTGGACAGAAAAAACAAAAAAAAAACTCCAGAAAGCTGGAGAAAAAAATAAAATCTGTAGGGGTTCCAGGCCACGAGACCACCCAGTCCCCTCTGGGCATTCTACCTAACATAAATGAAATGAAGGGCAACCTTCAAAACTGGGCATACATCTGGCAAATGCAGTTTAATGTAGAAAAAAGTGCTACACATGGGCAAATGATCACTAGACATACTGTATATAATTGAAAGACCTGTGTCTGTGTATGGAGCAGCCTACTCTGCTAACGTTCAACCACAGCCACTAGATGGAGCATGCATGGACTTTTACTTTTTTTCAGTGCTTGCATGAACCTCACTTCTCACTTCAAAAGGACTGTGTGCAGCAAACGTTGCCATGTGGCAATGATGTTGTGCTAATGACACAGATGAAAAGACACAACGGTGAAACGAAGCAATGTGTAAGTGAAATACCTCAGCAAAAGACTGCAAGACTTGAAGTTTTCACTAAAAACATTGTCTATCTGCCTTTAAGGTACATCCTTTTTTCCTCTTATGAGGGTCTTGTAAAACTTTCTTATTTTTGCTAATAAATTATTCATTGACAAAGATAACAGCTTGGATAGTCTATAAAAGCCAGAGTTATTGCAATTTCTCTCCTATATAAGACATTTTGATATAGTTTGAGATTTTGAACTTTAAGAGCCAGCTCCCTAGTCAGGCCTTCTTAGGCCGAAGCCTGCTTTTAGTAGTTGGAGACCTGCTGACTTGGGTTTAGCCTCTTATGGGAAGACCAGTGAAGGTCCTGGCCTACTTTATGGGTTTTTGGAAGCCTTAGACACCCCTTTCATCCCTGTCCGTGACTCTAAAACACACCAACAGTCTATTCACTCTACAGTTAAACTAAATTCAACAGCATGCATGGAGTACTACGTGTTAATCAATGAAGCGCTGGACAGGAGTCGAAATTCTTAGGTGGGAATTGTATTGTCAGAGCAACATTGTCAATATTGTGCTTACTTGCTTTGGAATTCGTGGCAGCCAATCAAGGAAAGCTGTCCTTCTCCTTCAGAATCATGACAATTCCCCCAACACAAAATTCATTGATTCAAAATGCTGCACTGTGAAACCTTGGACCGGATGAGATGCCACACCAATCCTCTTTTCCAAACCTAGTCCTTTGTGACTAACACCTGTCACACACGCGTGTTTAGGAGACAACTAAAGGGCTTGAGTACATGTAATTTCACTCTGGACCAGGGGGTGGCGAAGTGCACTAATTCTCCCTCTCAATCTTTTACAGACTATTCTAGGGAAATCCCGCCCGGCTCTGGAGCAGCCAATGACATCACTTCCGGTTCCGGTCCAGATGACATCACTTCCTCCACTGGCCTTTAAAGCCACCATCTTGCTTCCAGTTAGTCAGTTCTGTTTTGGACTCTGTTGTATGAACATGTCTGTGCTTTGGTATCAATTTTGCAGTCGGGAAAAATTATACGGGTGGCTGCCCCAAACCTTCGCAATGTCTTATGGTCATTCTTCTTACACACCTGTTTACCAGTTTGTGTATTAGTCATTTAATTTTATAGACAGGGTTTATTTTCAGAGAAAAAAAATACTTTTCTTACAAATTGTAGTCAGAAATGTGCAGGATCGACTGCTTTCGTGCACAACTCTGATTTCTCTCAGGGTAATAAACGTTAATTACAAGTGTCTTCCTCGCTAATGCCTTGGCTTTTTCTCTCATTATGGGTCTTGTGTCCATCTTCTCAGCGTTGAACATGGCGTGACCCCCAAGGGGTGAAGTGTTATGTCTGGGAAGACTGTAGCAGAGTCGTCTTTAATTAAAGGCCAGCTTAGTTACTCATCTGTGGAGGGTAGATTACAACTTCAAAACTGTACAACAATTCACGGCATTTAATTTCATTTCTTGAATATATTAATATGTATTCCATTTTATAATGTTTATCAACATTATATTTTCCCAAAATGAAAATTTAATTAAAATAATAAAGGTACTGTTACTTATATTAGTGTTATCTGAATAAATGTCAGAGGTCATTTGCTGCGGCAAATTTAGTCTATTGAACCAATGTTGGATGGAAAAGCAAAATCACATAGTGGGTTACAGTTAAGGCTTTGGCTGAATTTTTCTCCCGAAGTACAGTGGACCCTTGACTTACGAACTCCATTCGTTCGTGAGAGCTGGTTGTAACTCAAGGTGGTTGTAAGTCAAGACTATTTTTCCCATAAGAAATAATGGAAATACCCTTAATGTGTTCCGAACTGCCCACAGCAACACTTACTTAACTTTTTTTAATAGAAAAGGGTTGTATAATGTGCATAATTTACCAAAAACACCAATACTTTTTCTAATGTACTAACCAAAAAGTTATAAAAAGTGCCTAGCCTACCAACAATTTCATACTGTACTCGCCATTTAAGTTGACATCTTTGGCTTGCAGGAAGGAAGGAGGAGGAGAATGAAATGGAAGGTGGTTATTGTTTGGAAGGAGTTTCCTTATGCAAATCTTTTCTTTGTAAAATTGTCGAGATGGTGGATTTCGACATGCTGTACACATTAGCGAGATCGGTCACACGAACGCCACTTTCATATTTCCACACAATTTCCTTCTTCGTTTCGATTGTGATTGCTTTCTTTACTTTCGTTACCTTCGCTTCCTTCCTTAGCAATTATCGAAATAAATTATATAAATCACTGCGCTGACCGAAATTACATCCACAAACACATGTATCTGGGCTCTGACTGATGCTTACAAACGCTCTCGGCTGTTTGTTTACAATCGCACAAGCGGATACACGTGACCGCATTCGGGTTGTAACTCAAGATGTTGGTCGTAATTCAAAACAAAAATTTTGGTCGTAAAGCAATTTGTTCACATGTCAGGCCGGTCGTATATCAAGGGTCAACTGTATTTCAGTGGTCCTCTGGCATTGATTTCTGTCTCTCCTTTTTGAGCATTCCTCTTGTGGCTGGCATCTAAACAGTTGTTTCACTGCTCTTGGCTTTCAAAATCCTGCATCAGATGCTTTCTTCTGGCATAAGCAGATCTTGGATTTAAATTGTTGTTCTCTCTAGAAGACATAAGATTTATTTTACGTATTTATTTTTTATTTATATACTTTGTGAATCCCTGCATGATCTTTGGAGGTCAGAGTGCAGGGTTAACAATTGCACTGACACCCCTGGACCAATTTTAAGGTTAAGGGTGCTCAAGAGCTCAACGGAGTAGGATCCCTTCTGGCAGTAATGGGATTTGAACTGTCAGTCTTCCAGATAGCATCACAGAGCCACTACACCACAATAAAATGAATAATAAATAAATAAATAAAAATAGCATAAATACTAATTTTATTCTCCTGAACATGAATGGCTGGATCTCACAGGGTGTATCCTCAATGAAAATGTTTAACTTTCGAAGTCAACGAGTTCATCTCTTCAATACTGAGGTGATATGTTTGCTGTTTTTTGAGTAGGTCTACCTCTTTTATCTTCAAACATTTGTGGCAATCTGTTTGAATGCCTCCTTGATTTGGGACTCAAAAATCTAAGAAAATAATGTGTCACATAGCAAGATTTCTCAAAGAAACCTCCCCCAGTGGTCTTGGGCTGGAAAAAATCAAGCTGTACTCTGACCGGAACCAAGACAAATATAAAGAGTAAATTACCAGTAAATCAGTTAAACTGTTCTTACAGTAAGTGACACCCAGACAGATAGTCACAAATTCTTAACTTTATGTATATATATTGTTTTATTTTGCATTTTATTTGTTGATTAAAAACTCCAAATCTGTTTTTACTTCTTTAAAAATAAAGTGTGCTCTTAAAAAGAACTGTTTATTAATTTCATTCGTGCAACTCAGAACCCAAAATGCCAACAGTGTTCACTGTGGATGACTAAACAGGCCATACATCATATATTTTGTGTGTAATCTACTGGTTTTTGAGTATTAAATATTGGTTTTCATACATAATTTGAGTGTGCACAATGCTGGTATCATTGAGTTTATACATTGAGTTTATACATATTGCATTATTCAGTTAATTCAAAGTGCTGCTGCAAGAATTATTACACGAACCAGAATATACAAACACATAACTCCAGTTTTTAAGTCCTTACACTGGCTCCCAGTTAAACTCAGGCTAATTTTAAAATCATTATTTCTTATAAAGATTTAAACGGTCGAGGTCTGGCTTACTTATCTGAACTTATCACGCTTTACAAAACCAGAGTGCACATTAAGATCTCAAGATGCCAGCTTGCTTATGATGCCAGGGATTAATAAAATAACAGTGGGATGTCGAGCTTTTAGTTATAGGGCATCGAAGCTGTAGAATGGTCTGCCTGCTGCTATAAGTGGTGCTCATTCAGTCTCAGCTTTTAAATCAGGCTGAAAACTCATGACATAAGTCTGGCATACCATGTCTAGAGCTGCTGATTAGCTGTGCACACTGCATCTCTGTTTGTTATTTTACTGAAATATAAGTTAGTACAATATTTTTAAACTGCAAATAACCCTCCTCTATTCTGCTTCTTTGTATGTGGCACTTGGTTCCAATGGTCTAGTACCTGGCTGCTCTTCTGTGTATGTGTTACCAGCCTTAGGCCTAGATGAACCTGGACCAGGTACAAGCCTCTGTTGCTATCACAAAAGTGAGTACACCCTTCACATTTTTGTAAATATTTTACAGTGATCCCTCGCTATATCGCGCTTCGCCTTTCGCGGCTTCACTCTATCGTGGATTTTATATGTAAGCATATTTAAATATATATCGCAGATTTTTTGCTGGTTCGTGGATTTCTGAGGACAATGGGTCTTTTAATTTCTGGTACATGCTTCCTCAGTTGGTTTGCCCAGTTGATTTCATACAAGGGATGCTTTTAGCAGATGGCTGAGAAGAAACCCAACTTACTTTCTCTCTCTCTCTCTTGCACTGCCTTTCTCTGATCCTGACGTAGGGGGTGTGAGCAGGGGGGCTGTTCGCACACCTAGACGATACGGACGCTCGTCTAAAAATGCTGAAAGATTATCTTCACGTTGCAACCTTCTGTGCAGCTGCTTAGTGAAGCGACATGCTGCACGGTGCTTCGCATACTTAAAAGCTCAAAGGGCACGTATTGATTTTTGCTGTTTGTTTTTCTCTGTCTCTCTCTCTCTCTTTGTCTGCTCCTGACGGAGGGGGTGTGAGCTGCTGCCTTCAACAGCTTTGTCTTTTAAGTATGCGAAGCACCGCGGCACAAACAGCCCTATTGATTTGTTTGCTTTCCTCTCTGTTTCCTTTGAAGAGGAAGATATGTTTGCATTCTTTTAATTGTGAGACAGAACTGTCATCTCTGTCTTGTCATGGAGCACAGTTTAAACTTTTGAAAAAGAGACAAATGTTTGTTTGCAGTGTTTGAATAACGTTCCTGTCTCTCTACAACCTCCTGTGTTTCTGCGCAAATCTGTGACCCAAGCATGACAATATAAAAATAACCATATAAACATATGGTTTCTACTTCGCGGATTTTCTTATTTTGCGGGTGGCTCTGCAACACAACCCCCGCGATGGAGGAGGGATTACTGTATTGTATCTTTTCATGGGACAACACTGAAGATATGACACTTTGATACAATGTAAAGTAGTCAGTGTACAGCTTGTATAACAGTGTAAATTTGCTGTCCCCTCAAGATAATTCAACACACAGCCATTAATGTCTGAACAGCTGGCAACAAAAGTGAGTACACCCCTAAGTGAAAAATGTCCAAATTGTGCCCAAAGTGTCAATATTTTGTGTGGCCACCATTATTTTCTAGCACTGCCTTAACTCTCTTGGGCATGGAGTTCACTAGAGCTTCACAGGTTGCCACTGGAATCCTCTTCCACTCCTCCATGACAACATCACGGAGTTGGTGGATGTTAGAGACCTTGTGCTCCTCCACCTTCCGTTTGAGGATGCCCCACACATGCTCAATAGGGTTTAGGTCTGGAGACATGCTTGGCCAGTCCAGCGCCTTTACCCTCAGTTTCTTTAGCAAGGCAGTGGTCGTCTTGGAGGTGTGTTTGGGGTCGTTATCATGTTGGCCCAGTTTCCGAAGGGAGGGGATCATGCTCTGCTTCAGTATGCCACAGTACATGTTGGCATTCATGGTTCCCTCAATGAACTGTAGCTCCCCAGTGCCGGAAGCACTCATGCACACCCAAACCATGACACTCCCACCACCATGCTTGACTGTAGGCAAGACACACTTGTCTTTGTACTCATCACCTGGTTGCCGCCACACACGCTTGACACCATCTGAACCAAATGAGTTTATTTCGGTCTCATCAGACCACAGGACATGGTTCCAGTAATCCATGTCCTTAGTCTGCTTGTCTTCAGCAAACTGTTTGCAGGCTTTCTTGTGCATCATCTTTAGAAGAGGGTTCCTCCTGGGATGACAGCCATGCAGACCAAATTGATGCAGTGTGCGGTGGGCGTATGGTCTGAGCACTGACAGGCTGACCTCCCCACCCCTTCAACCTCTGCAGCAATGCTGGCAGCACTCATACGTCTATTTTCAAAAGACAACCTCTGAATATGATGCTGAGCACGTGCAATTAACTTATTTAGTTGACCATGGCAAGGCCTGTTCTGAGTTGATCCTGTCCTGTTAAACCGCTGTATGGTCTTGGCCACCGTGCTGCAGCTCAGTTGCATGGTGTTGGCATTCTTCTTATAGCCTACACCATCTTTATGTAGAGCAAAAAAATCTTTTTTTCAGGATCCTCAGAGAGTTATTTGCCATGAGGTGCCATGCTGGACTTCCAGTGACCAGTATGAGAGATTGTGAGAGCGATAACACCAAATTTAACACACCTGCTCCCCATTCACACCTGAGACCTTGTAACTCTAACGAGTCACATGACACCAGGGATGGAAAATGGTTAATTGGGCACAATTTGGACATTTTTCACTTAAGGGTAGGGTGTACTCACTTTTGTTGCCAGCGGTTTAGACATTAGTGGCTGTGTGTTGTGTTATTTTGAGGGGACAGCAAATTTATACTGTTATACAAGGACTACTTTACATTGTATCAAAGAGTCATATTTTTAGTGATGTCCCATGAAAAGATATAATAAAATATTTACAAAAATGTGAGGGGTGTACTCACTTTTGTAAGATACTGTACTTATATGAATTTATAAAAATAAATCAATAAACATAAGGATAAGAGTTGAATGTAACTAAAGAGTTAACTAAATGTTGTTTTAAGCCTAGGCACGTGAGGCTGTTGCCTCATCTCAGAGGAGCCATCAAGATAGTTGCTAAGGTTAAAATGAAGTAGATGAGTAACAAACACCCCTTTATAAAGCGGGAATAAACTAATAGGAAAGGCCAAATACTCGCCCTGTGAAGCGGTGCTAAAATTATTAGAAGCATCAGCAGATCACTCCTATTTACAAGGCAATTTTCACATTAATGGGAGAGTGAAAAGGAGTCAGAAGATTGGATGAAGCTCTGCATTTTATGCATATTAGGAGTCAGGTGACGTGATGTATTAGATGAGGTAATGTAACGGAAAAGCATAAAAGCAGCTGAATTGTTTTATTGATTGCTCACTCCATAGACTGAGGCATTTGTGCATATCTGTGTACAAATAAAGAATTGTTCTGCATTTTCTTCTGCTTTTAGAGAATGACAACAGCAACAGTTAGGAATCTCTGACCATACTTTCTTTCTTATTTTCATTTACCCAGAGGTATATAACTGCTTCAGTCTCAACATGTTGATCAGTTAAAACAATGGTACATACCCATTTTCTCTTGTTAAACAATGGTATTCTTACTAACCATATGCTGATTAGAGAATAATGTTCCCAGAACTCGTTAGTTTTCAAAGGAAGTAATTACAAACATTTTCTAAGGAAGCAGGCAGTTCTGTTATCACAATACTGTACAGTATGCTGATGAGACAGCAATCAAAGCAGCCTGATTTTTCAAAGCAGTTGACTCTTTTGTGAGACAGGTAAATGTCTATTTCCCGTGAATAGCTACCAACAATTATTCATAACAGGATTACTCACAAAATTTGCCTTTTCACTTATCCCAGTCTCAGACAAATAAGATGCCTATTGTTCCTTCATCTATTTACTTTTCCATTTATTATGGACATTTGTTTTTTTTTTTCTTTTGTAAAAGCAACACACAGAAATGTCCTTTTCTTTAAGACATCAATTTCTAGCCCATTGCATATGGAAAGTTATCTTGGATTCAAAAGCACTGAAGTCATCGGACAGAAAAATCCTCTCATCTGATTGGACGGGCAGCACAGACCCTGGAGTGGGAGGGCAGTCATTTGGCCGAGGTCTCTTGGACTGTGGCTTTATTGTTGACTTTCTGTTTCGTGATTTTATTCTCCATCATTGTCAACTGACCATAGTTCGTCACTTACAGCAAATAATGGACAGGTATTATTGGTTTCCATTTATGTTTAATAAGTTTCTACCTTGTTCCTTGTGAGTTTTAACAAACCTGAATTTATATGTGTGCCAGTTCTGCATTTAGTAATAAGTTTACTCTATAGTTGTATTTTAATTGAGAATTGTTCAGATCGCTCTGCTTCTGCACTCAGTGAAAAGAGCTATACAAAAATAAGTTTTATTGTATTGTGTTTTGTTGAATTGGTTTGTGTCCATATATTAGTGTGGGATGGGATGAAGATCATCACTGGCTGCAGCTCGAAGCAGGATGCCACCATCGAGAGAGACGTGAAGAGAGCAAACCAAATGAACAACTTCTTTAACAGGTTTGACCACCCTAACCCACTCTCACCTTGGAGTACTGCATCCTCCACCCATCCTTCTGCTCATACCAGCATAGGAGAGACATCCCCATCCACAATTACAGCAGCGCAAGTGAGCAAAGAGCTGAGGAGACTTCGTGCCAGCAAAGCAGCGGGTCCAGATGGAGTATCGCCACGACTGCTCAAGGTCTGTGCGCTGAAGCTGGGGAGTCCTCTACAGCACATCTTCAACCTGAGCCTGGAACAGGGGAGAGTCCTGAGGCTTTGGAAAACATCTTGTATCACCCCAGTCCCAAAGGTATCATGTCCTAGTGAGCTGAACGACTTCCGGCCTGTCGCTCTGACGTCACATGTGATGAAGACCATGGAGTGGCTGCTGTTTCGCCACCTCAGGCCAAAGGTATGCCATGCCCTTGACCCTCTGCAGTTCGCATACCAGGAGAAGGTGGGAGCGGAGGATGCCATCATCTACATGCTACACCGATCCCTCTCCCACTTGGACAGAGGCAGTGGTGCTGTAAGAATTATGTTTCTAGACTTCTCTAGCGCCTTCAACACAATCCAACCTCTGCCCCTTAGGGACAAGCTGACAGAGATGGGAGTAGATTCATACCTAGTGGCATGGATCGTGGACTATCTTACAGACAGACCTCAGTATGTGCGTCTCGAGAACTGCAGGTCTGACATTGTGGTGAGCAACACAGGAACGCCACAGGGGACTGTACTTTCTCCGGTCCTGTTCAGCCTATATACATCGGACTTCCAATACAACTCGGAGTCCTGCCACGTGCAAAAGTTCATTGATGACACTGCTATCGTGGGCTGCATCAGGAGTGGGCAGGAGGAGGAGTATAGAAACCTCATCAAGGACTTTGTTAAATGGTGCGACTCAAACCACCTACAACTGAACACCAGCAAAACCAAGGAGCAGGTGGTGGATTTTAGGAGGCCCAGACCCCTCCTGGACCCGTGATCATCAGAGGTGACTGTGTGCAGAGGGTACAGACCTATAAATACCTGGGAGTGCAGCTGGATGATAAATTGGACTGGACTGCCAATATTGATTCTCTGTGCAAGAGAGGACAGAGCTGGCTATACTTCCTTAGAAGGCTGGCATCCTTCAACATCTGCAATAAAATGCTGTAGATGTTCTATCAGACGGTTGGGGCGAAGTGCCCTCTTCTACATAGTGGTGTGCTGGGGAGGCAGCATAAAGAAGAAGGACGCCTCACGCCTGGACAAACTGGTGAGGAAGGCAGGCTCTATTGTAGGCACGGAGCTGGACAGTTTGACATCCGTGGCAGAGCGACGGGCGCTCAGCAGGCTCCTATCAATTATGGAGAATCCACTGCATCCACTAAACGGTGTCATCTCCAGACAGAGGTGCAGCTTCAGCGACAGACTGCTGTCACCATCCTGCTCCACTGACAGACTGAGGAAATCGTTCCTCTCCCAAATTATGCGACTCTTCAATTCCTCCCGGGGGGATAAACGTTAACATTATGAAGTTGTTGTCTGTTTTTACCTACATTTTTATTACTCTTTAATAATGTTTTTTGTATCAGTATGCTGCTGCTGGAGTATGTGAATTTCCCCTTGGGATTAATAAAGTATCTATCTATCTATCTATCTATCTATCTATCTATCTATCTATCTATCTATCTATCTATCTATCTATCTATCTATCTATCTATCTATCTATCTATCTATCTATCTATCTATCTATCTATCTATCTATCTATCTATCTATCTATCTATCTATCTATCTATCTATTACCGGTTTGCTTGTGTATTGTGGAAGCCAAATAAGGAAGTAGAGAGCAAAAGAAAAGTTAGAGTGCCAACCGGGTCATCCCGTTTACTGCTAATGTCCAGAAAAATTGAACAAAGTTGAGTGTCTGGCCTGTGGTGGGTTGGCACCCTGCCCGGGATTGGTTCCTGCCTTTTGCCCTGTGTTGGCTGGGATTGGCTCCAGCAGACCCCGTGACCCTGTGTTCGGATTCAGTGGGTTGGAAAATGGATGGATGGATGGAGTGTCTGGTGGAGCAACAGACATTTAACAACCACTTCTCTGAACTTTCAAATCTATTGAGCAGGTCTGGGTCTGGTAGTTCAACCATACAGGACATAGCTCCTCTGATGGAGACACCATTTCCTGGCAGCCCTCAGATTTATACTGTCCCGAACGGAAGGCCAGTGGCTCATTTGAGTGGGGGTGGGACTGCCGTGCCCTCCTTGGGTGGCTTCTTGGAGCTAAGAAGACGATAAGAGATGATACCCGGTGGGTTTTGGCTCACTTTATCTGAGCCTGGAAGTGATCCTCACACACCCATTGCATGACAGTATGTACTGTATACTACTATTTTGCATATGAACTATATTGATTTGCAATTTGCACATGTACAGTATATCTCTGGTTCATGTGCATTTATTATTGGTTTGTCAGTGAACTGCATTGGTTTAAGCTTTTATACTATTGGTTTTCGCATGAACTATGTTGGCTTGCATTCATATACAAGGTGGTGAAAGGTAACGGGAAATTTTGGAACTAGGTGTTGGTGACCCTGGGGTGTCGGCAGTTGTTTGGGACCAATGTGATCTTGTTTAGAACCCCTTGCCATAAGTTCTAATGGAGCAGTGGAGTGCTGCGCAACGAGCGTTCACTGTGAAAGCCTTTAATGAGAATGGTGATAGTGTGACTGGTATGCAAAGAGAATTTTGCCATCATTACCAGTTAGGACATCATGATCGTATCCCATCTGCTCATGCAATCACAACATGGGTGCGTAATTTCGAAGAAATGGGTACAACCTTAAAAAAAGAAGTCCCCAGGTGGGTGCCACTTCACATACTGCCCGACAATTGATGGCAGCTATTTGACGATTGTTTGGAAGGCACGTCATTTCACACAACGGTGACATTCCATGGCCGCTGAGATCCCCATATCTTACTGTTTGTGATTTTTTTCTGTGGAGACATCTTAAAAGCCAAGTGTATCGCAAATGTTCTGCAACCACTGCTGAACTAAAAAGGAGGATTGAAGAGGAAATCGCTGGCATTTCTCTTGACACGTTACGTGAAGCAATGCAGAATTTCCACAACAGGCTGTCAGAATGTGTACGGAGAAATGGACAACACCTTCATGATGGTTTCTTCAAAACATAAAATGAATATTGAATGAATATTGATTACATCATTAATTGCATATCCTGTACAATACATTTCATCATTTCATGTATTTTGTAATGTGTTTATTCATGTATTGAACATCAATTGAAAATTTCCTGTTTCCCTGCGCCACCCTGTACTACTGAACTGCTTAAATTGCCACATGTTTTGTGTATTCACTAAGTTGGTTTCATGCACCATTTATACTGGTTTCATGTATTAACTCTATTGGTTTTATGTATGCACTAGATTGATTACATTTGAGTCTTGTACTGGTTTTATGTATATACTATGCTGCTTTCACTTGCCTAATATGCTGGTTTTATAAGTGCACTATATCTAGTATATGGAGTATGTGAATTTCCCCTTGGGATTAATAAAGTATCTATCTATCTATCTATCTATCTATCTATCTATCTATCTATCTATCTATCTATCTATCTATCTATCTATCTATCTATCTATCTATCTATCTATCTATCTATCTATCTATCTATCTATCTATCTATCTATCTATCTATCTATCTATCTATCTATCTATCTATCTGCCTGCCTGCCTGCCTGCCTGCCTATCTATCTATCTATCTATCTATCTATCTATCTATCTATCTATCTATCTATCTATCTATCTATCTATCTATCTATCTATCTATCTATCTATCTATCTATCTATCTATCTATCTATCTATCTATCTATCTATCTATCTATCTATCTATCTATCTATCTATCTATCTATCTATCTGCCTGCCTGCCTGCCTGCCTATCTATCTATCTATCTATCTATCTATCTATCTATCTATCTATCTATCTATCTATCTATCTATCTATCTATCTATCTATCTATCTATCTATCTATCTATCTATCTATCTATCTATCTATCTATCGTTTTCACATATGAAAAATACTGTTTGTGTGTAAACTACTGTATATTGGTTGTTCGTGTGATGTTCAGCAGCAATAGTAGGAGCAAGAACATTGAACTTAAGGGTTGGTAGATTCATTTCATGGGCATGAAAAGGAATGCGTAGAAGTTATACGTTACAACAGTTCAGTATTTTCTTTTTCACATAATATGTTTGGTGGTCTATATTACTATTTAACAGTATTTGCCCTTAAGTTTGAAATTAACTTGAGGCTGAACTTAGCTATGTGTTTGGCGAGCTTCTTTATCGCTCCTAGTTACATATTTGCACGCAGCCAGCTACTCATTCACACATCTTTTGTAAACCGCTTATTCTATGTTAACAACAAGGCACCATTTTGTACAATGTGTATATTACCTGGCGTCATTTTTCTACATTTCTGGATTTGCACCAGTGATTTATGCCTTATTGACCCACCTCTCTTTCCACAGTTTGGTGACAAGACAGATGCTTTTGCTAAGACAGACAAGTTTTGCCCAGCCCAACGTGGGTAGCCAGGGTGAAGTTATTCAATTACTTATAAATCACATTGGGCCACCTGAATGTAACCCTTTACCATGCCAATTAAACATCACAGATTAGATATTGGAGTGTGAATGAGGGTTGGTGGGAGGACTGACACTCCAGCCATTGTAAAAAAAAAAAAACGTCAAATTGTTCAGTGTGGTGCTGAGGTGTCACCCGCTGCACAGCTGCACTTGGATCTCAATCCGGGTGCGGCAACACGCTGTAAATAGCACATGCTCCCTCGTGCCAATTAAACGTCACAGATTAGTTATTGGAGTGTGAACACTTTGACAATTTCATCCAAGTATCCAAGCCAATAAAGTATTCATGCAAACCAATAGTACATACATTGTAACAAGGCACTATATAGGCACCTGACCCGACACAGATAGACACAGAGGCACGTATAAAACCAACAAAGACTTTTATTTTCTTCACCCGTGGGCACATGTCTTCCCCGTGACCCACAGGCAATACGCAGTCCATAAGCACTCTTATAACACACCAACAGTTTCTCCCTTTTACCACCACTCCTCCGCAAGCATAGTCCTCCTCCTCCCAACCCTGGCTCCCTGAGTAGTGGTGGCTGGCCCCTTTTATAGCCCACCCGGAAGCGTTCCAGGTGCTTGACCACTTGGTCCTAATTGCACTTCCGGGTGGGGCTGAAGATTCATCCAGCCAGGCTGTTGAAACCAGACAGCCCCCCCCTAGCGGCTACCCCGGGCCCCAACCAGGCTGTGGAGGACTCCATCTCCCATGGAGCCCTGCGGGAGGTTGGGGAATCACCGTCGGCCAGGGAGGCTGCCACCAAGCGTCCCGGGGGAGGTACTGAGCTGTCCATTGCTGCTCCCCCAGACCATAAGCAGCAGGGGCGTCCCAGCCGGGCATGGGACCCGACCGTTCGCCACAACATAGAAACATATAAACCAATAGGATGCACACAAAAATACAGGTCCAATTTCATTACAACAAAGTGCCACGGACCTAAAAAATATTTTGTTATAATGAAAATTTCGTAGTAATGAGATTCTGTATTTGTCACTATAGTGCTTTCTTTAACATGCGTCCAGGCATTTTCAATCATTTCAGCAGCTCCTTTCACGTTAATTTTCATCTCCTCCTGTCTACAAGTTATGCTGACGAGCATTTTTCTTAGCATATCCAATACAGTTTCAGGGTGCAAATGATGCCCAAAACCCAATGGCTGAAGCACTGATGTGCAATTGGGTGGGAGGAATTCAAAGCAAATGTGGAAGCATGTTGTGGGCATCACAAAAGAAGCCGAATCATCCTTTTCTTCTTCTTCATATAGTGAGGTTTCTGAACTCTTTTAGGATCCCCCCACCCAATGGAATAACACGCCGAAGTGCGTCCTGAAGCGTGATTGCCGTGTCTGTGGAAGATTGTTTGTTTTCCGTTGCCGGGGTAGGGCAACTGCAGACTCACAGTGCCATGGAAGCAAATCCAAAAAGATTGTGGTCGCGCTATAAGTCCCTGACTTGCACCCCAAAACACGAGGCTGAGTCTCAGTACTTTAGTAAAACCAGCTTTAGTCAACTTGAAGCAGGAACAGCACGGTTATTTATTGTAGCGAGATCTACCACTCTCCTATACACAGACACAGCAATCGGGCAGGGTCGTGGCCAAGTAATCCTGTGCCCTGCATTTATAATGTTCCTTGCATCACCCATCGAGATCTTTTCTGTTTGCTTCAGTGGCGAGCCGCTGCAGCGCTGTGAGCCTGCTGTTGCCCTGGCAGTAGATGAAACAGTTTTCATCAGGCTGTGGTGATCACACTTCGGGACACTGTTTGGCATGTCGTCCCACTGGGGTAGGTCCCAAGGGCGTTTAGAAACCTCACAAGAGTGACTTTGCTTTTTCTTGAACGAGTGGCACACTAATAGGAATGTTTCTTGAATGAGAACCACATAAAAACAGCTTTTTCGACGTCTTCAAATGCAGCAGTTCGCATACGTTTGCGCTGAGGCCCAAGAATTGCAACCCAAGATTTTTCTTCTTTTTGTGCTCGGTCATTCAAGAACGTTGACAGTGTCAATGGCGAAAGTCCGTATTCACTGGCAGTGTCTTTTTTCTTTTTGTCGGAATCGAGAGCCGCAAAAATTTCAAGTTTTTTTTTCTAATGTGAAGTGTTGTCGTTTTTTCGTGTCTGCCATTTCTATAGGAGGGTGACAATGAATTAAATTCCAATGGATGCTTGAGAAATGTTGACGAGCAATAAGCAAAAGGTATCACTGAAAACCACAGAAACCAAACACAGCAAAAACACAATATGAGGTATGGAAAATAAAAAATTAGATAGATAGATAGATAGATAGATAGATAGATAGATAGATAGATAGATAGATAGATAGATAGATAGATAGATAGATAGATAGATAGATAGATAGATAGATAGATAGATAGATAGATAGATAGATAGATAGATAGATAGATAGATAGATAGATACTTTATTAATCCCAAGGGGAAATTCACATACTCCAGCAGCAGCATACTGATAAAGAACAATATTAAATTAAAGAGTGATAACAATGCAGGTATACAGACAGACAATAACTTTGTATTATGTTAATGTTTACCCACCCCCCCCCCATGGGTAGATTTGAAGAGTCGATTAGTGTGGGGGAGGAGCGATCTCCTCAGTCTGTCAGTGGAGCAGGACGGTGACAGCAGTCTATCGCTGAAGCTGCTCCTCTATCTGGAGATGATCCTGTTTAGTGGATGCAGTGTATTCTCCATGATTGACAGGAGTCTGCTAAGCTCCCGTCGCTCTGCCACAGATGTCAAACTGTCCAGCCCCATGCTTACAATAGAGCCTGCCTTCCTCACCAGTTTGTCCAGGTGTGAGGCGTTTCTCTTCTTTATGCTGCCTCTCCAGCACACCACCGCGTAGAAGAGGGCGCTCACCACAACCGTCTGATAGAACATCTGCAGCATCTTATTGAAGATGTTGAAGGACGCCAGCCTTCTAAGGATGTATAGCCGGCTCTGTCCTTTCTTACACAGAGCATCAGTATTGGCAGTCCAGTCCAATTTATCATCCAGCTGCACTCCCAGATATTTATAGATCTGCACCCTTTGCACACAGTCACCTCTGATGATCACGGGGTTAAATTCCAATGGATGTTAGAGAAATGTTGATGAGCAATAAGCAAAAGGTATCACTGAAACCATAGAAACCAAACACAGCAAAAACACAATATAAGTTATGGAAAATAAGAAATTAGTATATTCATGTATTAGCATAAATAGATATAGAAAACATAAATGTTAACCTTAGTGCAAGTATTAATGCAAGTCAGGCATACTAAGCAAATGGTTAAATAAAGGCACATGCCATATTTCTTTTTTTAATTAAAGCTTAGCTATAGCCACCAATATCTTATCAGCTTGAGGAACAAGGAAGGGGGAGAATGATAGCCAAAGACAACCCAAGAACGGAACAGGGGGAACACCTGCAAGCTCAAGGCCAACCTAAAAATAAGCAAAGCAAAAGGTGAAGGCGAATAACAGAAAATAAAAAATACTGGTGGTTCCATAAAAATTTGACAGGCTAGCAGCAGAAGGGGGGTCAGAATAAGCAGCGAATGAGCTGTCCTGAGCGAGGTCAGGATGATAAGAAATGATTATATAAACTGTGATTTTTGGCCTGTTCGGGGCTCAGCTCGATTTGGCCTAATTGGGTTGAGTCTGTGTTATTGTTTTATTGCAA
Source organism: Erpetoichthys calabaricus (assembly GCF_900747795.2). NCBI lineage: Eukaryota > Metazoa > Chordata > Cladistia > Polypteriformes > Polypteridae > Erpetoichthys > Erpetoichthys calabaricus. The sequence continues at coordinate 15,142,365 of NC_041399.2, forward strand.
TAAAGCTTATTACTCTGTTATGCCTATCCTCTGACTCCTAGAGCCTTCTTTTCAGGTGAAGACCTTTGGTGCGTCTTCTGCCCCGACGATTTCGCTTCATCAGAGGACAGTTCAAAGAAAAAGAAAAAAAAATTACAGTGTTTCTGTTTGGGGATTGTTGTGCACAACTGAACTGCGACCACAGAACTAACTGCTATGTGGATGATTCATTCAGGCATTTCAAGGTCTTTTGGGCACTTCGTTGTAATGAAAGTATATGCTGAATGTATTTTGTAGTAAAGAGATTTCTGTAGACTCTGTCATATCCATCCTACTAACTGAAGGTTGTACACCGGATATGGACGCAGGGTGCTGGGCGCTGGGCACATCGAGGCGCACGCGCACTACTGCACTGCACAGAAAACACAGAAACGAGAAGGTTGGAAACCGGATGTCACGCACGCGCGCCTACAACACGCTTGCGAAAGGAGTCACGGCTCAAACCAAAGAAAACACAAACGAGACTACGACCTGTGAACTACACCTGAGGTAAAGCGTGCACGCCAGGTTGTACAGCCGCCCGGACGCGACCGCCCACACCACCGCATATACCCTCCATGATATGTCTTCACGCAGCGGCTTCCCACCGAGGCGCATATTGCGCTATGGCGCTCGCTCCACAGTCAGACGCAGCAGCCTCCCAGAGTCAGTAGGTGGCCCCCAAACAACACAACCTGTTCAAGCGGTCGGTGTCGGCGAAGGCAACAGACTCACGTCTCCACAAAACGAAACCGCTTTAGTACAGATATGCCTATTGGATTAAATGACATTTCCCCAGACGCACCCGCCCTCCATGATACGTCATCCATCCACATATCAAACGGAACAGAAACTGATTGCCATTCTAGGATTTCCGATTCGCTAGCGAATCGCGGGGTTTACTTGTGGGGAAACTGTTTGGACCATAAAAATACTTAATTTAATGAAACTTTTGTTGTAAAGATATTCATTGTAACGGAATTTGACCTGAATTTGATTTATGGCCTGCTTGGCTCCTCATAGTTCAGAGATTATTCTATGCCGTGCATGTGCATCAGAGGGTCTTCTTCCATGCTTGTGAAAGGTAAGCACTACCACTCCGGGACACCAGGGGGCACAATTTCTGACTGTTCAGTCTTTTTTTGCCACCCATAGCTCAGAGAAGACATCCACTGAGGTCAACTCACCCAACCCTTTCCAGTCCGGGTGCTATAAAAGCAAGGTGGCATCTCATTTGGGAGTTCTGAGCTTGTGACCGCTCTCCAGATGGCTACATTTTGCTTTTATCTCTTCATGTTACCATCAAGTGCCTGTTATTTTCAGTTACTTTATTATTTGAATAAATAGGGTGGCCCGGTTGGCATCCCAACATTTCCTCTTGACTTCTGTCATACCCTCGAAAATAATACTTTTTGATTCACTGTTTGAAATGTGCATAGGTTGGTCTGAAAACTTTTTGATTCTCCCTTAATATTTCAAGCAAATGGAAAAAAAAAAACTGACTTTAATCATGTTATTAACTTAAGCCTGAAATATTAAAGAATGGCCATAATAATTCCTAATTTCCTTGTCTCAGTATTCATATCCAGAAACACATTATTAAGGTTCATCAGAGACAGTTAAATTTATTTTAAATGTTACTAAGTACTCACCAGCAGAATTTCAAATTTGTCTGGATGTAGCGAGAGAAAATTATCATACATATGATTACTTATTTCAGAAGCACAATCTCACAGATGGGAGATTGCAGATTATATATCTGATTTAATTGAGATGTATATATGTGTGTCACCAGTATGAAAATGAAAATTAGAGCCAAATTGTTTAATCACAGCTCTAAGCGGCTACTTATGAGAAATAAAGTGTCCAACATTGATCTAAATGGACACCTCATCTCATCTCATTCTAATCCACATCAGACTTAACAGAGGAGCTGGACTTTATCCTAGTACTGTTGAATACCAAAATGGACCCGACCATGGATGGGAGGGGGCACTAGTCCATTATGGAGCCCACTTAAGTAGAGACATCCACACTAACTGTCATGAAGATCTGTGCCCATATTTATCAAGCGTCTGTGGTTTAGAAGAAAAGGTCAGAATTTTAAATAAATAATCACCATACTCGCAGCTTAAAGAGGCGTGGTAGTGTGGCTGTAGCAGTTCTCGGACGCGATGTGGAGCGGGCGTTTCCTCACTTAAGTGCATAGGTGAAGAATCGTTCGTATCCGTAGTTGATGCCGGGAGCTGCTAATCGTCACACCTGTGCCCACGTCCCCATTATAAATAAGAGAAGTGCGAGTGTGGAGAAGAGAATAAAAGATCGAAAGAAAGAACAGAGGTTAGAGCAGCGTTTCTCAACCTTTAAGTATTTGCGACCCGAGTTTTCATAACAGTTTTAATCGCGCCCCCCTAACATTTTTTTGAAACCCTAATAAAATTTGTTCCTATATTTTTTGCTGCCGATACACCGCTACAAGTTTAAAACTTCCCTACGAATCGCGAAATTACGTCACATATGGCAACATTCGTGCCCTCTTTTTTGTTACTTCGCGCCCTAAGGGGGCGCGCCCCACAGATTGAGAACCGCTGGGTTAGAGGAAGAAGAAGAAGAAAAAACTGGTAGCTGAAAGCCAGTGCATGAGTGAGGCTCGCTGTAAGAAGGTCAGGCAGCTGAGAGAGGTGAGTCCTAGCGGAGTATTTGGCCAACACCCAGGGGCAGATGGATTGGGTCACTCCTGCTGAGTTTTGCAGAGGAGCAGGAGTGAACACGATCGAGGATGGCTTACCCCATAAGACTGGGAAGGGATCCGGACCCCAACGTGAGTACACTGGCCGTTGGTGGAACCAAAGTCTCGGTCCGTGAAAGTTGCCGTGCGAGAGCCAGAGAATGGAAGGCAACCGGACATGGAGAAGGTCAGCTGTAGGTGGGGCGACTCCCCTGTTGCACAGCCCGGATGGGAGAAGCAAGGGAGCTAAAGGAGGCACTGGGTTTTAAAAGACAACAGTTTCCAGCTTTTATTATTGTATTAACCTCGGTTTTAAAGGATTTATTTATTGGATTTTAACCTCCACATTTCACTTGTTTTTAATGGATTATTTATTTATGGGGGCGGCACGGTGGCGCAGTGGGTAGCGCTGCTGCCTCGCAGTTGGGAGATCTGGGGACCCGGGTTCACTTCCCGGGTCCTCCCTGTGTGGAGTTTGCATGTTCTCCCCATGTCTGCGTGGGTTTCTTCCGGGCGCTCCGGTTTCCTCCCACAGTCCAAAGACATGCAGGTTAGGTGGATTGGCGATTCTAAATTGGCCCTAGTGTGTGCTTGGTGTGTGGGTGTGTTTGTGTGTGTCCTGCGGTGGGTTGGCACCCTGCCCGGGATTGGTTCCCTGCCTTGTGCCCTGTGTTGGCTGGGATTGGCTCCAGCAGACCCCTGTGACCCTGTGTTCGGATTCAGCGGGTTGGACAATGGATGGATGAATGGATTTATTTATGGATATTTTGATTGCACTGGACTATTTATTTGGACATTGGTTTTGTTGTTTGTAATAAAAGCACTTTTGCATCTTTCCCTTTGCTTCGTTGGTGTTCTTATTGTCCGACTCATCTTGTTAAATTTCAGACGGTGTCGGGTTTGAGGGGCTCCCAAAAGTGAAGTGGGAGCATGGAGCTGAACCCGTCACAGCGTCCCAGAGTAGGTAAGCAGTCCTAAGTGGCTCCGAATCCTCAGACTGACCCAAATGTGGTTCTACTCTTAGAAGACACCTGGTGCCACACTCTAATCAGCTAATTAACTCCAAACACCTGCAAAAGCCTTTAAATGGTCTCTCAGTCTTGTTCCGTAGGCTACACAATCATGGGGAAGACTGCTGACTTGACAGTTGTCCAAAAGACGACCATTGACACCTTGTACAAGGAGGGCAACTCACAAAAGGTCATTGCTAAAGAGGCTTTCTGTTCACAGAGCTCTGTGTCCAAGCACATTAATAGAGAGGCGAAGGGAAGGACAAGATGTGGTAGAAAAAAGTGTACAAGCAATAGGGATAACCGCACCCTAGAGAGGATTGTGAAACAAAACCCATTCAAAAATGTGGGGGAGATTCACAAAGAGTGGACTGCAGCTGGAGTCAGTGCTTCAAGAACCACCATGCACAGACATATGCAAGACATGGGTTTCAGCTGTCGCCGTCCTTGTGTCAAGCCACTCTTGAACAAGAGACAGCGTCAGAAGCGTCTCGCCTGAGCTAAAGACAAAAAGGACAGGACTGCTGCTGAGTGGTCCAAAGTTATGTTCTCTGATGAAAGTAAATTTTGCATTTCCTTTGGAAATCAAGGTCCCAGAGTCTGGAGGAAGAGAGGAGAGGCACAGAATCCACGTTGCGTGAAGTCCAGTGTAAAGTTTCCACAGTCAGTGATGGTTTGGGGTGCCATGTCATCTGCTGGTGTTGGTCCATTGTGTTTTCTGAGGTCCAAGGTCAACGCAGCCGTTATGGTGGATTGCCGGCTTCTTACTCCGGCCATCACCCCCAGGCCACCAGGAGGAGCTCTCCGGACAGCGTGAACGTGCCCCAAGTTCCAGCAGGGACTCATGGACTATGTAGTTTTTATACGCAGCCCTGCTGGATACCTTGGGGGCCACCAGGAGTCGCTGTAGGAGGACTTGGAGGCTCTTATTCACCCTATAACCCAGGAGTACGTCATGGTCACATGACAGGAAGATACGATGTGCTCCCGGGTTGAAGAAAAGGACTGTTTACCCTGACCCGGAAGAAATAAGGAACTGTGGACTAATTGGGCAGGAACACCTCCGGGTCAGGGTGTATAAAAGGACTATGGGAAGCCCAGTACATTGAGCTGAGCTGGGAGGTAGGGTGGCGAAGTGTCTGGGAGAGGAGGATTGGTCTTTATTATTGTGATTATTGAATATATGAGTACTGTGGAGTGGAGGGTGCTTTGTGCACGTGACAAGAAAATAAAGAAGTCTTGTGTTTTTACCCTGTGTTTGGAGTGGTACCTGAGGGTCCGAGAGGTGGACAAAGGGTCTATCTGTGACACCGTCTACCAGGAAGTTTTAGAGCACTTCATGCTTCCTGCTGCTGATGAACTTTATGGAGATGCAGATTTCATTTTCTAACAGGACCTGGCACCTGCACACAGTGCCAAAGCTACCAGTACCTGGTTTAAGGACCATGGTATCCCTGTTCTTGATTGGCCAGCAAACTCGCCTGACCTTAACCCCATAGAAAATCTATGGGGTATTGTGAAGAGGAAGATGCAATACGCCAGACCCAACAATTCAGAAGAGCTGAAGGCCACTATCAGAGCAACATGGGCTCTCATAACACCTGAGCAGTGCCACAGACTGATCGACTCCATGCCACGCCGCATTGCTGCAGTAATCCAGGCCAAAGGAGCCCCAACTAAATATTGAGTGCTGTACATGCTCATACTTTCATGTTCATACCTTTCAGTTGGCCAACATTTCTAAAAATCCTTTTTTTGCATTGGTCTTAACTGATATTCTAATTTTCCGAGATACTGAATTTGGGACTTTCATTAGTTGTCAGTTATAATCATCAACATTAAAAGAAATAAACATATGAAATACATCAGTCTGTGTGTAATGAATGAATCTAATATACAAGTTTCACTTTTTGAATGGAATTACTGAAATAAATCAACTTTGTCATGATATTCTAATTTTATGACCAGCACCTGTATGTGAAAATAGCCTAAAGATGGGCAGGAGTGGATAGGTGATGACAGTAAAATGTCACACAGGAACTGAACACTGAGCTTTGCGTTCCACAAACCCCTGGAATATGCACATTACAGTTTACAAGTCCAGAGGCATTAGATGAACAGAGCCTCACAGAAGATAAGGGATGGGGAAATCATGTAGAAAGACAACAATTGACTGTGGGAGACGATCGGGAACACTGGAAGAATGAACGTGACTTCGGAAAAATTGCAAGCAGAGCAGTGGCTAGTTTCAGTAATTGATTTTACGAGGCATTTCCCCTTGCTCTAAACAGCTGGAAGGTGATTCTCCTGGAAATATGGCTCTGTGAATCATTCAGTGATAAATACATGTGGCTGCTATCTTGCTTAATTCCCATTTAATGTTTGTCTTGGCCTTTCCTTCTCAGTGCTCTTTATAGAACGAGGAACATTCAAAAAGTTTCCGCACTTTTATATTTTTCATTGGAAACGGTGAAGGTGGGAGGAGTAGTTATTGGGCATTAAAAAGTGCTACAACGCTGGGAAAATTGCATCACAAAGGAAGGTGACTATGTAGAAAAGTAATGTCATTTGTTTTTGAAATTCTTAATAAATAGACTTAAAAAAAAAGTGCGGAAACTTTTTAACGTCCCCTGTATTATTCTTGATGTTGTTGCCAAGTGGCTGGGTTCAAGGCATGACTCTACGGCAGTGGTTCTTAAAGTTTTATATCTTTTCTTGTGACCCAATTTTGCCTTTTTTGTGTCTTTGAGACCTCCAACCATCATCCCTGAGTGGGAATGGGTGGGGGAGTTCCCCCTTGGAGAATCGTTAATACAGCTCATAGCAGAGCAGTTGTGTTTGCTTAAACAACTCGCAGCCACTTAACTCAAGACACTCCACAAACAGTGCGTGACCCCTTCCCATTGATTACATTTATGTTTATATTTACTTATTTGGGTTACACCTTTATCCAAGGCAACTTACATCATGTATCATACCATTGGTTTCATTTCTTTTTGGTTTTCCCAATTGGAGCACAGGGAGGTCAACCTCAGGGTCTGAAGTCCAAGACCTTAACCACTACACCACACTGTCTGCATGATTACTATAGTTAATCACGACTCTGCACGACACCCCATAATTTAAGAACCTATGCTCTAGAGCAATGATTCTTAACCTTTTTTGAGTCATGGACCCCTTTAAGAATCCGATGAAAGCTATGGACCTCCTTCCCCAGAAATACTCACATAAGCACTACTTTGCATGCAATGAATATAATGTAGATTTGATTGTCTCATACATATATGACATAGACAAAATATTATTAAACTCTAAAGCAAACAATCTAAAGAAACACCCTATGCAAAAAGTAATAGCCACTGATTATGATTATGAAATAAAATCCTATTGTGCAAATTAAAACAGATGTACTACTACTACATTTTCTACTACAATTACTACTACTACATCTACAGTCATATGAAAAAGTTTGGGACCCCTCTCAGACTGCATAATAATTGACTCTACTTTCAACATAAAAGATAACAGTGGTATGTCTTTCATTTCCTAGGAACATCGGAGTACTGGGGTGTTTTTTGAACAAAGATTTTTAGTGATGCAGTATTTAGTTGTATGAAATTAAATCAAATGTGAAAAACTGGCTGTGCACAAATGTGGGTCCCCTTGTCATTGTGGTGATTTGAATGCCTGTCACTGCTCAATGCTGATTACTTACAACACCAAATTGGCTCATTAAGCCTTGAACTTCATAGACCGGTGTGTCCAATCATGAGAAATAAAGGTATTTAAGGTGGTCAATCACAAGTTGTGCTTCCTTCCCTTTGACTCTCCTCTGAAGAGTGACAGCATGGGAACCTCAAAGCAACTCTCAAAACATCTGAAAACAAAAATTGTTGAGTCTCATGGTTTAGGGGAAGGCTACAAAAAGCCATCTCAGAGGTTTGAACTGTCAGTTTCAACTGTAAGGAATGGAATCAGGAAATGGAAGGCCACAGGCACAGTTGCTGTTAAACCCAGCAGGTCTGGCAGGCCAAGAAAAATACAGGAGCGGCATATGAGCAGGATTGTGAGAATGGTTACAGACAACACACAGATCACCTCCAAAGACCTGCAAGAACATCTTTCTGCAGATGGTGTATCTGTACATCGTTCTACAATTCAGTGCGATTTGCACAAAGAACATCTATATGGCAGTGTGATGAGTAAGAAGCCCTTTCTGCACTCACGCCACAAACAGAGTCGCTTGTTGTATGCAAATGCTCATTTAGACAAGCCAGATTCATTTTGGAACAAAGTGCTTTGGACTGATGAGACAAAAATTGAGTTGTTTGGTCATAACAAAAAGCGCTTTGGATGGCAGAAGAAGAACACCGCATTCCAAGAAAAACACCTGCTACCTACTGTCAAATTTGGTGGAGGTTCCATCATGCTGTGGGGCTGTGTGGCTAGTTCAGGGTCTGGGGCCCTTGTTAAAGTCGAGGGTCAGATGAATACAACCCAATATCAACAAATTCTTCAGGATAATGTTCAAGCATCAGTCACAAATATAGATAGATAGATAGATAGATAGATAGATAGATAGATAGATAGATAGATAGATAGATAGATAGATAGATAGATAGATAGATAGATAGATAGATAGATAGATAGATAGATAGATAGATAGATAGATAGATAGATAGATAGATAGATAGATAGATACTTTATTAATCCCAAGGGGAAATTCACTTACTCCAGCAGCACCTTACTGATACAAAAAAACAATATTAAATTAAAGATCGATAATAATGCAGGTAAAAACAGACAATAACTTTGTATAATGTTAAATGTTAATGTTTACCCCCCCGTGTGGAATTGAAGAGTCGCATAGTTTGGGGGAGGAACGATCTCCTCAGTCTGGCTGGAGGAGGAGTATAGGGACCTAATCAATGACTTTGTTAAATGGTGCGACTTAAACCACCTACACCTGAACACCAGCAAAACCAAGGAGCTGGTGGTGGATTTTAGGAGGCCCAGACCCCTCATGGACCCCGTGATCATCAGAGGTGACTGTGTGCAGATGGTGCAGACCTATAAATACCTGGGAGTGCAGCTGGATGATAAATTAGACTGGACTGCCAATACTGATGGTCTGTGTAAGAAAGGACAGAGCCGGTTATACTTCCTTAGAAGGCTGGCGTCCTTCAACATCTGCAATAAGATGCTGCAGATGTTCTATCAGATGGTTGTGGCGAGCGCCCTCTTCATCAGAGAACTTTTGCATGTTACGCAGGGGTTGGATATTCCAACAAGACAATGACCCAAAACACAGTTCGAAATCTACAAAGGCATTCATGCAGAGGGGAAGTACAATGTTCTAGAATGGCCGTCACAGTCCCCTGACTGAAAATCTATGGGATGATTTGAAGCAGACTGTCCATGCTCAGCAGCCATCAAAGGCTATAGGAGGACAGCGTCTAGAGGCTGTTAGATTTGCAACAGGAGGCTCAACTAAGTATTGATGTAATATCTCTGTTGGGGTGCCCAAATTTATGCACCTGTCTAATTTTGTTATGATGCATATTGCATATTTTCTGTTAATCCAATAAACTTAATGTCACTGCTGAAATACTACTGTTTCCATAATGCATGCCATATATTAAAAGGAAGTTGCTACTTTGAAAGCTCAGCCAATGAGAAACAAAAATCCAAAGAATTAAGTTCCCAAACTTTTTCATATGACTGTACTCTCTCGTTATTGACTTTCATTTCTTTCAATGGGAATCCATTCATTGGGACAAGGGAGAGGGCTGTTTGGTCTCTCGTGATTTTTCTTGCCCAACTTTTTTCTCGCCATTATTTTCCTATCACCTTATTTCACTCACAAGTATGTAGCTCATGCATTAGGCTTAGGTGAGATAAATACTTGCAAGAAAAATAATGTGCAAGATAAATAACGGTGAGAGATGTAACGTGGGAGAAAAATCATGTGAGAAAGTTCATGTAAGAAAAATCAATACTACCGGGCCGTATAGTGAATATAAATGTTAATTTTTATCTGACACTTACGGACCCTTTGAAACTCATCCATGCACCCCCTAGGGGTCCACGGACCTAAGATTATGAACCCCCTGCTCTAGAGGTTAAAGCAAAGATGGACTAGGTGAGAGTTGGGGAGATGGACGAGTGTATGAAATGCACAGTAGTTCTGGTCCAGACAGGATTTGCTTTCTGTTTTTTCCTGTCTTCTTTCTATTAATCATTCAGTAATACCCCATTGATATATATCTTTATTATAATAAAAAAATCCTGGGACGAGATGAGACTTTTTAGCCTGGGACAAGATGTGACTTTTTCAGAGAGATACTTTCACGTCCCACGAGACGAGACTTTGTGCCAAGAGATTTAACCACACCCGGGGCCAGAAATAAAAGACAAAGAGTAGATGACAAAGTAGAACGGCGTAAAGAGGTTCAAAAGTGTTGGTGCGGTACTCTTGCAGAGCAGGTAGAGATAATGAAAGCACTAAAATTCAAGTCTCAAAAAAATGATAGTAAAGATCGCATTAGTGCAAACAAATGGAAATGATTACTCGGTGAAATAACGGAACAGCGAAAACCGATTGAATATATTGTTTGGATTTAAACATCCATCCATCCATCCATTATCCAACCCACTGAATCCGAACACAGGGTCACGGGGATCTGCTGGAGCCAATCCCAGCCAACACAGGGCACAAGGCAAGAACCAATCCACCGCAGGGATTTAAACATTAGGTCAGAAATTTGTAGATCGTCTAATTCGTGTTGCCATCAGGGAAAAGTAGCATTTCTTCCCAAGGAAGAGGCGTATCTGCGAGAATTAAAAGATTTGTTGTTTGGTGAAAGTGAAATGGTGCTAATGGTTTAGCACTCTAAGGCGAATTGCAGAGAATGACATTATTGATGAATAAATAGAGCTAAACTAATAAAAGGGATTGCAAATGCTGAGGCATCAATGGAGACGCCTCTGTCTGTAACTCACATATACAGTGCAGTGTACTCTGTGCATAATAATCTAAATGAGAAATCTAAGATGACTCAGTGTCTTCCTGGGGATGCTTAAAGCAATTATACATCAGCTCAGATTAATCAGATGAAACACAACTAATGGAAACTGTTTTCAGAAAGACATTTTGCTTTCTTGTATTACATTAGGCTGTACATTTTATATTAGTCAGTAGTATCTTTGTTCGGGGGGAAAAGGATACATTTTAATGTGAATTTAGAGATATTCCTATAATTCTGGCAAACCCTAGTATTTTTTTTTTTAATTATTAAATTCATTTCTTTTTCCAAATACCACTTTTTCTGTTGAATTTCCAAACCAGGTGCTGTGTTCATTGTATCAAAAAGTGAGTCACACAGGCACATACGCTCACACAATTGAAAGTGACCTTTTCAAAGACTCCATGGCGCTGAAACGTCGATAAAATGACAGAGACTGCTTTGCATATCCATTTACACGGAGCCATTTCCTGTTGATAAGTGAGTAGCTAAATGCTTTTTTTTTTCTCATTTAGCATTCAGATTCATGCTACTGGGGACTCATTAATGCCAGAGTTGAAATAATAATAATACTAATAATAATAAAAATAGCTTAGCTATTACAGGGAAAGCTCAGTGCCTTTCTCTATAATAAAGTAAGAATGAAATTGCTCATTGTAAGATGGGAAATAGATATGGTCATTAAGTTGGACTTAATATAAAAGTGAAATGTAAACAGTAACCTAAGGCTGGTTTGCTTCTCCAATCTCCAAGACTGACTGGTGAATTAGTCCTCGAAACTGAAATCCACAATCGAGTTTATGACCTTTTCACAAAGCAAAGGCTCCCTACTCATTGGTAACCTAATTTCGATAAATAGGGCCCAGCAGCATGTGCCAAAAGAACAAATGCCCTGTCATTAGAAGTCGAGGCTAATGGGTATGTTAAAAAATGCTTGTTAAATCACCGCACTGCTGAACAGAATCCCTGTCGATACTCAGGCTCCTGCAGTAAGTCAAATAAATCTTTCCTTGGAGTTGTACAATCTATTATTATGACGTTTCTTTCTCTTGCTGGCCATTTTCTTCTGCACTTTGGAAAATACACTACATGGCCAAAAGTAAGTGGACTAGACATGCACATTATTAAGTTTAGATGTTTCAGCCACATCTGTTGATAACAGGTGCCTAAAATAAAGGAAATAGTCATGGGACCTCAGTTGCCAATAGAATGGGTCATACTGAAGAGCGCAGTGACTTTACACACTGTGGCACTGTCATAGGATGCCACCTGTGCCACAAGTCAGTAAGTGAAACTTCTGCTCTGCTAGATCTTCCCTGGTGAACTGACTAGGAGAGCTGAGATGCATTCATCTAGATGCATTCATCATGAGCTGCTCACAGTAAGAGTATATTGTTTAGGCCCTGACCAGTGTAAATGCTTTATTATTCATTATTCTTCATTATGCAACCAATATCACTTCAACAGTGTTTCTCAACATTTGCACCGCTCTGCAGAATATTTTGTGCACTACTAGTAACCATGGCCCAGGCTGAAAGGTCATTCAATGTATTAGCAAGAATTAAAAACCATATTAAGATCTAACAGATGGCCAAATCATCTCAATAATCGGGGCACTTTGGTTATCGAAGCAATGTTAGCCAAAGAGTTGGATTGTTACAATATTAAAACCATTAGACAAATTTAGACGAGAATAGACAATTCAGCCCTACAAAGCTCACTAGTCCTATCCACTTAATTCTTCCAAAATAACATCAAGTTGAGTTTTGAAGGTCACTAAAGTCCTACTGTCTGCCACACTACTTGGTAGCTTATTCCAAGTGTCTGTAGTTCTCTGTGTGAAGAAAAACTTCCAAATTTATTTGCAAAATTTACCCTTAACAAGTTTCTAACTGGGGCGGCATGGTGGCGCAGTGGGTAGCACTGCTGCCTCGCAGTTGGGAGACCTGAGGACCTGGCTTCGCTTCCCGGGTCCTCCCTGCGTGGAGTTTGCATGTTCTCTGCGTGGGTTTCCTCCGGGTGCTCCGGTTTCCTCCCACAGTCCAAAGACATGCAGGTTAGGTGGTTTGGCGATTCTAAATTGACCCTAGTGTATGCTGGGTGGGTGTGTTTGTGTGTGTCCTGCGGTGGGTTGGCACCCTGCCCGGGATTGGTTCCTGCCCAGTGTTGGCTGGGATTGGCTCCAGCAGACCCCATTGACCCTGTGTTTGGATTCAGCGGGTTGGGAAATGGATGGATGGAAGTTTCTAACTGGCTCCTTGTGTTCTTGATGAACTCATTTTAAACTCACAGTCTTGATCCACTGGACTAATTCCCTTCATAATTTTAAACACGTCACTCATGTCTCCTCTTAATCTTCTTTTGTTTAAACTGTAAAAGCTCAGCTCTTTTAATCTTTCCTCATAACTCAACCCCTGTAGCCCTCTTCTCTGGACCTTTTACAGTGCTGCTATGTCCTTTTGGTAGCCTGGAGACCAAAACTCCACACAGTACACCAGATGAGGCCTCACCAGTGTGTTATAAAGCTTGAGCAGAACCTCCTGTGACTTGCACTCCACACATCAGGGCGCTATATAACCTGCCATTCTGGTAGCCTTCTTAATGGCTTCTGAACTCTGTCTGGCAGTTGATAGTGCTGAGTTCACTATGACCACTAAACCCTTCTTTTAAGGTGTACTTTCAAATTTCAGACTTCCCATTATGCATTCAAAGCTAACATTTCTACTTCCTATGCATAGAAACGTGATGATATTCCAGCAGAACTACAAAACAGTTCTTACCACTGGGTCATTAAACTGATCATTCCCATGCAATCATAACAGTTTGACCAGTTACTCAAAATTTTATTCTACTGGTCCTCACTCTACCAATCACTTGGCATTTCTAATGTTTTAGCCTGGCTTTATACCTTGGCTTAAATGTAGTGCCATGTGTTAGGATCTTTTCGTTAGTTCTTAAACTACCTGTTGGGCAGACTGAATTATGTAAGACTCAAGGACTGTGTCCATGATGTGGATGTGAGCAGCACTGGAGCACCACAAGGGAACCACCCAGTCTCCTTTTCTCTTTACTCTGTAGACATCAGCCTATAAATATAACACCAGGTCATCTCACCTAAAGAAATTCTCAGATGATTCTGTGCTAATGGTGTGTATTGATAAGGGGGACAAGACAGAGGAGAGGAGTCAGCTGGAGTGCTATGTTTCTTGGTGCAGAGAGAATTGATTGCAGTTTAGCCAAGGAACAGATTATTGGCTTTCGTCACACCAAAGAGCTTCTATGTCTGGCCACAGTTCAGAAAATGGATTTGGATTTGGTGCATTGCTACAGGTACTTGGGGGCCCACATTAAAGACAGGCTGGACTGGGCTCATAACACAGAGGAACAATATAAGAAAGGCTGTTCTTCCCTAGGAGACAGCGGTCCTTTAATGTGTAAAGTGACATCCTTCACATCTTCTAAAACTCTGTGGTGGCCAGTGTGATTTTCTATGCTGTGGTGTGCTGGGCTGGTAACATCACTTTAAGTGAAGCCCACCAAATCAACAAGCTGAATAAAAAGGCTTGCTCAGTTATGGGATGCACTCTGGACCCATGGAGGTAGTGGTGGAGGAAGGAATGAAGACAAAACTGAGTGCCATTATGAACAATGCTGCACATCCCCTCTCTGACTCAACATCACTGAGGATTTTCAGCCCTCCGATTATTCATCAGAAGTGTGTCAGGAAATGCAGATGGGGGTCCATTATAGCAACAGCAGTACCCCTGTGTAATAACTCACTGTGGCTGGGATGGATGTCTAAACATCAAAACCATTCTTATGTATATTATGTTTCTTGATATATTTTTGAATATTATTTTGTGTCTTCTTTTGTTATCTACACACTTCTAATGTTATGTTATGTTGATGTCAAATTACTGTATGTACCTTGGCTCTTTAAGAATCAGTATCAGCGGGCAGGGCCACCATGATGTTCAGCTGCTGGTTGTCTCTCTGCTTATTCAAGGCAGAGAGTCAGGCACTTCAGATTGGCATTGACTGTTGTGGAGTTTAGATCAAGTTTTGTGAATGATGCGAGATGTTCTGTTTTTTTTCTGATGTTTTTGCTCTATTTTATTAATGACTAGCCGTGCCCTGCAGCTACACCCACATATTAGTGAAACAGGACAATGAGGAGGGCCTGCCTGGCTCCCCACTCCTGAAGTCCCGCAGCCCCTGTCTCGGATTAGTGTGAATATATGGCTCCTGCAAGCGAACTATGATTCTTAGTGTGATGAGAGAAGTCGCAAAATCAACCGGAATGTTCAAGCAAATTCTAGAAAAAAACCTGATCTAAATCCGTTAAGTAGTTCTCTCATTCACTAGTTATACATAGGTAAGATATGCCCCGAGGCTGGCACGTGAGTGAGGAGGGCCCCATCCCCCTCCCCTTGGCCCGCTGCGTGTCTCTCTGATTCATGCAAATAAATCGGTACCACAATCGAACTATGATACTTAGCTCAATGAGAGAAGTTGCAAAATCAACCGGAATGTTCTAGCAAATTATAGAAAAAACCTGATCTAAATCCGTTAAGTAGTTCTCTCGTGAAAAGTGGACAGACATACAGACAGACAGACAGACGTTGGCTTTCATATATAGAGAGATGTGCGTTTCATTTTGGGACTTTTTGCTCAGGATTACCTTTTAGGCAGGCCCTTTTTGCTTCATGTTGTGTTTTTCTTCTATTTGTACTCTTTTTGTTAATTACAAATATATAAAAATGCTGTGTGGGAAATGACACTCCACCCAGAGGGTTTTTAGTGTTTCTCTCCTTTGAGGGGCATGTTTAGTATATTTTGAAACATCAAAGTTATTTTTGAATCTTAAAGATAGGGTCCCATTTTAGGTCTGTGCAGGCCAAAGCCTTCCTGTAGAGTTTGGGACCCGAGGTATTTAGGGTGAGACCTGGCAATGGGTCTTTTAATGTCCTCACACCCTTTTTGCTATTTGAAGTGCACTTGTATCATAACGGCCCTACAGATTTGTAGTCACTGACAATGTCGAGCTCAGTTCTTTACTTCGTCTAATTGTCACACGTTCTGTCTGTTGGAATATCCAGTCTAACAGGAATGTGACATTCTCAGTACTTGCTTGAAATTCCAAAACAAAAGTAAGTGGTGTGTTTGTGGACTCTTAAAGCAAATCAAAGTCCCCAGAAAATGGCAGCCTAAAGAGGGGCATCCGAGAGGCCAAGTTAGATTATAAAAGGAAGATTGAGGAACACCTGGACAGCAACAACGGCAGGCAAGTGTGGATGGGTGTCCAGCATATGACCAACTACAGGACTAGTCCCGGAGCTGTGGGAGTTGATTTATCGCTGGCTGAGGAACTGAACCACTACTTTGCCCAGTTTGAATTGGATCCACCAGAGACAGCCAGACCCCATCCAGAACCAACAACAGCCCCATCTTCACAGTGGGGGAGCACGAGGTGAGACTCATGCTGCGAGCTATCAACCCACGGAAGGCAGCTGGACCTGATGGCATCTCAGGACACGTGCTGAAAGACTGTGCAGACCAACTGGCTGGGGTCTTCACCAGGATATTCAACCAGTCTCTGTCTCAGTCCACTGTGCCATCCTGCCTGAAATCCTCTGTCATAGTGCCACTGGCCAAGAAACAGGCCATCACCAGTCTTAATGACTACAGGCCAGTTGCACTGACCCCTGTGGTTATGAAGTACTTCAAGAAGCTCATCAGGAACCACATCATGTCATTCATTCCTCCCATGCTTGATCTGCACCAGTTTGCCTACAGAGCAAACAGGTATACAAAGGACGCTGTGGCCACTGTTCTCCATGTTGTTCTGTCCCATCTGCAAGGGAGCTACACGCGGCTGCTCTTCATAGACTTCAGCTCTGCCTTTAATACCATCTTATCCCACAGACTGGTGACCAAACTGTCAGACATAGGACTTCCACTTTCCACCTGCTTTTGGATCAAGGACTTCTTGAGTGATCACACTCACAGGGTTAGAGTGGGCCCCTACTTCTCCACACCCATCAGCCTCAGCACTGGCTCCCCACAGGGCTGTGTGCTGAGCCCCCTGCTCTATACCCTGTACACCCACGATTGCATTCCTGCCCACCACAGTAACACAATTGTTAAGTTCACTGATGATACCACGGTAGTAGGGCTCATCTCTGGCGGGGATGAGTCTGCCTACAGGGATGAGGTGGAGCGGCTGGAAACGTGGTGTAGGAATAACAACTTGCTCCTAAATACAGCCAAGATCAAGGAGCTCATCGTGGACTTCAGGAAGAAGGCAGACAACATCCAGTCACTCATCATCAATGAGGACTGTGTGGAGAGGGTCTCAGACTTCCACTTCTTGGGAGTCACCATTAGGGAGAACTTGACTTGGGGAAACACACACTGCTGAGGTAGTGAAGAAGGCCCAAAAGATACTCTACTTCCTGGGGGTGCTCAGGAAGAACAACATCCCTGAGAAACTGCTGGTGTCCTTTTACCGCTGCACAGTAGAGAACATCCTGGCCTACTGTCTCTGTGCGTGGTTCTCCAGCTGCACAGTCGCACAGAAGAAAGAGCTCCACAGGGTCATTAAGGTCACCCAGTGGATAGTCGGCTGTCCTATCCCCTCACTAGAAGAACTACATAGTTTCTGTTGTCTCAGGAACGTCAAGAAAATTCTTCAGGACCCATCACACCCAGGACATGCATTGTTTGAACGCCTGCCCTCAGGGAGACGTTTCAGATCCATAAAGACTAAGACAAATAGACTGGGAAACAGTTTCTGTCCTTCAGCCATCACCATGCTAAATGCTGCTAAGTGGTCAGTCTGACGGAGTGCACCTTCATGTTTACAATACAATACACTCTCATGTTTACAATACAGCTCTAAGTTAACATTGGTTGTGGGACAAGTGCAATATGACGCATGTATGAATGGATAATTTTAGCTTTAACTTGAGTAATTGTGTTTTGTTTTTATTTTATTTTTGCATTGAAAAATTGCACTTAAATTTTGTTATACAATGTCTCATTGCTACAATGACAATAAAGATTTTAGTTTGATTTGATTTGATTTAAAAATATCTCAAAAACAAAGAACTGAGGAGTAGTGTCATGAACTATGCACAAAAGTCCAAAAAAAAAGCAAAAAGCAGACCAAGTGGAAGGCTTGGAACAAATATCTATTTCCCAAAAAATGCTCTGCAACAGTCAAAGGTATGAGAAGCACAAAAATGCCCTGAAATAGGCAATCCAGAAGCAAACAAGTCGCTAAAAACACAAATTCAAAGAGAGGTCAAAAAATAGAGGAAGAGGTCAAAATCCAGTAAATCTACAAGAAACAATCAATGTAATAAAAAATCTCACAAACTCGCCAATGCCATTGCATACAATGTACCACAAGAGACCCACAAATCATATGGTACCACTGCTATAGATACACAGAAATGACATTATACATAAAACTAATAAACAAAATGGTGGCACAGTGGTCACTCACATATAACAGTGAAGCATCCTTACAACAGAGGATGTACAAAACATAACAAGGACCAAAGGTTTGTCATTTTATATTGCATTTCTTTAATAATTACTAAGACAAACAAAACAAGCTTTAACCTTAAAATCCATAAAGTGGGATTTCAGTTTGTAGGGACAGAGCCTCCAGCCACATTGCAGGTCACTGCAGGGGCAGCCATGTGTTTAGCCACTGGGGTCCACTGCCTACCTGTTTAATGAGTCTCTGAGATCTGAATGTTTTCCGAGATGTCAAGTTACATCTGCTGTCCTTCATTCACTCAGTGACAGCTGCTTAAAGGCAGACTTTTAAAAGCTGAAAGATAATATGAAATTACAGATCCTCTCTGTTTTTGTTTTTGGCTGTTTTATGCATCCTTCCTTTCAGCTGTCTTTATATATACAGTAAAATGTGCAATGCGTAATTACTCAACAACTACAACGTTTGTATTTCTATAGCGCATTTTTATAAAAGTTCAAAGTGCTTTACAATATAAAAGAAGAGTTATGAGAGAAAAAAACAGTAAGTTAGAAATTGTCAGGGTCATTTCTGGGCATAGGTGGTCTAGGTGTGGCTTAAAGTCTACACATGGACAGATATTCCCATCTCCGCTTTAGATCTTTGGAGCTCCTTCAGTGTTCTTCTTGGTGTCTTTGTTGCATCTCTGATTAATGCCCTCCTTGCCTGGTCTGTGAGTTTTGGTAAGCAGCCTTCTCTTGTCAGTTGCCATATGGTGTCATATTCTTTCCATTTTGTTATAATGGATTTATTGGTACTCAATGGGAAATTCAAAGTTTGGGATATGTTTTTGTAACCCAACCCTGATCTTTACTTCTCCACAGCTTTGTCTGTGACCTGTTTGGAGTGCTCCTTGGTCTTCATGTTGCTTGCTTAGGTGATGTTGCAGAGTCAGGGGCCTTTCAGAACAGGCCTATTGATATAAAGGCATCATGTGACAGATCATGTGATATGTTGATTGCACAAAAGTGGACCCTAATCAACTAATCATGAAACTTCTGAAGTGAATTGGTTGGACCAGGTCTTATTTAGGGGTTTCATAGCAAAGATTAAGGGTGTTGTACTGTGTTAGCCATCATGGATATAATGAGAAGTCAAACAAAATGACACCTTTTAAGCTTGCATATCGTGATCTTTTTAGTTAGTCAATAAAAGGTGTCATTTTGTTTGACTTCTCATTACATAGTAAAGGAGATGCATGCTGTCAGTCAGACATCTTCCAATCCGCTATGTCCTAACTACAGGGTCACGGGGGTCTGCTGGAGCCAATCCCAGCCAACACAGGGCGCAAGGCAGGAAACAAACCCCTGGCAGGGTGCCAGCCCACCGCAGGGCACACACACACAC
Source organism: Erpetoichthys calabaricus (assembly GCF_900747795.2). Classification (NCBI taxonomy): domain Eukaryota; kingdom Metazoa; phylum Chordata; class Cladistia; order Polypteriformes; family Polypteridae; genus Erpetoichthys; species Erpetoichthys calabaricus. The sequence continues at coordinate 15,162,039 of NC_041399.2, forward strand.
ACCAAGCACATACTAAGGACAATTTAGAATCACCAATCCACCTAAACTGCATGTCTTTGGACTGTGGGAGGAAACCAGAGCACCCGGAGGAAACCCACGCAGACCTGGGGAGAACATGCAAACTCCACGCAGGGAGGACCCGGGAAGCGAACACAATTTTCTTAGGTTTTACTTGTTTGTTTTATAAATATACAGTATATACAAATGTCTTTTATTTTCATTCCACTTCAACAATTAGGACATCACAAAAATTCATTTTAATTCAGGATTGTATTGCAAAAAAACAGGAGAAATACTGAAAGGGGGCAAATACTTTTTCATGGCATTGTGTACTTAAACTAAATCTTTAGAAATATTTATACACTTTTTTTTGAGAAAATGAAGTTCAGCTCAATGAGGGTGACATTCCTTTCACCGAATTTTTCTATAAATTACATCCAGTCAAGTTTTGAAGGTTGCCAAAGTTCTGCTGTCATACACACACTACTTGGTAATTTATTCCATGTGCTAGAGGTTCACTGTCTTTGCTCACAGCTCATATGTCACAGTCCCGGAATCATTCTGGTTTGCCTCATCTGTACAGATGATATATGGGAAAGGTAATATAAAAATGTTAATAAAGACAAATGATACTTTATTTATCCCCAAGGCAAAATTAAAATATTACAGAAGATCCAGAAATAGATAGATAGATAGATAGATAGATAGATAGATAGATAGATAGATAGATAGATAGATAGATAGATAGATAGATAGATAGATAGATAGATAGATAGATAGATAGATAGTGTAGTGACCTTGCCCGGCCAGGACGCCTCCATACTGGTGTGGCCAGAGCGTTACCTCCCCCGGGACGCTAGAGGGCAGCCCCCCTGGGTTGCAGCGGTGCCTCAGACTCCCGCAGGGCTTCATGGGATTTGGAGTTTGTTGCTCTGCCCTGTTAAGATCCACAGACGCCGCCAGGGGGTGCTGCAGCAGGAGCAGGCAGTACTTCTGGGTGCCTTTTAAAAGGAGCCAGCAATCAGGAGGAGGAGAATGAATCTTGACCAGAGTAGTGGAAAGGAGAAGTGAAAGAGAAAAGGAAGAGAATTGTTTTGTGCTTATACTGGACTGTGTTGAGCTTGTGGGAACAGGGAAGGCGTTGTCCACAAGGTAAAAAGGAAAAAATAAAACGTGTGCCTTGAACTTGTTTCCCACGCTTGTCTGTGTTGGGTTCAGGTGGCACTATATGATAGATAGATAGATAGATAGATAGATAGATAGATAGATAGATAGATAGATAGATAGATAGATAGATAGATAGATAGATAGATAGATAGATAGATAGATAGATAGATAGATAGATCAACACCCCCAACCCATCTCAAAACACCTGGCTTGAATAACAGGCCTGTAGGGGGCAGTAAGATGAGGTCAGACTTGCTCAGATTGTACAGCAGGTTTATATTTAAAGCCATTAATATTTGGAATGAACAGGTCCGGCTTGTAGTTTCCATGAATGAAACATGATGAGAGACACTTGATTCCTTGTTTGAAGTCACCACCATTCAGAATAATTCATAATTAAGATATTGGTGTCAGAGAGAATATTTTCTGTTGCTGAGTTTACCAGGATGATGTAAGTTACTGTACCTTCCTGGGCAGTGACTTTGACAAATTGATAAAAAGCACTCTGCTAGCGAGTTAGATAGACAGACAGAAATGCGCTATATTAAACAGATTGACATAATGAGAACTTATGATTGTATTCAAATGATATGAGGAAATATTGTTCCTTTGGAATTCTTTTTTTTTTTTATTTCTCTTTTGAATTAGTACTACTTAAAATAAAATGTAAAAAGCAGATCTCAATATCTTGCATCTCAGTGAGAGCCTAAAGGTTCTTATTCACATATGTAGCGTAGGCAGAGATTAGAAATCTCTCTGTCTACAGGCATGCTGGCAAACGTTCATGGTGGCAGATTTTTTGATGTTCACAGGAAGAAAGCTGTGCAGCTGTTGTGCAGAGAAGGTTTGTTTCTATGCATGCAAACAACTTAGCAAGGTGCCGAGAGTTCATAGTCTGGACAGCTGGCATTTTGCTTTCCATTGCTGCTTATCTGGGAAGATCTTTTTCCACATTCTCAATATTCTGTTAAACATCTTATCTTATGTGATCCTCTTTTTAATACAGAAATTAATAATTCATATATTATAGTACTTATCACATAATTTTCGGCATTTAAGTGAATAGTTTTAGATTTTAACCTGTCATTACCATTCCACATATTGCATTCATAAGCAAAGCCTGATGTTTTTTATGTAAAGTGCACTCTTAGGACTTCATGGTTTGACTCTGTGAGCAAGCAGGACACTGGTGTTTCAGAACCTTCAAGAGTGGATTTTGTTACACTTAAAATCTTTATTTTAACATGGAGAAGAATTATTGGAATTTTCAATACCTGCCTTTGCTAACAGTGAAATGTCTTTCCATCCGGTTTGGAGAAGCGTCAGCTACCCAAGGTATCTCAGGGTTGAGTCTCCACCTATAATCCCCTGAGCCTTCACTCTCCAGCCAGTCATCGTTTTTGGCTCAGTCCTTTGTGAGTTACTCATTTTCTCATTTGTTTGAGTGTTGGAAAGATTATATGGGGTGGAACCCCCAAACTTTTATCATTCTCTGTCTGTTTCTTCCATAGCCTATAGATGTAACTTTTGGCTTACAAATCTGTGACTTTCATATTACATTGTAGGCATTCTGGCCAGTGCACATATAATTATTTTTTTCTGTAGTGAAGGCTGACCCCTCTGCCTTCTGTCCCACATCATCCTCCAGGCTGTTTGGTGTTGGATGGTAAATAGTAGTACACATGGCAAAAGTCGCTACACAGAGTGTACAACTTTATTTTGTGCTTTGTGATAATAATGCATGCAGGGAATCTAAAAAGAGAATTTCTACAAAAATCATTGAGATGGGTGTTTTTTATTGTGTGGTTTGTGGTGCTATACTTAAGAAACTCACTATAAAAAGCAGTGGTATTTCTTTCATCCTGCATGGGAAGAGTAAAGACAGTATAAAACGCACATGGTCTTTCATGTATTGTAGGAACAGAAGAAAAAGTAGCACTGTCCTCTTTTCTTTTGAAATGACACATGAAAGTTTTACTTAACTTCCAGTCATTTGCATCAACTTTCACATTCAGCAAACAGTGTGTGCTTTTTTTTTAGTGGCATTGCTCCACAGGGTCTCTTTTGATATTCATTCCCTGGATTTCCATGTATTAAGGAAGTATCAATTACACATGAATGACTCTTATGGTGGGGCGACAGGGTGGTGCAGTGGTGGTGCTGCTGAGTTGTAGTAAGGAGACCAGGGTTTGCGTCTCAGGTCCTCCCTGCATGCAGTTTGTGTCTGCGTGGTTTTCTTCTGGGTGCTCTGGTTTTATCCCACTTTCCAAAGACATACAAGTTATGTGGTGTCAAGCATAGAAAAATAAAGGAGCCAAAAAAAAGGATTGGGGCAGCCACCCATATAATATTCCTGGCTACAAAATTGGTTGTACAGGTGTGTACAGGTTCAAGTCCAACACAGAACTGATTTGCTTGTAAAAAGATGTCGGCTTTAAAGGACAGAGCGGAGGAAGTGATATTATCAATAGGGGCGGAACCGAAAGTAGTGTCATGGGGGCCTGGGCCATAAGTGATGTCATCAATATCGCCGGAACTGGAAGTGATGCCATCGGGGCCAGAAGGAATTTCCTGTAACAGCTCTGCAGAGAAATGAGAGAAAGAGTTAGTGCACTCCGCCTCCCCCTGGCCTGGCATGGAATTGCTCTCATTCAGGGCCTTTAGCTGCCTCCCCTGCCCACATGTGTGACAGTGGATTAGTGCTATTGAATTTGCCCTACTGTGTGGCTGGGGTGTGTGTGTGTGTGTTTGTGTTTGCCCTGCGATGGACCGCAGCCCTGTCCAGGGCTTGTTGCTGCCTTGTACCCTCTGATATCTGCGATAGTCTCCCACACCCACCATTGACCCTGTTCAGGACTAAGAAAGTTAGAAAATGACTGATTGACTCTTATGGTGGTTTATCTGGGCTTAGTGACTTCCCGCCTTTGTTTATCATTTTAGTCATTAACACTAGAATTACCAAAGCCTAAGAAAAAACTTGTAAAACTGGCCCATCTTAAATCCCTTTGCACCTCTCCATCAGCGTCTTTTGTCCTGTAAATGTGCCGATAAAGACAAGCAGTAAGCAGCCTGCTATTCCATTCCCCCACCACTGCAGAACTTGCACAAAGTTCTCCCAGCTCATGCCTTGATTATCTGGGAGTGAAGTGCTGGAGTTTTAGAGTGGAAATAATAGATTGTTATTTGGAACACATGCATTTCATGTGTGTTCCGTTTCTACAATAATCATTTTCATATTTTAATACTAAATGACAAAATGTAGGCATAAACTACATATATAATGTGTGAAGCATGAAGACCACTTACTTCACTTGTTTTTTTTATTCAGTTTTATTGAGTGTTCCTGCTCACGCTGAATTAGTATGCACCTTATGGTCCATGATGTTAAAAAAAAACAAAAAAAAAAACAGAGACATAGGTATATATGATATTTGGAATTATTCAATTTATGTTTTTTTGTAGGCTCTGGTAATTCTAGTGTTAATGGCTTCTGAACACTGATGGGATGTTGATAGTGTCGCATCCACTATGACTCCTAAGTCCTTCTCATAAGGTGTACTTTCAATTTTCACACCTCCCATTGTGTATTCAAACCTAACATTTTTATTTCCTACATGTAACACTTTACATTTACTAAAATTAAACTTAATCTTCATCAAATGTGCCCAAGCCTACATGCTGTCCAAGTTTCTCTGTAAAGGGAAGTGAGACTAGAATTGTTTGTTAACTCTAGAATTCCCAAAGCCTACGAAAAAACTCGTAATCCCGTCCCACCTTAAATCTGTTCGCACCTCTCTGTCAGCGTCTTTTGTGTTGTAAATGTGCCGATCAACACAAACAGCAAGCAGCCTGGTATCCCATTAGATGCAGTTCAATTCGCAAAGAAGGTTCTCAGTGTTTATCTTGGAGTGAAGTATCTCGAGTTCAATAGGGTAAATAATATATCATCATTTGGAATACATACATTTCATGTGTGTTCCGTGTCTACAACAATTTATGTAAACATATTATTACAACAGAAACATTTTTCATGTTTTAGTAATAATTGACAAAAAAGTAGACATGAAGTGTATAATGTATGAAGCCTGAAGTCCAAATATCAAATAAACACTTTTACAAAAGGTACAAATATAATAAAGCAAGTGCGCTTTTATTCAAGAATATAATTGGAAGAAAAAGAAAGTGGGTTAGGTTAGGCTGTTGATACGACAGCTTGTGTGGTGCAGTGGGAAACAAGCACAGCTTTGCATCTCCTCTTTACGGATCAGCTGCTAGCCTGCTACTTGCTGCCATGTTCTGCATGTCATGCGTGGTTTCGAACATTTAAAAGCCTGCACCGCAGCTGTCTTAGTGTCTCACTGCCTTGTCTCTCTTCCCCAGACATCCTCTGCTTTATTCTTTATGCTTTATTATGCTGTATTCGAATAAAGTTTCAGTATGTTGAAATACCCTGAATGAACCTGTGCAACTTAGTGACCCAAGCATGACAAGTGGTACCAGAAGTGGTTGCACAGATGAAACCTCAAGACGATGTGTTTCTGGGGGCTCATCACATTCTGCTTCCTCTGGACCTAGAGGATCTGCCACCTGTACCTGCTGTTCTGTCAAAGGACCTGCTGGCAAAGATGGGTCCTTCAGACGACCCTGAAATGTTCCTGCTGGGCTTTGAGCACTCATTGACTTTGATATATTGGGATAGACAAACCTGGGCTGCCATCATCGTCCCATATTTGTCCGGGGATGTCCTGCTTGCATTGTGGAATGTTCTTCCTGACAGGCTTGGTGATTATCATTACTTGAAGCAGTAAGTTCTTCTTTGTTAAGGTACGATATTCCTAGCTAAGGGGTGTGCACTCTGTCTTTGGCGGCTGGACCCTGATTGCTCTATCCATGCCCAGCTGCAGAACTTGCTGAATCAAATTCAGACCTGGTTCCGTGCAGACCCAATCAAGCGCATAGTGGAAAAGGTCTCCATTGATGTGGTGCTGGCCAGGATATCAGAAGAGCTCTGCAACAAGTTCCTTCAGCGCGATATAGACTCGCTGTATGCCTTGGCGGAAATGTTGGAAGGCTACCAGGCATCTTGGAGACAGGATGGAACATTTGCTCCGGCCATGAATCACTCTGCCAGAATTTCTGCCCAGAATAAATGTCACCCATTTTTGCCTTAGCCGCTGGCCTAGGCCCCTGCAAATCATGTTTCCTTGGTAAAGCCAGCCAGGGCTCCAGACTTTGCTGTGAAATTTTAACTGACCAGGGCACGCCTTTTACTTCCCACGTGATGAAACAGTTGTGTGATAGCCTTGCCATTAAGAGGTTGAGCACAACTGTTTACCATCCACAGACGAATGGCCTGAATGAGCGATTTAATAAGACTTTAAAACAGATGATCAGGCGAGTCACTCATAATAATCCAATGTCCTTGGTCTCTGTTCTGCCTTTCCTTATGTTTGCAGTTCGGGAATCCCCACAGGTATCCACCAGCTTGAGTCCCTGTGAGTTGTTGGTTGGTAGGCGCCCACGGGGCATCTTGGATGTTGTTTGTGAAGAATGGACGGGAATCTGGATGAAGGCTCACAGACTGAGCTTTGCAGATCAAGTAATTTTGCTGCAGGATAAGATTTCTAAACTTCCTTCTATTGCTGTAGAGCATCAGCAACGTGAACAAGACACCCAGAAGTGTCTGCATGATAGACAGTGTAAGCACTGGGAATTATAACCTGGCGGTTCTGTTTCCTTCTGAACCGCACAAGTTCCATGTGACATGACTGGGGCTTTCCGTAATTGAGGAGCATTTTTGGCCGGTGAATTACAACGGTCAAAATACCAGGCCGGCAGAAGCCACTAAATATTTTGCATATTAAACTCTTGAAGGAGTGGCATGACCCACAGGGAGTTTGTGCATCCTTGGCTGCTGTCTCTCAACCAAATGTTGCCATTGGTGACGATTGTGACTGACTCACAAATAACGGATTTGTTATCTTTGATTGGTCGGAACACTGATTTTTTTTTCCGCCCTGCTGGGCATCAGTCGTTTTGCGGAACATAAAATCACTACTGAACCCGGTGTTAAGGTACAGATGGACCCGTTTCAGATCCCAGAGGTGCGGCGGAATGTTGTGCGTGAAGAGGTCAAGCAGATGCTAGCATTGGATGTTATTCATGAAAGTAAAAGCAACTGGTGCAGTCCAGTCATATTAGTCCCAAAGCCGGATGGTTCGATTCGGTTCTTACGGTCTGCAAATTTGAAGCCTATCCAATGCCCCGTGTTGACGAGTTGTTGGAAAAACTGTGTCAGGCATCCTATATCTCCATGTTGGATCTCATGAAGGGTTAATGGCAGGTGCCTCTTGAAGCTTCCAGCTAGAAAAAATGGCATTTGCCACCCCGTCTGTCTTTATGAATTTACTAGACTCCCATTTGGTCTCCATGGCTCACCTCTAACTTTCCAGTGTATGATGGATCAGATCTTGTGTCCTCATTCTGAATATTCCAGGGCATACCTCGATGAAGTCGTGATTTTCAATAATGATTGGCACAAGCATTTGGAGAGATGTGCTTGGATTCAGGCTGTTCTTGACAGCTTGAGGCAGGCTGGTTTGACAGCTAACCCTAAGAAATGTAGGTTGGGGATGTCTGAGATTCATTACCTGGGTTTTTCTATGGACAGGAGGTTGATTCGACCTCAACTAAAAAATAGTGGATGAGGTACTTGCTTACTACCCACGTCCAGAGATGCAGAAACAGGTTTGAGCATTTCTGGGGCTTGCCGGTTATTATAGGAGGTTCATCCCTGATTTTGCGAATAGGGCTGCTCCTCTTTCCAATCTATATATATATATATATATATATATATATATATATATGGTTGAAATAGTTTACTGTCAAATAAATGCAAAGAGTATGCGACACGTGTTTCGCCCTCATTCTGGGCTCATCAGGCGTACACACTCCACTGCACTCCCTCTCGGGAATCGAACCTCGGACGTCAGCGCCAGCGGCGATGCCCCTAACGTTGCGCCACGGCGTGTGGTTCGTTTATTTGACAGCATGTAGATCGGGGTAATTACATTCACGGCATTCGTAGTCTGTGTCACAATCTGATTGTATGGGTGGTTACCTACCAGGTAACGCTTGTGGTTGGCCAGCAATCTGCTAACATCCGCCACGGTGCCCTCAGTTTGTGAGGAGCAGATCATAGAATGGTTGAAATAGTTTACTGTCAAATAAATGCAAAGAGTACGCGACACGTGTTTCGCCCTCATTCTGGGCTCATCAGGCGTACACACTCCACTGCACTCCCTCTCGGGAATCGAACCTCAGACGTCAGCGCCAGAGGCGATGCCCCTAACGTTGCGCAACGGTTGCCACAACTACTATATCTCTCCACAACAATAGCAAGGAATCTGTGCTCCTGGCAGAGGTTTGGTCTTAGGCTTATCTTTAAGTCTTCAATTCTTCAATGTGACCAGTTATCGACTGTGGTATTTGACTGCAAATTCGGTGCATATTTTGTTACTGACTGAAATTGCATTATGACACTACCGTTTTATGCCTCCTTTTTCCCTCAGTTCAACATAAGCCTCCCAATAAAATGAAAAGGCACATACAGTCTAGCTGTGACCAACAGAAACAGTCTCGCCGACCTACATACTCACACCAAGGCACAGAAGCAGAAACATCTACATTACGCCAGACCATCAAACACAGGCAAGATGACTTAAAACAACAAAGACAATGTATGACAAACCTCAGAGCAACATTATCCGTAGATCAGCGGCAGCAAGTCTTGCACCTGGACAGTGAACGAAAAACGAATTACACACACAACCTTTCTGAAGAACAGCAGCAAACTGCCAGACAACAAGAAACATTACAACGTGAAAACTACAGGGATTTCATAAGACTGACAACTCAAAACAAGATAACCCCTTTATATTATGGCATAGGCATTTCCCTGTTTGTTTAGCTTTTTGTTTGACTATCACCAAGTTGCAACGAAAAAACGTTTAATAACGTTGAAGTTTATTTTTACCCATGACCAGTTGTACACTACATTTTCCAGAGTTACATTGAAACCCGGGTTAAACGTACAGGTACTTGTGGGCTATACACAGGGGAATATTTTCACTGACAATAACGTTTATGCAACAAATTGTGTTTTCCGACAATTGTTATAGATGTCGGTATATTACATTACCTGATGACCACACTTCACACATATTGACTTACATGTGCCGTGCGTTTCCCTTCTTATCCAATATGTTCTGTTAACCTGTTCATGTTACGCTTTTAAATATTTATGCTGTTGTAAGTGACTATAATAACATCCCGTATTAAGCATGTGACTACTGTAATATTGAGTCCTCTCACGAGTCACTACTTATTAAAATAATCTGCTCTCTTTCTCTAATGTGTGATGTTCTTGTCTCCTTCATCATCATATCATTAATGCTTTAATTCTTGCTAAAATTTTTGCAAGCATGATTTGCTAGTATACATATAATTCCTTTAAGCTACAAACAACTTCACAGAAAATGTTTAATATTTACAAATGCTTCAAAATTAGAAAAAAGACTTTTCAAGACTCTAATCATTTTTTGGATTCTTAAGCCGATGTAGAACTGTCTCTCACACACACTATGTGATTCCCATGTGTAATGGGTGGAAAGGTGAAGTGCATGCTTATGTAGGGACTTAAGTATGGAAAGAAAGAAAGAGACACAATAGAAACAATAGGTACAGATTATAATCAAACATTGTTTATGCCACTGGCTTACAAATTAATATTCATTATGAAATTAAGTTCATTCTTCGTCTGTACTTCTCAGCAAGTGTTGATTTCCTGATTTAAAAGAAAGTAAATAAAACTGCAAACTCCATTTGACTTTTTTTTAATTCTTAACCCAGATTTTTTGACCATATTCCAATATTATATATATATATATATATATATATATATATATATATATATATATATGCTGTATATTTCTGATACTTTATATGAGGTTAATTTTAATGTGAACTTCCCCATATGGGACAAACTGCCATAGAAACATTGTAATTATGAACCCATCTCAATTTGACCGTTATTTATTCATGATTGCATAAATTAAGTCTGCAAAAAACAACTACAGACAAATTATATGTAATTAAACTGATTACTGCACCTCTAAAATTAGCACACAGCAATAATTTCAACTTGGTAACAGACAATGAAATCAAATTAAATAAGTAGCACAGAAGACATAAAGAAATCAATAATTGATGAGACCCTGAAGTATTCAAAAGTCTTGTTCTTTACTGCTGAAATTAAAGAATTGGGTTTGCAGTGGGTTCACAAAGTCTTCAGACCCCTTCACTTTCTGCATACTTTATTGCGCCATAGATTTCATTTTAAATGGATACATTTCTCATTTCCCCCATAAATCTACACTCAATAATCCATAAGGACAACCCAAAGGAAGAATGTACAGCTCAAAGGTTTGGCTCATGAGGCTTAAAAGAGATTCTCAATAATGTTTCATTTAAGAATCAACTTTGTCATAGATGGTTCTCCTAAAATTCTTTAGGAGAAATTGCCTTAGGCGAAAAAGAGCCACGAGATTCGACTGAGGTACAAGGAGTCAAAACTGAGTTTTTGGTTTGAAAAGCATGGCAAATTTTGTGAGATCTCTTTCTAGTCGTGTTTTAAGTTCTTTCAAGACTCCATATCTTTTACTTCTTGTTGGTCTGTGTCTTTATCCAAGGTGACTTATAACTTTTGAGATATGACTTGTTACATTTCTTTTGTTTTTCCAATTGGAGCACAGGCAGATGACTTCCTTGTGGCCACATGGTGTCAGTAGTGGGATTTGGATGCATGACCTCAGGGTTTGACATCCAAACTCTTAACCACTATGACACACTTCCTGCCTTGTCTTCTAGAATTTAGGGGTAATTATTGACTCTGACCTAAATTTTAAATCGCATATTAATCAGATTACTAGGACAGCATTTTTTCACTTAAGAAATAGAGCAAAAGTTAGACCTCTTATAACATTGCAAGATGCTGAGAAATAAATTCATGCTTTTGTTTTCAGTCGACTAGATTACTGTAATGCACTTGAGAAAGAAAAAAAAATAGCCAACCTGCGGCGTATGCGCCACATAATCACGCCGCTTTTTTAATGATTTTTAAGCAGAGGGAAAAAAATTAACATTTGCAATATCCGTAATTTAATAAACCACCAAGAAAAGTAACACTGCAACAATGCACGCTACGAACCGACATACAATCATCGTTCAGTACGCACTGCCTGTGCATGTGCCTGCCCCCAACTCCTCACCTGAGTCGCTGTCATCTGTGCACCTCTGAGCCACGTTATCTTTTCATTGTTCTTTGCGGTTCCAGCTGCTTTTCTATAGATAATCCACCAAGTCACCCGACCATGGTAGTAGTTTGGGGTGGTTTGGGGCATTGCGTACAAAGGGCAGGGACGTAATCAGTGCGAGTGTATGACCCGCACTTACTGGGTATTCCTTGTTCATGAGGAACAATTGCAAACCCCGGTCCCCATCATGAATGGGCTGTCGGCGCCGGGTAGACACACGTTGATCCATTCAGTGCAGCGCGCGTGCAGTACCGGACATCCAAGGGCATCACAGACCTGTTAATGCTCAATCTCATGTGGCTGAAAGCCACTTGTCCCTCTAAGAAGTTGGATGCCGACCACTTGGCGATTGCGTAACTATTTAGCAGTAGGGAGTCTCATTCGTTTTCAGAATTAACCAGACTAATCGCTCCACCAACTAAGTACAGCCATGCAACACCACGCACAGAATCAAGAAAGAACTATCAATCTGTCAATCCTCTCCGTGTCCGGGCCGGGTGAGGTTTCCCGTATTGAGTCAAATTAAGCAAAATTTGTGTGTGGTGAGTTGTTGCACATAAGCAGCACTGTGAATGCCTTGAGAGCGTGGGTGGACACGTGCCGGGGAATAATGAGTATCTATATATCTTCTTAGATATAGACAGCGTCTGATAGCTGTGATGGTTTTACACTCCAGTACATGCGGTGAACGCTGGTAACAGTCAGACGGTCGGGCATGCAGGCGTTCTCGTCCCATGCTCATAGAGTTGGTGGGCGTGTCTCTATCGGTTCGAGTTGTTGGGTGGTGCTCTGTTGTTTGTATCCCATGGTCGGACGACTTGGTGGATTATATATGGAAATGCAGCCGAAACCGAAAAGAATAATGAAAAGTCAACGTGGCTCAGTGGTGCATGTGTACTGTAGCAGAGACGAAAGCGAGTTGGTGAGTTGTTGCATCTGGGCACATGAGCAGGCACAGTGAATGCCTTGAGAGCGTGGGTAGACGCATGCTCGAGATTGGTGGGCGTGAGTTGGTGGGCTTTGCTTTGTGAGTTGACTGACATGGCTATTTTTTGCGTATCCCATGGTTGTCTTCCGGCAGTATGAAGGCCTCGAGAGACAGGGTGTCCTTGTTTGGTGAGTTGTTGCAGTTTGTGAGTTAAAAGCTGTGATGGTTTTACACATTTGGTGAGTTGTTGCAGTTTGTGAGTTAAAAGCTGCGATGGTTTTACACGTTTGGTGAGTTGTTGCAGTTTGTGAGTTAAAAGCTGCGATGGTTTTACACGTTTGGTGAGTTGTTGCAGTTTGTGAGTTAAAAGCTGCGATGGTTTTACACGTTTGGTGAGTTGTTGCAGTTTGTGAATTAAAAGCTGCGATGGTTTTACACGTTTGGTGAGTTGTTGCAGTTTGTGAATTAAAAGCTGCGATGGTTTTACACGTTTGGTGATTTGTTGCAGTTTGTGAATTAAAAGCTGCGATGGTTTTACACTCTGGTAACAGTCAGGTGGGCAGGCGGGCAGGGAGGCATTCTCTTCCCATGGTCTTAGAGTTTGTGGGTGTGGCTCTGTGTTGTCGGCGGACGTGGCTGTGAGTTGTTGGCGTATCCCATCGTCTTAGCATTGGTGGGCGGGTCTCTGTGAGTTGGTGGGCGTGGCTATATCGTGCGTATCCCATGGTTGTCTTGCAGTCTCTTTGGCTCGCCAAGAATAAACAAATTGCTTTTTATTTTAAATTGGTGTTTGTCTCCCATTGTTTTCGTCCACACACTCCTCTCGGGACCACCCAAAAAAGACATCCATCGATTGCAACAAGTGCAGAATGCAGCTGCCAGAATCTTATCTAGGAAAAGAAAATATGAGCACATTACATCAGTTCTGATGTCACTACACTGGTTACCCGTGCCATTTAGAATTGACTTTAAACAACTGCTAATGGTTTACAAAGCATTAAATAATCTCACGCCTTGCTATATTTCAGAATGCCTCTCACCTTACACTCCAAATCGTAACCTTAGATCTCCAAATGAGTGTCTGCTTAGAATTCCAAGAGCTAAACTTAAAAGAAGTGGTGAGGCGGCCTTCTGCTGTTATACACCTAAAATCTGGAAAAGCTAACCAATAGGAATTCACCAGGCTAATACAATGGAGCACCTTAAAACACTGCTGAACACACATTACTCTAACATGGCTTTCTCATAACTTCATTTTAGTGTAACCCTGATATTCTGTATATGCATTTAATTATCATTTTTTATTATGGCTCCACAATCCATACTAACCCCTACTTTCTCTTCTGTTCTCTTTCTGGTTTTCTGTGGTGGTGATCTGTGCCCCCCCACCTCCTGATCAGGACACCATGATGTCCCAACATTGCTGGATTGATGGGCAGAGGTCCACATGACCATCATCATCTAATTCTTCCATGTGAAGCCTGAAAACCATGAGGGCTGATTGAGGTCATTTATGTTAGGTAGAATGCCTAGTGGGGGCTCGGTGGTCCTATGGCCTCATGGCCTCAGAACCCCTGCTGATTTTGTTTTTCTCCTCCAGCTGTCTGGAGTTTTTTTTCTTTTTTGTTTTATCTGTACCTTACTTTATTCTTTGTTAATTAGCATTGTCTAATTTTGTTTTTATATTTGTTTTCTTTTATCATTCCTCATCTTGTAAAACACTTTGAGCTACATCATTTGTATGAAAACATGCTATAGAAATAAATGTTGTTGTTGTAGAATGAATATGCTTAAATCGAGGCACAGTAATATAAATTAAACCAACTAATAGTATTGTTCAGAAAGAAGGACAACAATTTTGTAATCAAAGTAAAGTGTTTCATTATCACAAACAATTGTCCTTACCTTTCACCACATATTACTAAACACACAATCTTGGACTCTGGCTCTCCGAGTATTGTCTGCTGGCTCCTTTTATACGTTACCTAGAAGTGCTCCAGGTGACCTACTGCCAGCAGCGCCTCTGGGTGTGGTGAAAGGAAAGCCCATAGGGGCTCTGGAGCAGCTGCAGCACCCCTTGGCGGTCGGTGTCCCCGGATCCCAAACAGGGCTGTAGACAACTCCATCTCCCATGAAGCCCTGCAGGTGTCCAAGGCACCTCTACAACCCATAGGGGCTGCTATCTAGCATCCCAGGGGAGGTACTGTTCTGTTCACGCTTGCTCCCCCTGTTTAACACTGTTTAACAAGCAGCCATTCCAAAACAAAAATTCCTTCCCGGAGGACACAAAATAAAGCAAACACGTCTTCTTCACACTTAGTAATTAGAGAGAGAGAGAGGTCTTGTTTCCTGGCTTTGACCTCCATTCCTTGGCTACCCTTTTATTTTGGCCTGCTCCTGGAAGGGTGGAGCTTCTGATGCCTGGAAGGGGCGGTGGTAAGGCGTCTTCTTCTCCTGGAGGAAACAAGAGACACGGTTAGCGACAGCACATCCTCTTGCCTGGCAGTGGTATTACTAGGCTTCCCTGAGTCATCTGGGAGGTTCCCAAGCATGCATGCGTCACAATGAAAACAAATGAATGGTGCTGTGATGTGTTACTAATTTTATGTAAAGGTTTTTTGCTTTTGATCCATCCATTTTCTAAATCCTCTTAATCTTCATTTTAGTCTGAGGAGTAGATCGCTTAACACCGTGTACATGGCAAGAACTGAGTTTTTGGTGCCAGTCCAATGCTAGGTACACTCGCCGAGAATGAGCCAACAATCAACACCAAACACACATCTTCGATAAAGTGCTCAAGAAGTCAGCAAAACAAGTGAGCTATCACCTAACTGGAGAAGCTTAATGAACCGAATGGTCTCTTCTGGTTTGTAAAACTTCTTACGCGTTCTTCTATAATTGCAAATCCCTCAAACTCTTGGTCTCTTGTGTAGGACTTCACGTGATTTGTAATTTTTTAATACCTTATTTATTATTTCCTACCCATGTCCTGTTTTTTTGTACTTTCTTCTTTTTTCTAATAATGATGTTTTTCATAACCAAACCATTCCGTTACCTTGACATTTTCTAAATATATTCATCATAATACTATGATTAAAAGTCTATATTCATTAGGGAATTTCTGTTAAACCAAAGTAATATTGAGACTTAGCAGGATACCTTCAGAAGTTGCCGATGTTCTACTTTAATCAATCTTCATAAATGACTTTCGCTCCCAGAGAACACGGCCTTAGAGACACATATAACAGCAATATATGTCTGACCTTTTGATGGGAAATAAATGTCAGACTCCTCTGCTGCATTTATCTTTCTATGCTTCAAAACACTTCAATAAGGGTTTGATTTATTTTCTTATATTTCCTTGTTTTGTTTGAAAACATTTTTGCAGTGTTTTTCTCTTTATATTTAAAGGATGCCTTTAATTGCTGACCCAGATCATTTTCATTAATAGTACTATATTGACATGAATTCATATTCAGACACACTTGTATAAAATACAGTATATAATATATAATAAATATAAAACACATAGAGCTAGATTAGCAGTGCGATAATAATAACAGACTTCTGAAGTAGAGTGAAGTGAAAGAAGCCATGAGGAAAGGTCACAGCAGGAGAAGAAAAATCAGTTGGCTTGTCAGAGAACATCAGCACTAGAAATTACTCCCAAATGATCTGAAGTCAGTTACACATATGCACACACACACTCGCGAGCTCGTGCACACACACGCACACACACACACACACACACATATACAGTATATACAGTGCATCCGGGAAGTATTCACAGCGCATCACTTTCTCCACATTTTCTTATGTTACAGCCTTATTCCAAAATGGATTAAATTCAGTTTTTTCCTCAGAATTCTACACACAACACCCCATAATGACAACGTGAAAAAAGTTTACTTGAGGTTTTTGCAAATTTATTAAAAATAAAAAAATTGAGAAAGCACATGTACATAAGTATTTACAGCCTTTGCCATGAAGCTCAAAATTGAGCTCAGGTGCCTCCTGTTTCCCCTGATCATCCTTGAGATGTTTCTGCAGCTTCACTGGAGTCCACCTGTGGTAAATTCAGTTGACTGGACATGATTTGGAAAGGCACATACCTGTCTATATAAGGTCCCACAGTTGACAGTTCATGTCAGAGCACAAACCAAGCATGAAGTCAAAGGAATTGTCTGTAGACCTCCGAGACAGGATTGTCTCGAGGCACAAATCTGGGGAAGGTTACAGAAAAATTTCTGCTTCTTTGAAGGTCCCAATGAGCACAGTGGCCTCCATCATCCATAAGTGGAAGAAGTTCGAAACCACCAGGATTCTCCCTAGAGATGGCTGGCCATCTAAACTGAGCGATGAGGGGAGAAGGGCCTTAGTCAGGGAGGTGACCAAGAACCCGATGGTCACTCTGTCAGAGCTCCAGAGATCCTCTGTGGAGAGAGGAGAACCTTCCAGAAGGACAACCATCTCTGCAGAAATCCACCAATCAGGCCTGTATGGTAGAGTGGCCAGATGGAAGCCACTCCTTAGTAAAAGGCACATGGCAGCCCACCTGGAGTTTGCCAAATGGCACCTGAAGGACTCTTGGACCATGAGAAAGAAAATTCTCTGGTCTGATGAGACAAAGATTGAACTCTCTGGTCTGAATGCCAGGCGTCACATTTGGAGGAAACCAGGCACCGCTCATCACCAGGCCAATACCATCCCTACAGTGAAGCATGGTGGTGGCAGCATAATGCTGTGGGGATGTTTTTCAGCAGCAGGGACTGGGAGACTAGTCAGGATAAAGGGAAAGATGACTACAGCAATGTACAGAGACATCCTGGATGAAAACCTGCTCCAGAGCGCTCTTGACATCAGACTGGGACGACGGTTCATCTTTCAGCAGGACAACGACCCTCAGCACACAGCCAAGATATCAAAGGAGTGGCTTCAGGACAACTCTGTGAATGTCCTTGAGTGGCCCAGCCAGAGCCCAGACTTGAATCAGATTGAACATCTCTGGTGAGATCTTAAAATGGCTGTGCACCGACGCTTCCCATCCAAGCTGATGGAGCTTGAGAGGTGCTGCAAAGAGGAATGGGCGAAACTGGCCAAGGATAGGTGTGCCAAGCTTGTGGCCTCATATTCAAAAAGACTTGAGGCTGTAATTGCTGCTAAAGGTGCATCGACAAAGTATTGAGCAAAGGCTGTGAATACTTATGTACATGGGATTTCTCAGTTTT
This sequence comes from Erpetoichthys calabaricus, assembly GCF_900747795.2. Classification (NCBI taxonomy): domain Eukaryota; kingdom Metazoa; phylum Chordata; class Cladistia; order Polypteriformes; family Polypteridae; genus Erpetoichthys; species Erpetoichthys calabaricus. The sequence continues at coordinate 15,179,735 of NC_041399.2, forward strand.
TTTATTTTTAATAAATTTGCAAAAACCTCAAGTAAACTTTATTCACGTTGTCATTATGGGGTGTTGTGTGCAGTATTCTGAGAAAAAAAATGAATTTAATCCATTTTGGAATAAGTCTGTAACATAACAAAATGTGGAGAAAGTGATGCGCTGTGAATACTTCCCGGATACACTGTATATGTGTGTGTGCGTGTGTAAGTGTATGTATGTATTGTGGCCTGGTGCAGGAATGGCAGGTTTGGAAACAGCAATGATACTTTGGGGCACCAACCAGTTTATCCCTTTTGTTGTCCATGGACAGAGAAAATTAACAATGTGAATTTCCCATTGGGATTAATAAAGTATCTATCTATCTATCTATCTATCTATCTATCTATCTATCTATCTATCTATCTATCTATCTATCTATCTATCTATCTATCTATCTATCTATCTATCTATCTATCTATCTATCTATCTATCTATCTAAATAACGCTATAAGGCATGCGTCCCATATGTTGTAATTAAAAACCAAAGCAGCAGGTTGCTGTCATTGGAGTCATTGTTGCTCTGGACTGTAACGATGCCTCCTTCCGGGACACCCTGAAGTTTTTTGACGGCTGGACCAGAAGGTCAGGTCAGCTCATGGTTGGGGAGCATGAACTAGTACAGCATGGTGCTGCACCCACCAAATGACGAAACAGCTCGAGATCCTGGTTGGCATCCCCCAGGCAGACACGTGGTCCAGTCCCACCCCAAAAATGACCATCTATCCGCCACAGACAGATGTTATGTGGGCTTCCCCTTGGCCTGATCCAGCCACTCGGGTCCTCAAAACTGAGGATCCTGTGAGCCAGAACACCCTCGGGGAATCTTGTCACATGTCTGTAAGTGCCATAATTGACGCTTCCGCACAATGCAGGTAATGTGCTTCATTCAGGACTCCATGAGCAAACCGCTCATTCAACACAAAGTCAATCCAGTGATACCCAAGGATTCTCCGAAGAGACACAGTACTGAAGGAGCCTAGTCTTCGTTTTAGGTTACTGGATAATGTCCATGTCTCACAATCATTTAGCAAAACAGGAATCACCAGGGGGCCTCATGTATAAACGGTGCGTACGCACAGAAATGTTGCGTACGAACCTTTCCACGCTCAAACCACGATGTATAAAACCTAAACTTGGCGTAAAGCCACGCACATTTCCACGGTAACTCATTCCTTGGCGTACGCAATTTATCCGCCCGGTTTTGCAGGACTGGCGGCACCCAGTGTCAAAGCAGTGCTACTGTTCCTGTGTGATCACCCTTTCATTCTTAAATCCACATTCCTGGCGCGGCTTTATAAATACACTGAAATTAACTGCATATTGTTTATTAGTGTAATGCATCTGATTGTAATTAACCTGTAGCAATATAATGGTCCAGGGAATAGCCATAGTATTCCAAATACCATAACTGCTTTAGCGTTGTAACTCTCACTGCATCTTCTTTCAGCTGATCCCGTTAAGGGTTGCCACAGCAGATCATCTTTTTCCACATTACTCTCACTGCACCACTCGGAGTATTTATATCACTGTATCTGAGTGGGGAATCACAGCAGCAGCTGATTGGAAAGAGAATTATCGGTATAAAGCATGAAGCAGACGCTGCCTGAGCCACAGCAAACGCTTTAGTCCCTGTACTGACTTCGCGGTTTAGAAACAGTTTCATCCCAAGAACTCTAAACACACTAAATCAGTCCATCAAGTGCTCCTTGTAGAAATATTTGGACTTATAAGTACAATTACCTCACTGTAAACTTGCACTACAGTTATAATATTGCACAACCTGCGCCACTTTATAAAGCGCGTATTTACATGTGATGACGGTATTCATTTCTAAGACAAAATGCAGCAAAACATGTTGATTATATTATACAGATAAAACTTTAACTTCATTTAAATAATCTGTATTGTTAATAATTAAACATGTGAGGACACGGTGCCGCAGCGCTAGCTAGTTCAGTAATTGTTCCTGCCTTGCGCTGTATTCTTGCTGGTGCTGACGCGACACTGGAAAGATAGACGGATATAATAATTAAACACGTACTACTAAGATATTTCAATGTTCCTTAAAAGTTTTGAAGAATCAAAGTTCTAAGCTTACAGATGGCTTCACGTCTATTACATAGCTTATTGTGTGGCGATTGAGTTTTTGGAGAAAGAAAAAGAAGGACAGGAATTGGAGGTTAGTACGTTTGAAAGAGACAGTGCTGCTGTGATAAATTATTTAATTGAAGGTTGCGCATGGCGCAGCAAGCCTCTTGCGTGAGACATGAACAAGCACTGTGCCCACCGTGTTCCCATGTTTAATAACATGCTTTCATTCCTATCATCATGAAAAAGATATCACGTATACATCTCAGTATTTTAATTATTCAGAGAGCTGTAATATCACAAATGTAATGGATTATGTGTCCTGTCGGAGAAAGAGAAAGCCCGTTTAAAAAGCAGGTAGTGATTCATACACATAGAGCACATAGAAGATCAAATACAGAACAAAGCATTTAACATGCCACTTTAGTTACAATGGGATTTGAGAAACTAGTAAATTAAACGATTTTAAGATGAAGTTTATGATGTTCTACTTTAATGGCAAAATAAACTACGTGATTAAAGTGGGAATTTCGAGATTAAAGTTGACATTTCGTGCTTTTTTTCCCCACTGTGTGCCTTTTTTTTGTCTGTACCCTAATAAGCTTTCATATGACACTCAGACGGTGGGGCTACGACTCGCTTTTTCACGGCGACTTTGATATGTGATTTCTTTTTTATTTTGGGCACTGTGCGACTTTGTGAAGTTGAGCCTTCGAGTTTCTCCGACACTCTGTCACTCGATCAGCTTCCTTTTGTTGATTATACCACTGTTTAAACCAACAAATAGTACGTTTTTTCCTTTGCCTCCACTTGGTATTCGCTGAAATTCTTATATTTTCTCCCGTGCTTTTCCCATTGTCTTTTCACAGAAGGCTATTTATATTGATTTGCATATTCAAAGAGGCGTAATTCTGGGAGGAGTTGGGGCGGGACAGAAGGCGCGTGCACGTGCGTTACTTTTCACACAAATCGGGATTTATGTAGTAGAAGAACGTGAAAGTATGCGTGCGCATAGATTCCTGCATCTGGATTTTTCTGTGCGTACGCACAATCCCGCTTTTGTGCTTACGCCATGTTATAGTGTGAGTTCTACGCACGCCGTTATGCATGAGGCCCCAGGACTCTAAAAATTTGAACCTCATCCTTTTGCAGAGATATCAAGAGCTCACACACCCCTTTCCAGCAACCTCATGACACCTCATTCTCTCCCAATTTGTCTACTGATGTCATAGGATGAGTCACTACAGACATGAATGTCACTGCTGAGGTAAGTAAACGTCTCGACGTGACAGACACACTGCTAATGGCTGTGCCAAGAGGTCATTAAAGGCCTGGATCTTGGTTTTTATCCAGGACACTCGCAAGCTCAGACACTCAGACTCCTTACTCAGTCTCTCAAGAGCTCCATTCAGAGCCTCCATAGAATCCATGAAAATCACTGGAAGGGGCATGGTAAAATGCCTTCACCAGATGGCGTTTTGGCACCATAGGGAATGAAGCAGATGACAACATTAGCAGAAGAAGCCCCTCTTGTCTTGTTGTTTTACTATATACTTCACCTGAGCTATATATATCTCTCTATATATAAAATCCAACGTCTGTATGTCTGTCTGTCTGTCTGTCTGTATGTCTGTCTGCTTTTCACGAGAGAACTACTTAACGGATTTAGATTGGTTTTTTTTTCTATAATTTGTTTGAACATTACAGTTGATTTTGCAACCTTTCTCATCCCTCTAAGTATCATAATTCGCTTGTGGCACAGATTTAATTTGTGCACATCCAATAGAGATGCAGTTACCGTCCAATGAGTTTGGAGGAATTTTTCTGGAGCTTGAGCAGATCGGATGTTCCTATAGAGCTCAGAATTCATTGTGTCAGCAGTCCCATCATCAGTGAAGAGAAGTGTGCCAGGACCTGTGGCAGCCATACACGCCCAAGCCATAACACCCTCAGCACCACGTTTAACAGATGAGGTGGTGTGCTTTGGTTCTTGGGAAGTTCCTTTTCACCTCCACACATTGCTCTTGCCATCACTCTGGTCAGGTCCATCTTTGTCTCATCTGTCTACAAGACCTTTTTCCCAGAATTTTGCAGGCTCCCTTAAGTCCTTTTTCACAAACTGTAATCTGACCATCCTGTTTTTGTGGCTAACTAGTGGTAGGCATCTTGCAGTGTGTCCTCTGTATTTCTGTTCATGAAGTCCTCTGCTGATAGTCGTCTCTGACTCAGACAATTTCTGATCTGTTGGACAGGCGTTTGGGGCTTTTTCTTTACCAAGGTTAATAAATTAATTAATAAGTGAATATGTGACTTAATTAATTAATACAAAAAAACAGAAGTGCACAGACCTTTAATCGTGTCATGTCATTTTCTAAGCTAATTAATTCAGTCCATACCAGGGTCATGGTGGTTGTGTGGTCTGGAGCCTATACCAGCTAGCATAGGGGCACATACAGTCACGCATGTGAACACACACATGCACACAGTCAACACACACACATGCACACACAGTCACACAATACAAAACACACAGACTCACGCGAACACACATAGTCACACAACACAAACACACTACGGCCAATTTAGCGTTCTAACGTGCACCTAACCTGCACGTCATTGGACAGCAGGAGGAATCTGAAAGCACCCAGAGGGAACCCACTTAGACATGAGCAGAACATGCAAACTCCATTCAGGGAAGGGTCTCAGACTTGAACCCCTAGTCTCCATATTGTGAGTCAGCACTGCCACCACTGTGCCACCATGCCACCCAACCTTTTATAAAATCTACAAAAACAAACTGAATCATTTAACAGAATCGTCTGTCATGATGTAAGTACTCTCTGTGGATCTCTTCCATTTCATATCCAGGTAAGGAGGGTAAAATTACTTTTGTTTCTTCAATAGCAGTTCTGTAGCCCCCCGGGTTTTTCTACAGACTCCAGCTTGCTGCTCCCACATGGTCCTTTCGCTGATAGTTTTCTCTATTGAACTCTCCAACCTCAAGCATGTGCCTGCTGAAAACGCATTTATCTATAATTCATTTTAAGAAACTATAAAATGTTTTTCAAGGTATCTTAAAGTGCATTTTGAGATAACTCTAAATGTAAAATTGACCTGCCTTACTGCACCACTGACAATTTTATTACTTGTACGTTCCAAACTGTGACAGGATTGATACTGCAGAGAAAAAGAGAGGCAGAGAGAGATGGGGGGAAAGGCCAAGGTTGGAGGTAAAAAAATGACAGTGCAGTCATGTTTTCTGTTTATAGACAAAGGTAAGTGGCGACGTAGCTATGCCAGATGCAATTATTGAATCAAGGATCTCTAGAATGCTGGTTGTGATTCTTAGCTGTGAACTTTATTTTTGCATTAGCATCAAAACATTAGTCTAACTGAGGCACAATCTTCTTTATCAGCATTTAACGATTCAAGTTGGCTCCACGGTCCCTGTCTGGTTGAACTCAAAACTGTCGATAACGAAACCAAGGAGGAGCCAGGCAAATGATGACACACACACACACAGTCAGCAGGAGATTGGTGCAAGTGCATCTAGCTTTTATTAAAACCTTACAATACAGCGTTCAAAGTGCAGTCCTTCTTCAATAAATAAGTAATCCATAAAATGAAGATGAAGGGTAAAATCCCATCAATAATAAATAATTCTGCAAAATGAGGTTAAAATCAAAGGCATAATCCTTCCTTTAAAACCAAAGCATGCCACAGTGCTTCTTTCTAAAATCTGACGTTTCCTCTGTTCACCCCCGCATGAGACCCTGTAGAAACAGCAGGACATCTTCCTGACAGGCTAAGCCAACCTTCATCTCTTGCTTGAGTCCCTCGGCGTCCGTAGGGCACCACCGCTGAGCAGCTCTCCTTTCTCCCACACATCGTCACTTGACTTTTGGCTAAAACGCTTAGTGAATCCTGCTGCTCAGAGAAATTAGTAGAGTGACTCCTCTGCACACATCTTGAGCATCAGCCACACGCTCCTCTTCCAGGGCTCAGTTTTCCCAACTGCCCTGTCTACTGTTGTACTGCACCCGCACCAACGTGATTCTGCCCGTCTTTCTCTTTCCTTTCCGTTTACTTTTAACATTAGAATCCCAAAAGCCTAAGAAAAAAGTTTGAATCCTGGGCCACCTTAAATTCCTTTGCACCACTCCATCAGCGTCTTTTGTTTTGCAAATGCGTTGATCAAGTAGCAAGCAGCCTGATATCCCATCCACCCCACCGCAGCAGCTGAAGTTCTCCCAGCTCAAGCCTGTTTATCCATTCTTTTTGGACTTCATTCTTTACACATTATACACTTCATGTTAACATTTTGTCATTATATCATGAAGAAAAGTTCGTTTTAGTTATGTGTTCAACATTTCTTGCCGCACATTTCCTGTCATTCTACATTTACACAGATCGTTGTAGACACGGAACACACATGAAATGTATATATTCCAAATGATGATATATTATTTACCCTGTACAACTCCAGGCTCGTCACACTAAGATAAACAGACTTGAGCTGAGAGAACTTCATCTGCGTCGGGTGGGGGTAAATAGCAGGCTGCTTGCTGCTTGTGCTGATCAACACATTTGGAAAACAAAGACGCTGATGGAGTGGTGAGAAGGAATTTAAGGTGATACAACTTTTTTCGTAGGTTTCAGGGATTCTAGTGTTATCATCCCATTCTTTCCATTGTACTTGTCCTTTTAAACCCTCAAGTTTCTTCTATTTTATTCTGTTTCCTGCTTAGGCTCCTGTGGTATAGCTGGTCTGCGGCTTAGAAGAAAAGGCCAGATTTTAAATAAATAATTGCCGCACTTGAGCTTAAAGAGGAGGCGTGGTAGTCGAGGCCAGAGCGTTTCCCGGTTGCGATGCGGGGGCTTAGGCATTTCCAAAAAGAAGTGCACAGGTGTGGGATCGCCCATGTCCCGTGATTGATGCCAGGAGCTGCTAACTGCCACACCTGTGCCACATCCCCATTATAAATAGGAGAAGCACGAGTGCGGAGGGGAAAAAAAAAGGAAAGAAAAGAAAAGAGCGGAGGTTAAGGGAAGAAGCAGGCAGGAGGCGAAGGAGCCAATTTGTGTGTGAGTGAGCGAGGTGAGTGAGCAATTGAGAGCAGGCTCACTGTAATAAGGAGAGGGCAGCTAGGAAGCGAGCCCTAGCAGGGTGTTTGGCCAGCATGGATTGGGTCACTCCTGCTGAATTTTGCATAGGAGCAGAAGTGACCACGATCAAAGATGGCTTGCTGCGGAAGGCAGCAGGAGTCGGAAGCTTAGGAGGCTGGAGCCCCAGCAAGAGCGCCCTGGTTGGTGGGGAACCCGAGTCTCTGTCTGGCAGAGGCTCTACAGAGCCAGAAATCAAAAGGCTACCAGACAAGAAGGAGAAGATCAGCTGCAGGGTACAGCAATTCCCCTGGTCCACAGCCCGGATTTGAGAAACAGAGGAGCCACCAACTAAAGAAGGTACTGGGTTTTTAAAGGACTGCTCCCAGCCATTATTGATTTTTAATTTTGTTTTTAAATGGAATATTTATTGGATTTTAAACCTCACATTTTCACCCTGTTTTAATGGATTATTAATTTATTGACTTTTAAAGCACTGCACTTTCTTTTGAACACTATTTGGATTTGCTTTGTTCGTTTTTAATAAAAGCACTGTTTGCACTTTGCACCTTTCCCCTTGCTTCGTTTGGTGTCCTCATTGTCCAGCTCATCCGGTTACATTACAGACGGTGTCTGGTTCAAGATGCTCCCCAAAGGGAAGTGGGAGCCATGGAGCAGAACCCGCATCTTCACAGCTGCTTTCTTTACACTGAGTGGGTGTAGGTGTTGCAATCACCTGCTGTAGGGTATGAATGGAGCACTTGACTGATCCCCTCATATTTCTTTTTCAAATTTTTTGATGTTGATATATTTTGTTAATCTGCCTTTTTCAGCATTCTTTGGGTTATTTGCATGTGAATGCACAAGCAGCCAAGCAGTCCAATCAATCACGGAGCAGCACATGCACGTTCCGGGACTTCCAATTCTTTATTTAATACTAGCTATGTAAGCCCGTGCTGTAAAAAGCCCTGGGTCCTAGAAACTATTGAAATCATCAGAAAAAAAATTGAAATGTAGAGATGTCAGGTAATTGAAAGGAACTACTCTGGGCATCTCTCTCCTAGGTTTTGTTTTGCCGATGTGCTCGTTTGTGCATTAGCAGCAGAAGGAAAAGTAAAAGGACACAGTTTTGCCGATGTGCTTGTCTCACTTCGCTTTCTACTTCCGACTCATTAACTTGCGGCCGCCTTGCCGGCTCTCTGAGCTTCATGCTGTAGTAGCTTCGTACTTCTGGGTCGATCAAAACAGACATACACACTTCCACACGTAGAAGTTTAGTTTTCTGTTTCCTTGGAGGTGGAGACCTTACCCCGACTCCACCTCACCACTTCCGGGCTGGATAGACACACACACTTCCACGCATAGACATTTATATATGAGGTGTGATAAAAAATATGGTGAATGTTTAAAAAAGAAATGTTTATTGCAGTTAAAGATTTACATACTACTTGTCCTCCTCAAATGCTCTCCTCCACTTTGAATGCACTTATCCCAATGCTCCTGCCACTTTTCTGGAAGTTTTCTTTCGCGGGTGTCTTTAGATGGGCTGTCGTGGTTGCCTGGATGTCCTCAATTGGATTGAAATTGTTTGTCTTTCATGGTCATTTTCAATTTATAGAACAGCCAGAAGTCGCACTGTTGCCAGATCCAGTGAATAAGATGGATGCAGGGACACAGCTTAATGTTTTTATTCGACAGAAATTGTCGTGCTAAAAGGGATGTGTCACAAGGAGAGATATCATGATGAGAATGAAATCATTTCAACATTTTCCTCGGTTATTGATGCTGAAGGACGTCCATTCTTGAAGCCTCATATCTAAAAGTTTATTTCAACCACATTTGATAACCTAATTTTTGTCTGGTTCCCCCGTAGTATATTGTAAGTTTGTTGAACTACTGGAGGTTTGTAATGCTGTGCGTTTTTAATTTGATAAATAATTCGGAGCATGCAGGCTTTCATGCATATGAATACATGAATAAGCCACTCTGAGGTTGATTGAGGTGCTTGGCTAATCACGAGTGCAGACACAAGCGGGTCAGTCAGTGTTTGTTCACACCTCAGAGCTGGTAATTATGGTACCTGCGTCCGACCCCAGCTTGGGGAGCATGGTCAAGGAAATTGGTGGAATGGTGGGAAGAAGATGAAGAGAGTAAGAGAATGGAGGTTAAAGAAAGAGAAAGTGAGAGGCAGGATAGAGAGCCTGTGGTGTTTGGTGAGGCAGGTGGTCAGGGAGTGGACTCCTGAGGGTCTAGCGTGGTCGTCCAACTGAGCGACATGACACCATTGTATGATGTCTCCCGCAGACGCCAAAGGGCTGGCGACGGGGTACGTGTTTGTGGCTCGGCATAGTGTGCCACGGGCACTGAAGGACTGGCAATGGGGGACCCAAGCCAGGTTTAAGACGGGTGTATTCTCTTGCTGCAAGGCCCTGAAAGGATAAGTAGAGGAGATGGCAGAAAGAAGCATTGGGGCTCATATTCTTAAAGAATCTGCCTTTGGTTTTAACCTCGTTTTATGGATTAAATATGGACCTGTAACGGTGTACTGCATGATAACGTGCAGTGAATACACTTGAGTCGTAGTTTTCATCCTCTTTCTCTGTACGTTTAGTATTCATTTGCTCATAGGTTGATGTGATTGCTGCTTACTTGAGCAGCTCTTGTTTTCTCCAACTCTAGCGGCCCGCTTCTTCTCTTCTTCCATCGGCACCTTTTCGCTTTTTGAACTGATTAAGTCGGTTTTTGTGTTGCAATTACTTAGTACGTTGTCTTTAACTTTTCTCTTCAATCTGCACTCAAGAGTGATTTAAGATATGAAGAGGTAGGGGAAGTGACGGCGGAAGGTAACTGGCAGACGATACAGGAGTCTGGCTGCTCGGACTACAAGACTTAAGAACAGTTTTTACCACCAGGCCATTCGACTCCTCAACAGCAACACCTGAACACTTACATACACTTACATTACACCTACATTGCACTACTCACACACAAACTGTACCTGCACACACTCTGAATACTAACTGGAACATGCAACTGTACTTTATGGAATATGCATCTGTACTTATAAAACATTATCTGTGCAATAACTGTCATTTGTACTTGCAGACTCATTCAACTCATATTGCTCTATATCTTCCTTTTATACATACACATTTTATTTTGTATGGCTTGTCTATTTTTAACTTGTAATTTTTTTTTTTAATTATTTTTTAGCTTTATTGGATCTAGGCTGAGTGACTTGTCTTTCTCGTCATAAACATTTCATTGTATGTTGACCCTGTGTTAACCTATAAATGACAAATAAACCTAAACCTAAACCTAAACCTAGGTGGTAGGCATAAGAATGCTGCCCGTACACATGCACCGTATGGCCACCCTGCTGGCCGCTTGTAGAGAGTTGATTCTACAATAAAATAAAATAAAAATAAAAAGAGGAATAACCTTGGAGGTCAATCATCACCCCGAAAGTGGACAGTAGACGTCACATAGTATATGTGTATCAAATTTCAGGTCAATAGGTCAAATGGTTTGTGAACTACAGGTGATTTAAAATCCTAGACAGACAAACGGACAGCCATGGTAGCATATTATATAAGAAGATTTATTTATTTATTTGACTTTTTTTAAACTCCACATTTCACTTTGCTTTTCTTGGGTTATTTACTTATTATTTATTGATCCTGCACTGCACTTTTGCTAAATATAGTTTGTATTGTGTGGAATACTCTCTAGGAAGTACCAAGAGAGTGCGAGACACATATCACATCCTGATCAGCTTAACATCTTCTCTAAGGGTGTACACACACCAGGCCCATTTGTTCCATACAGTGCCCAAACACGATTGACCCCCCAACTCCCCCCGCTGGCTATGCACAACCACTAAGCTTAATGTTTGGACCCAGGGCACCCTTTCATCATGATGATGCAACTTTATGTAAAGCCAAAATAAAATCCGAATACAGAATGACAGTATGCATGTCAAAATGATTTTACTTGTTTTGTGGTTGTTTCGGAGTCGTGTTGGGCAGAATAACGTTCTACCCCTTACAGATTTATTGAATGTGCAGTGCAGCGTTTTGCTGTTAATTGTGCTGCACATACGAAAAGATTTTTACAGAGACAAACAATGTATAAGGGAGGAAATTTGCAGCTTTTCTTGCCAACTACAATTCACCTCCATCAGAAAGGTAAAATAAAAACCTGTTTTTATAACTAAAATGGTACTGAATGAAATGAGAACTAACTTCTCTGACATGCATCATTGACGTCATGTCTGTTCTCTCCGTGCTCAAGCACGTTTAGCGATCACACAATGCTACTGTACTGCGCTCGTACCTTCTTTCTTCCAAGTGGGATGGGGCATAGTAACCGTTGGCCCAGCATGGAGCGATCACACTAGTCAAACGAACTGGACTTGGTGGGGTTACATGCAGACAAACGAACAAATTGCCAGTGTGAGTACACCCTAACTCTCTATCCTCCCTGTGACAAATACTTGTGATGACCCATCAAAACACCACTTTGAAGTTTTATGTACCCTGTTGGGTCAATGTCCCAGAATAGTTTTATTCATTTATTGTATGAAGTGTCTATAAATATGGATCATTATTCAAAACTTAAGTGTGGTACATGTGCAAGTGCAATCCTTCTCCATTGATCACATGTCATAACTAAAGGCAAAGCAGACGTATTTCATTTCGCTTAGTGGCAGCTTATTGAGTAAAGCATTTTGATTGAGGACCACACTTCAATGATCCATCCATTCAACCCGCTATATCCTAACTACAGGGTCATGGGTTGTCTGCTGGATCCAATCCCAGCCAACAGGGCGCAAGGCAGGAAACAAACCCCGGGCAGGGCGCCAGCCCACCACAGGGCGCGTGCACACCCACACACCAACCACACACTAGGGACAATTTAGAATCACCAGTGCACCTAACCCTGAATGTCTTTGGACTGTGGGAGGAAACCGGTAGTACCTGGAGGAAACCCATGCAGACACGGGGAGAACATGCAAACTCCACGCAGGGAGGACCTGGGAAGTGAACCCGGGTCTCCTAACTGCGAGGGCAGCAGCGCTACCCACTGCGCCACTGTGCTGCCCCACTTCAATCATGCCAAATCTAAATGTATTGAATGAATTATTGTCAACAGAATGCAGTGCAAGGGCATTCAACATTTGGTAGTTGGAGACCTTGTGGAAAGAGGACAACATCATCTGCGTAAATCAATAGTGTTATTGCTAGCCTTCCCAACTGGACATCCTCGAATCCTCTGATGCACAAAAACTACAAACAGAAGTGGTGATATGACACAGCCATGCTGCTATCTGACACCCACAGTGACACAATTTGATTTAATGACAAATATTCGGGCACAGCTCTCACTGCATTCATGCAGGGAATGAAAAACATGCAAAAGCAGCCATGTTACCCCATATTCTTCCAGGAATTTCCACAACACATGCTGGGGGACACAGTCATATGCTTTTTCCAATGAACAAAAATCGAGCATAGTCATTGTCTCCATGTGTCTGTGTGTATTCCCCTCTAAGATACTTCAGTTATCATTTCAGATCCCAAAGACTTCACGTTGAGTTGATTGGTGATTCTAAAATGACTATTTTGTTTGTGTGACTGGGCCTGCAATGATCTGGCAACTCGTCTAGGGCACTGGATCCTGTCTTACACCTGAAGCTGCTGGGACAGATGCCAAGCCAGTTAGCCAATTAACAGGATTTAGCAGGTTTGAGATCAGACTAGATTAGATAACGCTTTTAAAATCCCAAAGGGAAATTTAGATGCATACAGCAGCAGGAACATAAAAAAACAAGGATACAGGCAATCAACCAATCAATCAATCAGTCAATAAATCAATAATGTATTGCCACACACATGCGATTGAGAGGCAGTCAAAAAGCCCAAAGGCGCAGGTGAAACATCACGAGATGAAGGATTATCACATGGTACTTACCTGAACCTCTTCTCCCAACAGGAAAACAGAAGAAAGATAATCGCGGGCCATTTCCAGGTTTCAAAATGGCCGCCACAACATCACTTCCAGCGACTCCGTTTGGCATCACTTCCGGTTAACCCCATGGACATCACTTCCGCTTCGTCCATAATGACGCTGTTTCCTGTTCCTGATTATATTGTCATTTCCTGCCAACCAGTTCCTGTTCCCATCATCCATTTCATATATAAACGCCATTTTGTAATAACCATGTTGTCAACTGTTTTTCGTTTTTATACTATTAATATACGGGGACGGTCCCCAAAACTTTATTTTTGTGGAGTTTCTTTTTCTTTGTGAATTATTTCCACAGTATATTATGGCAGAAATTGAAAAAATCAACTTAAAATTGCAAAATAAACTTAAAAAGTATCAGCATTTAATTTGGAATGTCATGAGGAAGCAGTGAGTTGCCTGAAATTAGTGGGCATAAAAGATCCCCAGATGAACTTCTTAGCACACCTTGGTGAAATGAGACTGTGGCTAAAAGTACTCCAAGAAAGTGCCTCCCTGGATTTTTCATGATGTTGTTCAATTTTGCCACCATCCACAACAGCTTCCAGTGTGTCCATGATTCACCCTGTGATGAAGCAGGCTTTCCTGATAGGTTTGTTCAGGCATTGTGTTTCTTTTGAGCTCAAGTTGCTCCCCCCCTGAAACCACAGTGTAGAACAACGCACTGGCTATTATGGACTGGTGAAATATTTCCAGCAGCTTGCTGCACACACTTTCCTGGGAAGTGTAGTCTGCTCTGGCCCTTCTTGTGCAGCACCACTATGTTCTAAGACCAGTCTAGTTTGCTGTGTATGTGGACCTCCAGGAACCTGTAGCTTTCCAAAACTTTTACGTCCTCCCCCTGGATGGTGACTGGTCTTAGAGGCTCTTTGGAACGCCTGAACTCCATCACTGTCTCTTTTGTCTTGCCAATGCGGAGTTATAGGTGGATTTCTCTGCACCACCTGACAAAGTCCACCACAACCTTCATATGCTCCAATTTGACTCAATGATAAATGTAGCCTTGATGAAGGAGTCCTCTGGAAAAATGTCTGTAGGTGGTAAGTGCTGGTGCTGTATTGGAGTCTGTTGAGGGGGGGGGGGGGGGGGGGGGGGGGGGGCTAGTGGGGACAATTTCCTGCAGTGCTATAGCATTGCACACCACAACCATTTCTGACACACGGTCCCTTAGCCTCACCAACTTCTGTAGGTTGGTCAGGTAGTCCATGATTCAGGAGATTGTGGGGGCATCAAGATACAAAGCCTTGAATGTTTACCACAGTTGATGAGGCAGATTAGTGTTAAAGACAATGGCTTTAGTGCAAGTGGAAGATCAAGTAGATCAGAACATCCTCCACACCTACATGTGTCTGAGAAGCAAACTGCAGAGGATGCAGAAGTTCTGAAACCAGGGGGTCAGAGCTGTTTCAGGACCAGCCTCTCAAAAGTCTTCATGATGTATGAAGTAAAGGCAACTGGTCTGAAGTTCTTGGGATCACTGGAATGCTCTTATTTTGGCACTGGGACCACACATGATGTTTTTCACAGCTGGTGAACCATCTGCAATCTCATGGTAAGGTTAAGTAGGGTGCTGAAGGAGCCCTTAAGAGTTGGCTGGAACATATTTACATTAGTCTGGGGCTGATTTCAATCAGCTTTGTTCATCCAGAGTTTTCCTAGCTCTCTTCTCACTTGGTCAGCAGAGACAGCTAGTCCAGGAAGTGGAAGGGGACTGGAGACCATAAGAGTGATGTCATTGTAGAGGAAGTTCATACAGGGTGCAGACTGGGATTCTGGGACCTTTCTCAGCTTGCAACAGAGGCTAGCAGCATTGGACGAGGGGGTGGATGGACAAGAATGAGTCAAACCTGTTGAAGAACTTGGTCAGATTATTGAGCTCTCTTCTTCTTCCCTTCCCTCTGCATGTTTCACAGGATGTTACTGAATGTTACATTTCAGATGTAAAATCTATAAAATCAGATATGAATTTGGAACATCTACTTACTTCTTAGCTTAAAGGTTAAAGATAGGGAAAAATAGCTCCATGAGGTGGATAGAGGATAATGTCCTGAAACACCTGCTGGGTAGTGATCACCTTATCCTGCACTCCCCTAGTTTGACCGAAGGGAACAAGGCCTATAAGGAGAGGTAGCAGAAATAAAAACTGCAGGGATTGAAAGAGTACCACATGCTGATTGAAAAATTGCTGGTCTTTTATCGCATTTGGAGGGGGTATGTCCTTTGCTGCATTCTGGTCCCACCTGAAGGATATAGCACAAAAAGAAAGATATATTTTTGTGCAAGAAAAGCACAGCCGCCTATACGAACTGTGTGTACATATGATGTAAAAGAGATGAATTCTAAAACTCGAAAATGGGATAATATAATTGTGGCTCATTTTCTGTGATTAATCCCCCTTATCCAGTGCCTAGTGATGGACCACTAGCATTTATAGCCCTGGAAACTTCTTATCAGGTAGTTAGTAGAGAAAATTGTATTCTTAAAATTGGTAATCTCTATTTATTTAGTAAAGTATTATAGCCACACCAGTCCATCTCAAAGCACACACATACACCCACACTTACTCATTAAGTATCACTTTAAAAGATAATAGAGTTAACTAAAACCTCATGCTTCACAATGTGAGAGGAAACCATGCTGACAGGTAAGAACATGCAAACTTCCACTGAGATAGTAGTTTTATTGCAAGATTTAAAACCTGCACTGTAGAATTATGAGGCAGTAGTGCTATTTACTAAGCTGTGTAGAGCATAATTGGTTCTTTGTACATATTAGAAACATGGGTATTAAAGGCTGGCATTTTCCTTATCACTTATGTATATTAACTCTTTGTTATGTGGAGTGTTGGCACTGCAATACCCAAAAAAGATTACATCCTTTGTCATTTTTGAAGGCAAGGCTAAATGAGTTGCATTAATTCTTCTTTTGTAACAAACTTTGTTATGCTTGTGTGGCTGAGAAAGCAAGTGAATTTTTTATACACAAACTTTCTGATTATACTTTAATCAGTTGTAATTGTTTGTGATCATAAGGCAGAAGGGATCCTTCTGGTATGTAATATTTTTATTCAAAAATAATGCTTTGAGTTGTATCTATAGTACCTGATAATTGTTTCACTTTGCGTAATATTTGTTAATCCTGTTTAATTTATTAGCCTTTTCTGCATACTTCACCTACATAATCAAAAATTTTTATAATAACCAGGAATGGCGCACTGTAGCGTTATCCACTTGACTTGACCATTCCTGTTTTCATCCTCTTTTTCTGTCGTTTAGCATTCATGTTGCTCAGAGGTTGACACGCTTGCTGCTTTCCTGAGCAGCTCTTCTTTTCTACACTCTAGCAGCCCGCTTCTTCTCTTCTTTTGTTGGCATCTTTTTGCATTAAAACTGATTAGGTTAGTGGTTTGGTTGCAATTACTTTAGTACGTTTTCTTTAATTTTTCACTTAAGCTGGCACTTAAGTGTTCAATATGCCTCAAAAATGATTTAAGATATGAAGAGGTAGGGGAAGTGACGGAGAAGGTGGTAGGGATGAGAACGGTGCCCATACGCATGCCCCACATGGCCACCCTGCTGGCGGCTTCTGAGAGTTGATTCTACAATAATTTAAAAATAAAAAGAGTAATAAAAAACATCATCCCGAAAGCAGACAGCAGAGGTCCCGTAGTATATGTTGGTATCAAATTTTCAGGTCAATCGGGTTCAAACGGGTTTCCGAGCTACAATGACTTAAAATCCTGGACAGACAAACAGACAGCCACGGTAGCGTATTGTAGTACTAAGAAGACCAGTAATGGCGCACTACACGATAATGTGCATATGAATACACCTTGACTTGAGCATTCCCCAGTTTATCAAACCCTTTCTTATACATTTTCTTTAATTCCTTCACGTTAAGAGTGGTACCTGTAAGTGTTCAATCTGCCTCAAGAATGAGTTAAGATATGAAGAGGTAGGGGAACCTAACATCACCTACACAAGACTACCATCATCTCGTCAAGTTAATGTGCGTGTGGAGATGCATGGAGAGTTGATGAAGAGATGGGCTGATTGATAATGATGGGAATGTTGAGGGTGAACTTTGGGTTGGTAAATAATTGTCCAGCACTGGGAAAGAAGGGGAGCGTGCACGTAGAGCTTGTCAGAAAGATATGATGGAGAGTGAAGAGTTCGACACCCACCCACCCAAATAATGGTAGAATAATTAGGGGCAGAATTTGAGCAGTGAAATATTGTGGAGTCAGATGAGAATGAATAATGACTTGTGTGATAAGAATTGTAATAAATGTAAGAGTTGCTTTTAGTTTGCTCATTGTTCCATCTTAATTGAGTCTGAATACGCGCCATACAATAAAGCTTAATTCTCCTGTCTGTCCTGAAGTCTCCGAGTGCCTTCTTTGGGCCTGAGGGCGCCCCTGCCGTGTCAGTCTCATTCAACATTAGTTCAGTCACTCCACCTACATAAAAGCAAGTTAGCTTCCATTTACTTTTGGAATAGGAAGAATTCTTCAAAGCTTTGACCCAAGACGGTGTCAAAAGTGCGGCACAGATACCCATCCATGGCAACCCTATTAGGACTGCATAGCCTCTGCAAATCGCTAAAGGTATTAGGTATCTACAACAAAATTAGTAGATTCAGAAAGTATTTAGACCCTTCACTTTCTACACACTTTATCATTTTGTAGATCTATTTTTAAATGGATAAGTTTGCCATCTTTGCCCAGAAAACCCAAAATGACAAAGTGAAAACATCATGTTTTTAGAATGGTTTGCAAATTAATTAAAATCAAAAACTCAAATCTCTCATACATATAAATGGGGTCAGACCCTTAAGTCAGTACTTGTAGAGGCAGCAATTCTAGCTCCAAGTCTTCTTGGGTGAGTCCCCACAAGCTCTGCACACCTGGATTTGGGCAATTTATGATTTTTGTTAAATACAGAATAAACAATGATGGCTGACAATTACTTTTGTCTGTTTGAAGTTATTTCAGAGACAACTGGAGGGGTTCTTGTTGTCTCGTGACAAATTTGTCCACGTCTGTATCTGTAATGTGTAACAAAATAATAATTAGGGTTGCTCTGCCAGGATTTTCAAGAGTTATTTCTTTCTGCTAATTTATTGTAGCACCGTGGCAGTATATCTAGATGTATGGGTTTATGAGTTATGGGTGCTGTGATGGCAGGAAGCTGACCCAAATCCAGGTTTCTGAAGTTTTATAGTCTGATTCTTTAAAGCCTGATCTCGGATTATAGATTTCATTTGCTTTTTGTCATACTACTAAACTTACTTTTTTCCCTAAATCCTTATAAGGTATTTGCACTTGTTTTATCCTTGCAAAGTGTCTGTATTATGAACACTGCATTTAAAATCTCAAACCTTGAACTTTGGCAAGTCATTGGTGTCAAGAAATATTTCGTTCTCAAAGTTGCAGGAAGAAGACAAAGTGCAAAACTGCTCAAGTTGGAGTTCATTGGTAAAAGATGCAGCATTGAGAAAGCAGCAACCAGACCCTGGAGTATTAAGAAAGGCCATTCCCGTGAGACCACCCGTCTCTTTAATAGGACCATTTTCTCAGAAGCTGTGGGGAGGTCAGTGACCCTGAACTTTACGGTCAAGTGTTTCATGTCTTGTAACTCTACAGTGTCACTGTTTTGGGGTCCTGCATGAAGATTTCTACTAAACTATGAAGTAATTAGAAAAATTCCTGCTGTGCGCTGTTTTCTATTGAAAAATAAATTCTACAGAAAGGGACATGGTGCATGAAATATATTCAAGGAATTGAATAAAAAAGTAGAAGACAAAATATCTAGGGGTAACAGTAGAAGTTTCTGGCTGATATCTCATAAGACTAAACATTCAGTTTCAGAAGACAGATAAAAACATATAACATCTAGCAAAGCAAATTAATTATAAAGTTTTATCTAAATGATTCCCTATGTGCCCTGTTGGGTGCAGTTAGACAAAAAAAAAGAAATCCAAGAAATTCTTGCTGGTGCTAATTATTTTCTGGAGCTTGCAGCTGTGAAGCTTTATACAGAAGATGGTATTGGTATGTTTTCCTCAGAAAAGAAAATAATATAATATACTTCACAGATGTAAAATTAAAGGATGTAATTATTGAAGGATTTTCTTAAAAAAGCTTTCAGAATGCTTGTAAATAAACACAAATAAATTTATAAGGGTTGCCCTTAAAGATCTGCTACACAATTTTCATTTCTGATCACCTAATTTAGAATTTTTTTAACACTATGTCGGTATAACTAGATGGACTTGCTAACACTCCTCATATCTTACCTAACTACGTTCAGAGCCTTCAGAAAGTATTCGGACCCCCTACCCATTTTGTTTAACATTTTATTATGTTACAGGCCATGTAGAGTAGGGTGCAGGTTGAGGAGACCCTAGAGAGGTGGAGATATGCTCTAAGAGGAAGAGGATAAATGTCAGTAGGACCACCAAGGCAGAATACATGGGTGTGAATGAGAGGAAGGTCAGTGGAATGGTGAGGATGAGGGGAGTAGAGTTGATGAAGGTGGATGAGTTATAATACTTTGGGAACAGACAGTTCAGAGTAATGGGGGATTGTGGAAGAGAGGTGATAAAGAGAGTGCAGGCAGGGGTGGAATGGGTGGAGAAGAGTGTCAGGTGTGATTTGTGACAGATGGATATCAGCAAGAGTGAAAGAGAAGGTCAACAGGATGGTAGTGAGACCAGCTATGTTATATGGGTGGTAGACGGTGGCACTGACCAGAAAGCAGGAGGGGTGGCAGAGTTAAAGATGCTAGGATTCGCATTGGGTGTTATGAGGATGGACAGGATTAGAAATGAGGACATTTGAGGGGTCGGCTCAGATTGGAACGGTTGGGAGACAAAGTTCAAAGATTGTGTTGTCATGGGACATGTGGAAAGGAGAGATGCTGGGGTATCATTGGGAAAAGGGTACTAAGGATAGAGCTGCATGGAAGAGGAAAGGAGGAAGGCCTAAGAGGGAAGTTTATGGATGTGGTGAGAGAAGACATGTCGGTGGTGGGAGGTGTGTGACAGAACAAGATGACCGAGGACAGGAAAATATGGAAACAGATGATCTGCTGAGACAACCCTTAACGGAAGCAGCCGAAAGAAGAAGATTATGTTACAGCCTTGTGCTAAAATTGTTTAGATTATCCCCCCCCCAGACAGTCATTCTTCATCCAAAAAACAATGACCAAGAGTTTCCCTGCTTAAATAAATAACTTCTTCTGAAGAGAAGACAATTGATGTCATTCCATTAGGGACGATCTGGATGAGAACAGGTCATTTAGACCAACAAAGCTTGCCAGTCCCATCCACTTAATTCTTCCATAATAACATCAAGTCGAGTTCTGAAAGTCCCTAAAGTTCTACAGTTCCACCACACTACTGGTTCTACTTGTTTCTGTGGTTCTATGTGTAAAGAAAAACTTCCTAATGTTTGTGTGAAATTTACCCTTAACAACTTCCAACTGTGTCTCCGTGTTCTTGCTGAACTCATTTTAAAGTCACAGTCTTGATCCACTGGACTAATTCCGTTCATAATTTTAAAACATTCAATCATGTCTCCTCTTAATCTTTATTTTTGTTAAACTGTAAAGGCTCAGCTCTTTTAATCTTTCTTCACAATTCATCCCCTGTAGCCCTGGAATCAGCCTAATTGCTTCTTCTCTGGACTTTTTCTAGTGCTGCTATGTCCTTCTTGTAGCCTGGAGACCAAAACTGCACACAGAACTCCAGATGAGGCCTCACCAGTGTGTTATAAAGGTTGAGCAGAACGTCCTGTGACTTGTACACTTCACTTCAGGGTGCTTTTAACCTGACATTCTGTTAGCCTTCTTAATGGCTTCTGAACACTGTCTGGATGTTGATAGTGTCAAGTCCACTACGACTCCTAAGTCTTTCTCATAAGGTGTACTCTCGATTTTCAGACCTCGCATTGTGTATTCATTGGTCGTCCTTAAATCTCTGCCATATTGCTACATGGTCTCTGACAAAATTCTTTCACTATCATTATCATAATAAGATGGCAAATATTACATCATGGAAACTTACATTTTGTGGGGAACAGCCCGGACACAGACAGGTAGACACGATGGTTTCACCACACACACGTTTATTATACATTTCTATTTACAAGTTCGTACATCAACCCAGTGCCCCAGCACCAATCACCCCCTTGAGTCCTTGGCCACAACACAATACCTCGTACTGTCTCTAGTCCGCCTCCACTCCTCTCCACCAAGCTTCGTCCTCCTTCTTCCCGACTCTGCCCCTTGACATGAGAGGAGGCGGCCCCTTTTTATTCACCCCGGAAGGACTCCAGGTGCATCCTGAGGGGCTCTGTAGCCACACCCCTGTGGGCGGAAGCTCTCACGGTACACTCCGGAAGTTTCGCCGGGTGTCCACAATCCTCTTTCCCCTCCAGCACTCTGGGTGTGGCGGAAGTGCTGAGGTCCAGGGCTCCCAATGCATCGGGGCGCCCCCTGGCGGTGACCACGGGCCCCTACAGCCGTAGAGCTTCAAAGCTCTGTACCTGTGGCCCCCAAAGCAAACAGGCGGGACGGCCCCTCGTGTTCTGGAGGAGGCATGAGCCCTCCTCCAGTCCTCCTGGGCATCCCGGCCGGGCATGAACCCCAGTCCAGGTGCCACAATTGCTGCTGAGTCCCTAGGCTGAGGGCCTTCCTTTTGCTTGGCTTCACAATTTGTGTTTCTTTGCTGTTTGAATGCTCTTAATTTTATTATGTTTTTTTTTTTTTATTTCAATTACTGTAAATTCAATTTCATATTAAAGTTATGGATACACATTAGGATTTGTGCAGCCACGGGTCGAGCAGTGGGATCTGATTTCAGTAAGGAGACCTGGGTTTGCTTCCCGGGTCCTCCCCTGCGTGAAGTTTACATGTTCTCCCCAATGTCTGCATGGGTTTCCTCGGGTAGACATGCAGGTTAGGTGGATTTGCTGTTCTAAATTGTCCCTAGTGTGTGCTTGGTGTGCGTGTGTGTGTGTGTGTGTGTGTGTGTGTGCCCTGTGGTGGGCTGACACCCTGCCCGGGGTTTGTTTCCTGCCTTGCGCCCTGTGTTGGGTGGGACTGGCTCCGCAGACCCCCGTGACCCTGTAGTTAGGATATGGCAGGTCTGGATAATGGATGGATATTAGGATTTTTGATTTTGGATTATGGACTAATTTTGTTTAGAGTTTACCCTTGCATACCTTTTGCTTTGTATTTGTGATTCTTTTGTGAACTTATTTTTAATAGTAAATCTTCTAATATTAAGAAAATGCTACTGCTATATGCAGCACAGTGGCACAGTGGTAGGGCTGCTGCCTCGCAGTAAGGAGACTTGGGTCCTCCCTACTTGGAGTTTGCATTTTCTCCCCGTGTCTGTGTGGGTTTTCTCCCACAGTTCAAAGACATGCAGGTTAGGTGCAATGGCGGCTCTAAATTGTCGCTTGGTGTGTGTGTGAGTGTGTGTTCCCTGCAGTGGTCTGACGCCCTGCCTGGGATTTGTTCTTGCCTTACGCTCTGTGCTGGCTGGGATTGGCTCCTATGACCCTGTGTTAGGATAAAGCGGGTTGGAAAATGACTGACTGGCTACTGTAATTGTGGGCCCGTGTTTTGACACAGCTTCCATCTCTCTGTGGGTGTTTATTTTTTTAAGCCTTTTGACCTCTGTGGTCTGTACAGATAGAAAGCCTATTTCTCGACTTTGGAGTAAAGCTCATTTTGACATTTGCTCTCAGTTGGGCCTCGTGGGTCTAGTTTTGGAAGCCAATCCCATGTTTTGAGAGCAATACAGAGCAATAAATTTTTTAATTCAATAAAAGCTCCTTATTAATGTGCTTTACCATACATCACTGTTTGGTATGTGATATGAGACATACAGTATGCTAAGAAATAGATTGTTCAGTGGACACTGCAGTAGTAAAAGGGAAATTATAAATTAACTGAATAATAAGATGCAGATTCTCTTGTTAATGTTGACCGAAGTGTAAAATGATTTAAAATTTTTTTGGACACCCTCTCAGACTAAGTTTGTTTTTGTTTTGTAATGCAGATGCAAGATAACTAGATTATCTACACATTATCTATGCACAGGGTGCTGCTCCCATCAAGAGCCGTCCCACTGGGATCTTAGGATGTGAACTGAAATTTTCCCACAGTGCAACTGTCTTAGCCAGTCATGGACGAGGACGATTCGTCAGGTCAACAGGCTAACTGGATTTCAGCCTGCAAGAGTGTTATTTCCCTCGAGCAGCTTCGTTCCACATGAACTCTTCTGTGCTTACTGCAGTATTTATGGCTTAAAGGGAATTGAGTATTTACGGAATCAATCACTTTGTTTCATTTTAATGATTAGTTATTTTTCCACAATTAAAAAGTGCTATATAAATAAAAAGTTTTTTTGTTATTATTTTAGAATGTTTTATATTTTTGTCTAGATTGAAATATGCATTTGTGAAATCTAGGGAATGATATCATAGCAGCAACAGTGCACACTGTATAATACTAAGAATTTTAATATTAATATGGAAGTGCATTTTTAAATAAAGTAAGAAAATTAACCCAGGGAGCAACCCAAGTGCAAATAAACATATGTAGCCCTCCCACCTGTTAATCTGGCTCATTATTCCGAGTAAAATAGGGTACATTTACAGTTTCTATGCACACATAACACACTCAAAGTAAATTAAATAAAATCCACCAAATAAGTTATACTTACATCTGCTGCCATACTAATGCATATTAATAGCTTGTGAACACTCACCCTTACATTATCTACATGACATACACTTTTAATACATAAATCTATATAATGTAATTATATATTTTGTGACATCTCTAGAGGTCGTAGCAGCCTCTGAACCCAACACAGACAGACATAAGATGTGCACACGAAACTCACGCTTTTATTTTCTTATTCTCCAGTTCAGCACACAGCACCCTTACACAGTGCTTCAATCACCACAATTACTCAGTCCTTTCTCTCTTCTCTATTTTCTTTCTCTGTTTCTCTTCTTTTGGTGCCGGCCTCTTCTCCTCCATTCACAAGCTCTGTTCTCCACCTCCCGACTCTGGCTTCCCGAATGGAGTGACGCGGCCCCTTTTTATATTGTCCCCAAATGTGCTCCAGGTGCTCCTTGGAGATCTTTCTGCAGCACTTCCTGGTGTGGCGAAAGTGCTACATTGGTGCCCGGAAGAACTCTAGGTGAGCCCAGATTCTCTTCCGGCAGCACTTCCTGGTGCGGCAGAAGTGCTGCAGTCCATGGCTCCGGAATCATCCAAGCGCCCTCTTGGGTCCCGGGGATTAGAATATCAATTAAGACCAATGCAAAAAAAGGATTTTTAGAAATGTTGGCCAACTGAAAGGTATGAACATGAAAGTATGAGCATGTACAGCACTCAATATTTAGCTGGGGCTTCCTTTGGCCTGGATTACTGCAGCAATGCGGCGTGGCATGGAGTCGATCAGTCTGTGGCACTGCTCAGGTGTTATGAGAGCCATGTTGCTCTAATAGTGGCCTTCAGCTCTTCTGAATTGTCGGGTCTGGCGTATTGCATCTTCCTCTTCACAATACACCATAGATTTTCTATGGGTGTTAAGGTCAGGCGAGTTTGCTGGCAATCAAAGAACAGGGATACCATGGTCCTTAAACCAGGTACTGGTAGCTTTGGCACTGTGTGCAGGTGCCAGGTCCTGTTGGAAAATGAAATCTGCATCTCCATAAAGTTCGTCAGCAGCAGGAAGCATGAAGTGCTCTAAAAACTTCCTGGTAGACGGCTGCACTTGACCTTGGGACCTCAGAAAACACAATGGACCAACACCAGCAGATGACATGGCACCCCAAACCATCACTGACTGTGAAAAACTTTACACTGGACCTCAAGCAATGTTGGATTCCTGTGCCTCTCCTCTCTTCCTCCAGACTCTGGGACCTTGATTTCCAAAGGAAATGCAAAATTTACTTTCATCAGAAAGCAGCAGTCCAGTGCTTTTTTGTCTTAAGCCCAGGCGAGACCGCTTCTGACGCTGTCTCTTATTCAAGAGTGGCTTGACACAAGGAATGCGACAGCTGAAACCCATGTCTTGCATACGTCTGTGCGTGGTGGTTCTTGAAGCACTGACTCCAGCTGCAGTCCACTCTTTGTGAATCTCCCCCACATTTTTGAATGGGTTTTGTTTCACAATCCTCTCCAGGGTGCGCTTATCCCTATTGCTTGTACACTTTTTTCTACCACATCTTGTCCTTCCCTTCGCCTCTCTATTAATGTGCTTGGACACAGAGCTCTATGAACAGCCAGCCTCTTTAGCAATGACCTTTTGTGTCTTGCCCTTCTTGTGCAAGGTGTCAATGGTCGTCTTTTGGACAACTGTCAAGTCAGCAGTCTTTCCCATGATTGTGTAGCCTACAGAACTCGACTGAGAGACCATTTAAAGGCTTTTGCAGGTGTTTTGAGTTAATTAGCTGATTAGAGTGTGGCACCAGGTGTCTCAAATATTGAACCTTTTCACAATATTCTAATTTTCCGAGATACTGAATTTGGGACTTTCATTAGTTGTCAGTTATAATCATCAACATTAAAGAAATAAACATTTGAAATACATCAGTTTGTGTGTAATGAATGAATCTAATATACAAGTTTCACTTTTTGAATGGAATTACTGAAATAAATCAACTTTGGTGTGATATCTAATTTTATTGACCAGCACCTGCACAGTGGACCCTTGACTTACGAACTCAATTTGTTCGCGAGGGCTGGTTGTAACTCAAGTTGGTTGTAAGTCAAGACTATTTTTCCATAAGAAATAATGGAAATACCCATAAATGCGTTCCCAACCTCCCACAGCAACACTTACTTAACCTTTTCATAATAAAAAAGGGTTGTATAATGTGCATAATTTACCAAAAACGCCAATAATTTTTCTAATGTACTAACCAAAAAGTTATAAAAAGTGCCTAGCCTACCAGAAACAACAATTTCATACCGTACTCAACATTTAAGTTGACATCTTTGGCTTGCAGGAAGGGAAGAGGAGGAGAATTAAATGGAAGGTGGTTATTTTTTGGAAGGAGAGCCCCCTTCCATAAGAACATCAGGACTCTGTTCTCTCTAGTGTCCTTTCTCTCCTTGGGAGAGCCCACTAGGACCTGCTTCTTGGCTCACTAGGTTTCAACCTTTTCAGAAATAAAAACTGGTCTAAGGTTGTCTGTTTCTGTCTTTACTTCAACACAGTTCTGTTGTATGACATGGCATAGTCATTAAGCAAGTTAATGCAACGATTAGCTTTTTCTCTGTCTGGGTGGGACTTCTCTACAAATGTTTGTAGCTCTGTCCATTTTTTCAGGATGTCCTTTATTTCAGAGAAATCTTTCTTTGTAAAATTTGTCGAGATGGTGGATTTCGACATGCTGTACATATTGCAAGGTCGGTCATATACGAATGCCACTCTCATATTTCCGCCTAATTTCCTTCTTCGTTTCAATTGTAATCGCTTTCTTTACCTTCGTTACCTTCTCTTCCTTCCTTAGCTTCTTTTCTAGCTTTTTTGGGGCCATTTTGATAGCAATTATCGAAATAAATATATAAATCACTGCCCTGACAGAAATTACGTCCACAAACACACATATCTGGGCTCTGACTGACACTTACGAACGCTCTCCGCTGTTTGTTTACAATCGCACAAGCAGATACACATGAAATAACGGAAGGCAAATGCTGATCTCTAAAATGGTAATCTTTAAAATTGTTACACCTTGGTAAATGGAACGAGATACGCAATTGATTATATGCTATTTCATATAAAATATATATGTTTATATTTTTTGTTTATAGTTTTCACAGTGCTTGGAACAGTGTAACAACGTTAATAAAGAATGCTCAAGTTTGAGACGTGAATAAAGATAAAGGCACCAGTCTGTGACTCTCTGCGTGTCGATTCAGTTAAGTCAAGGGCTGCTACAAGTAGTGGTGTCACGTGTCATTTCAAGACTTATATAGACACGTCTATAGATAGGCCTGTCCTCCTGTAAGCAAACATCAGAATTCAAGTTACAACTCATCCTTGTCTCTTACCGTTATACAGTGTACATAACTTCTGTAATCACTAATATGTCAGTTATTGTTTTTAGAAATAAGAAGTGATAGCATTCTTATGAGTATTTATAATATTTGTAATTTAATTTTTATTATTATAGAATGGAATAATTTAAGGTGGGTTGACACCCTGCTCAGGATTGGTTCCTGCCTTGTGCCCTGTGTTGGCTGGGATTGGCTCCAGCAGACCCCCGTGACCCTGTGTTTGGATTCAGCGGGTTGGAAAATGGATGGATGGATGGAATAATTTAAAATGTGGAATTGTTAAAATTACTAAAAAATTTCATGAAAACAGAAGAACTGTATGAATTTTATGTATATTTTACCACATGGATATTTATTTGAAATGTGTCACATGTGTAACGATATATTTTGATGATAAAAAAATATTACCTGATGCCTCAGTCTGATTCAGACTTGAGCACTTCTACCAATAGTGCATTCCCAAATTAAAATTTAGTGTTGTTGGGTGGATTTCAATATAATCAAAAATTTGAAAATGTGCATAAAAACTTTAGGTGGGGGGCGCAACAAAAACTAATATGTAAAAATGGGGCACACATGGAAAAAAGTTGAGAAACACTGCTTTATAGTCATTCTGCTGTGTGTTCGGACCAAAGTATGTGTGTATATTTACTTATTTACTTACTGACTTATCTACCTATTTATTTATTTACTAGGGGGCTTTCTCGCTTCGCTCGCCAAGTGCTTTGTGCCATTGTGAAAAGGGGGGCTGAACGCACCCAAAGAAGATGTGGTTGTTCCTCCGAAACCCCTCTTAAATGGTGATACAATGGGAAACAAATTACAGTTTTTTTTACCTCCTCTTTGCTCAGTCAACTGCTGGCTTTCTACTGCTGCCGTGTCACATGATCTGCATCTTGTGCACCGCTTCGAACATTTAAAAGCCTGTACAGCAGCTGTCCTTTTCTCTCACTGCCTTTTCTCTCTTCTCCCCCAGACATCCTCAAACACTAGTCAATCTCTTTTCGCTGTTCCGTTATTTCACAAAGTAATATTTTCTGTTTGTTTGAGCTAATGCAATCTTTACTATCATTTTTTTTGAGACTTTCGAATTTTCCTACTTCCATTATCTCTAACGTGCTCTGCATGTGTATCACGCCGACATTTTTTAATTTTTTACAACGTTCTACTTTGTCATCTACTCTTTGTCTTTTCCGGCCCCGGGGCGTGGTTAAATCTCTTGGCACAAAGACTCGTTTCATGGGACATGAAAGTGTCTCTCTGAGAAAAGTCACGTCTTGTCTCTCTCTGAATAGGTCTCATCTTATCCCAAGTTTTTTTATAGAATAGAAAGATTTATTTAAAGAGCTTCTGTGAAAAGCCTAATTTCCCTCTGGGGACAAATAAAGTTCTGTCTATTACATATATGTGTGTGGATGTAAACACACTGAATGTGTCTCTAAGAAATTTTTAGCTCAGTTTTAGAAACTAAATTAAATTCTTCCTATATCCTCCATGATGCCCACATTCAGTAAATAACCGAATTAGTATTCCTAGATGATTGTGTTTTCAGGCTGGCGTCCCAATTAGTGGTAGGTTCAATGGAATACCTGACATTGCAGTGGTTCTAAGACAAGAAACAGACACAAAAAAGGTTTGGGGCACATATAGTGAAACAAAAAAACAAAAAAAGAAATTTTCTCTGTACAAGAGATAATGTCTTTTCAGACTGGAGTCCGATGTAAAACTGACTCAAACATGGCCGACCTTTAAGTCGTATAGGATCCAGGCAGGAAGGGATGGATTCAGGAGGGCAGAACAACAGAAGTAACATCAGCACTAGAATGGAAAAGGGAGGGCATTAGTACACATCGCCAACCCCTGGTTGGACAGAGTAATTACCCTCACCGAAGCCCCTAAGCTGCCTTTCAACAACATGTGTGTGCCACGGTAAAAACTGGATTCAGAAGATGGGATGATAAAAAGTATATGTTTTTTTTAGTTGTTAACAACGTTCAAAAGTATTATGCCACATAATCCCATAAAGTATTTTTAATGAATGTGACCTTTTAGAAAGTCACCACATGCCATTATTGTGTCCTTCACTGAATATATTTTTACAAAGATAGATTTTCTTCTTACTCTGGTATCATTTCCAGCTTTTAGCAAAAGCTTTCTGCCTAAGCAGCTGGCTAGTAACAGACTTACTGCTTCCATAAACAGTCTTTCATGACATTATTTTTTTCTAGCTTGTGTCAGGGAACTTATTAAAGTGTTTTATGGCTAAGTAGCTGTGACTGTTTAGACTATCATGCTTGCTCTTCAGTTTCTTAACTCTCTGCAGTTCTACCAGCGAGTTCATTAAAGGCAAAAATTCTTGGGAAATATCTAAATATTAAGAAGAACAGCCCAGCTGTCTCTGCTTCCTCTTAAATGTCTGAATCTGCTTATGCTGGGAGGCCATACTGCAGTTTATGTAAGTACGGGTCAATAAAGGACATTTGAATCCAATCTTCTGCTCACCTATCGGGTCTGCTCAGCAGCCAGAGACATCGTCGGAGTTTGGTCAATGTTCTACGGCTCTTATTCCCCACCATCATCCCTTGGCATTAATGGGGACCACACAAGCCCTGCTCCCTTGTCCCACCACCATCCATCGGCACCCATGGAACCATCACTGGAATGATCGGCTACTCCTGCTCCTCTCCAGTGTTCACCAAGAATGATCCTATCCTTGGGGCATCCCCCAATCACCTTGACTCCTTTTCTTAGCACCTGGCTCCACCTTAGTCCTGCTATTCTCTCCCTCTTTTTCTCTCTTGAATTTACCTCCATCTTTCTCTCAATCCCTCTGAAGTTGCTGGTTATCATGGGTGGCCTGTACACTGGTACTGTGAGTACCGTTCAAACTCAGAACCTCTGAGTTTTCCCCAGTTGTTTCTGGTGTTCATCTAGAGGTGTATTTTGCTTCTACCCTGTTCAATGGACTTGATATTGGGCAGGGTCAGGGGTCCAGCGGCTGTGGTGCATCTGTTGGGGAAGAGAGATTCACTGATCTTGACATTGCCAATGATGCTGTGATCTTCACTGAGTCAACAAAGGCTCTGATCAGGGCTCTAGAGAGACTGAGCAAGGAATCTGAGTGTCTGGGCTTGAGAGTGTCCTCAATAAAAACTAAGATCCAGGCATTTAATGACCTCTTGGGCACTTCCATCAGCAGTGTGTCTGTCTGCGGAGAGAGTGTCAACCTCGTCAAGAGGTTTACTTACCTCAGCAGCAACAGTCATGTCTCTGGTGACTCTTTCTGTGAAGTCAGTAGATGGATTGGGAGACCATGGGGGGTCATGAGGTCACTGGAAAGGGGTGTGTGGCACTCTCAATATCTTTGCAAAAAGGACGAATGTCCAAGTCTATAGAGTCCTGGTGCTTTATGTTTTGCTATATGGTTGCGAGACATGGAGGCTATCAAGAGACCTGAGATGAAGACTGGGGCAGAGTGGTGGCTCTGAGGCTAAGGATCTGCGCTGGCATCACGAAGGTTGCCGGATCAAATCCCCGTCACTACCAAAAGAGATGCTTCTCTGCTGGGCCCTTGAACAAAGCCCTTAGCCTCCAATTGCTCCAGGGGCACTGTACAATGGCTGACCCTGCGCTCTGACCCTAAGGGGTATGCGAAAAGATGCATTTCACTGAGTGTTGTCCTGTATAAACTATGTATGTGACAAATAAATTAAAGAATGTATAATATAAAGAACTAGACAAAGAGCCAGTTTCGACTACGTAAGATGAAACGGGCCACTCGTAGCAATAGTATAAGCACCACAAACCTGAATATAGGTGTATTGAATTAATGCGTAATTAGGCCCTCAAGCTGTAGTCGAAAAATCTGCCTTTCAGGCCTCTAGAGCTTTATCCGAAGTCGCCTTTCTCTTTGAATTATTTGCAGCCCGTAAATCCGCCGCCTCCCGCAATGTTGGGGTTGGATGTCGTCGAAAGTCGCCTTTCTCTTTGGAATTTCTTCGCGGCCGTAGTCCGCCTTTCTCTTTGAATTTTTCGTGGCTGTAAATCCGCACCCCTGCCACGATGTTGGTCTCGTAAGGTTTTTTCGGGCACCTGCGGCAGAAGCAAACTGCACATTGCTTCGGACATGCGCAGAAGGCAATGTGCACAGAAGGCGACTGCGTATTCGGCCTTCGGACGGACTGTGAGTGAGTGAGTGGGTGAGTGAGTGAGTGAGGAGACTGGCGAATTATGTATTAAGATTATAACGACTGGACTCCTTCAGTACTGTGTCTCTTCGGAGAATCCTTGGGTATCGCGGGTTTAACTTTATGTTGAATGAGCGGTTGCTCATGGAGTCCTGAATGAGGCACATTACCTGTATTGTGAGGGAGCGTCAGTTACAGCACTACAGCCATGTGGCCGGATTTCCCGAGAGTGATCCAATCGAGGGTTGCCAACTGGGATCCTGAGCTGTTTTGTCGTGTGGTGGGTGCGGCAATGTGCTATACCGGTGCATGCTCCCCAGCCTGACCTTTCTCTCGACCTCCTTCCTTTGCTCTTGCTGTCAGACCCCTTTAATCCCCAGTGAGTGCAGGTTTACTAAATGACCCACAAAGTGTTAAAAGCATGAAAATGGGGTTCACCTTGGTGTCTAAATAAGACAAAATACTCTCACATTTGTAGGAATACTTTGGAGAGGTACACTACTTGTGTACATTCATTTTGGCCCCTCATTATTGAATTACAGAGTCAGAGGGACCAGAACCCATTGATGGCATTCCATAGTTCTCCACAGACTGTTCACCAAACTAATGGATTTGGGACTGCTAGTACATCTCTGTGAGTTTTTTGAGACTTACTCACAGGTAAATCCCAGTTGGTAAGATTGTGAGACTGTGTCACCAATATTGTTATCCTCAATACAGGAGCCCATCCAGAATGTGTTCTGAGCTGCTGCTGTATTCCAACTCCAACTCCATTGTGAAGATGGCTGATGACATAAGGTCAGGTAAGGTAACATAAGGTCTCATCTCCAGCAATGATGAGATGGCATACTGTATCTTAAGGAGGTGGAGAACCTGGAATCATGGTGCCAGGCGAATAGCTTTTAACTGAATATCAGCAAAACTAAGAAGCTGGTTGTGGAGTTCAGCAATCCTTCACACCAGTCTATATCAATGTGGCTACAGTGGAAAGGAGATTTTCCCTTCTTCCATCTCCATCACCTCTTTCCAATAACCAGTCCCTTCCACACCATCCCGACTACATCAACAACTCATCCACTTCACCTGGAATGGTGATCACAATGAGTCCACAATGAGTCCACCTCTGACATTTAAGTATAGGCTGTCCATAACGGATGACCAAGGGAGGAGACAACTGGAGGAAGATACACATAAAATCCATAGAGTCAGTCTTTGAGCCTCTTAGGGAATACTCTGAACCACTTTTATAGTGTCCCCTGTCACCTGTTCAGTTGTCACTAAAATTGCAAAAAGTGTTACTGCTGTAGAAAACCATCCCTGCATGTATCCTTTTCCAAAAGACAGCAGGCACCTCTTCACCTAATGACTACAGAACAGTGGTGCTTATATCTCACATCATGAAGACCTTTGAGAGGCTGGTCCTGGACTATAGGAGTCCTCTTGTGGTAGACCACCTGACACAGTGCAGTTTTCCTATCGGGCAAAGACTGAGGATGTAATTATCCATCTGCTCCACAAGACAAGACAAAACCTGAAGAAAGCTGGCAGCACTGTGAGGATTATGTTTTTCTGATTTCTCTTAACCCCATCAATACCATGTAGCCATACCTGTTAAGGGGTAAACTTTGAGATATGCAGGTGGATGAGCCTGTGGTGTCCTGCATAATGGACTATCTGTCAGGCAGACCACAGTTTGTGAGACTCAAGGACTGTGTTTCTGATACGGACATGATCATCCCTGGAGAACCACAAGGAACAGCCCTGCCTCCTTTTCTCTTCATCCCGTGCACCTCTGACTATAAATATAACAGCAGGTCATGTCACTTGCAGAAATTCTAAGATTATTCTGTACTTATGATGGTGTACTGATAAAGAGGATGAGACAGAGGAGAGTAACTTTGTTTCTTGGTACAAAGAGAATTTTTTGCAACATAACATCAGAAAGTGTTAGAGATGATTTGATTCCCTTGCCCTGATTTATATCTAACCACAATTTGATCGTGGAGGTTTATGAAGAATTCTTTGGACTTCATGGGTTGGTTTTTGCTCCAATGCAATGTGAATTGTGGGTCCTTACACACAGGTAAATGTGTACCTTTCTAAATGATACTCAGTCAATTCTGTTTGCCTTAGGTGGACCCCAATCAAGTTCTAGAAACATCTCACAGGAGAATTAAGGCCAACAGGATGCACCCCACAAACAATATGGAGTGCCACAGCACTGATTATAGGAATGAGAGATTTCAGTTTTTTGATTGTTAGTAAATTTGTAAACCCTTCTAAATGCATGGTTTCACTTTGTCATTATGAGTTATTAGATGTGGTTTGATAGGCAAAATTGCAAATGTGTCTATTTAAAATCATATCTACAACACAAAAAAGTGTGCAGAAAGTGAAGGCATCTGAATACTCTCTGTATCCACCATATAATAGACGGTAAGTGATGTTGTTAAAATCGCATAATACTAATAACCTTCAAACTAATTCGTCATAGTGAAAAAAAATCCACTCATTCATTATTTGATTTTTTCATTTAACACTAGAATCCCTGATACACCCACAAAAAAGTTGCAATCCACCTTACATTCCCTAACACCTCTCCATTAGTATCTTTTGTTTTGTAAATGTGTTAATCAGCACAAGCAGCAAGCAGCCTGCTATCCCATCCCTCCACTGACACAGCTGAAGTTCTCCCAGCTCAAGTCTGTTTATCTGGGTATGAGGTGCCTGGAGTTGTATCAGGTCAGGTTGGGGAGCATGCACTGGTATGGGGTAAATAATATATCATTATTTGAATGCGTACAAACTAAAGACACTGATGGAGAGGTGTGAAGGAATTTAAGGTGGCTCGGGATTATGACTTTTTTCGTAGGCTTCAGGGATTCTAGTGTTAAGGGTTGTGATAGGGATGTCTATCCTAATATGGTGGGCACAATGCAGGAATCAACTCAGATACGGGCATACTTACACATATTATACTTGTGAGAAATTAACACTGTTGGGATGTGTAAAAAAAACTAAAGACTTTGGAGAAAACCCAATAAGAAAAGGAAAGAAGTGCCACACAGACTGAATACATCATGGCAATTAAACCCGGGTTCATACAGGTAACAGAACCAATTACTACGCAAGCACCCTATCTGTAAGGATAATAGAAAGTTCAGCTTACCGGGGCTTTCCATAGCATCTGATGTACTGTAATTTGATTAGAACGTAATAACTAATCAACTAATTCATTTTACTGTGTAAACCACCCTTCAGAAAGCACTCCATCTCAAAGAAACGTACAAATAAAAGAAGAGGACATTTCAGAATAATAAAATTAAATGCAATACTAAACAATTCAAGAGAAACTGCAAAAAAGTAAAATATGAAAAGAAATTAATGGGAGTAGATTGGCAATATTGCCAGTATTCCAAGAAATACATGTTACAGATGTACAGAAAAAATTCAATATGTTTTGCAGGTAATTTCCTATTTCATGGTGAGGATGCTCAGATGTACGGCTTGAATTTATTTAAATCAGATCAGACATCTGCAGTTCCGCTTTTCTCTGCAGTTCAGGACCAAATTCATAATTGCTTTCTTCATCTCAGTACAAAAAAAAAAAATAAAACTACTGTATATGCTGCTTCTTTGCAGGGGTCAAGTCGTTGATATGGTGAGATTCTCTCACAATTTGTAAGGTTCTTCTGTCGGAGTCTGTAGCAGTGACAAGGATTTCGGTTCCATCATTGGTGCCCAAAGACCTCAGCTAAAATGATGGTAGATCAGTGGTTCCCAAACTCGGCCCCTGGGGACCCCGTGTGCCTGCAGGTTTTTGTTCCAACCGGATTCACAATCGGCGATAATAATCGATAACAACTGATCTCATTTAATTAATTTAATTTTACTCTTCTCTTATTCTGTATTCAGAAAAACACAACAGTATGTTTTTACATTTAAAAGACATTTAAAAATATTTCTATTTTTTTCTAAAGCTATAAATACTTAACTCTCTTTTGTTGTTTTCCTATTATTTTCCCCTTTTCCTGTG
Organism: Erpetoichthys calabaricus; assembly: GCF_900747795.2. Classification (NCBI taxonomy): domain Eukaryota; kingdom Metazoa; phylum Chordata; class Cladistia; order Polypteriformes; family Polypteridae; genus Erpetoichthys; species Erpetoichthys calabaricus. The sequence goes on from NC_041399.2 coordinate 15,215,302, forward strand.
TAGTTTGCTCCCTTCATTTAACCCTAATAGTGACAATTAACAACCAGCACAGAAGACACCCAGGATGATGAAAGCAGCAATGACTTCAATGTCAGACCTTCTAATGAGTAAATAATCAATTAAATAGCCAGAACACCTGGAAAAACAGTATTAAAATTAGCTTGAAAACACTGTTAATGACTTAAAAAAAACACCTATTCCCCATATAACTGCTTATTACATCTCTCTATTATAAAAAAAAAATGGACGAGACTGTAACGAGACATGATCTTTTGAAGAGAGACAAAGACACTTTCACATCCCATGAGACGGGCAAGTCACGTCATACTTACAACCTTTGGAAGCAAGTCCCGTGATACACATGCAGAGCAAGTTAGAGATATTGGAAGTAGGAAAATTTCGAAAGTCTCAAAAAATGAGAGTAAAGATTACATTAGTGCAAACATGGAAAATATTACTCTTGAAATAACGGAACAGCGAAAAGAGATCGAATAGTGTTTGAGGATGTATGGGGGAGAAGAGAGACAAGGCAGTGACTATAAAACGTTCCAAGCATCGGCACAAAATGCAGATCACACAGCATGGTAACAGCAGCAAGCCAACAGCTGATCGAGAAAAAAGGAGGTTGGCTTGGCAGGGGAAGTGGGGGGAGGGATTGGCAAGCGAAGTTTTAATAAAAATTACCCCGAACTTAGTTTGTAATTTCTACATTGACTCCAAAACACAGAAACTGGGAAGTAATAAGTCACTTAATTAGGCTAAGAGTCCAATGAAAAGAGGAAGTTGGTTGGAACAAAATCCTGCAGCCTCAGGGGGTCCTCTGGGACGAGTTTGGGAACCACCATTGTAGATTATTATGCACTGCCCAGGTGACACAACAATCTAATATGTTACCAATTAATCTTTCCCTAAGTACTCGAGGGTCTGCATAAATGTCAGGTTGGACTCATCTTGTAACATTTATGTCTCACATCATTAGAACATTAAAACAATCTAGATGAGAACAGGCCATTCAGCTCAAAAACGTTCGTCAGTCCTGTTCACTTAAAAATAATATCAATATGAAAGTCCTTAAAGTCCTACTGTCTGCCACACTACTTGGTCACTTATTCCCACCCAGAAATGGGCGGGGGGGGGCAGTTCTGGACACTGGAGCAGAGTCAATTCCTTCATTCTGCAGCTTCTTGGATCTGCGGGTGGAAAAGGAGAGACAGTGTTAGTGCCTCCTCTCATATCACAGGGGTACCGCTAACTTCTGCAGAGCCAGGAGGATGATCCCCAGGTGCAAATGTCTGAAAATATATTTTCATTGTGTTAGGTATTATAAGTAACGTACAGATGATTGAAGGTACACTGGAAGATGTGCGTCGGTTATTTGCAAATACTGTGCCATTTTACATAAAGGGCATCTGAGGATTTTGGTATAGATAAGGGGTGGTTCTAGAACCAATCCCCACAGATACCTAGGGTTGACTGTACTTACCAACAGAGACAAAACAAATTTTGCAGTCTTGTCCAAATTGGGAGTTTGCAAGTCATGTGAGTTTTGCGGATGTCATTAATAGCTTTGAAACTGTGAAAGCTCAAAGGTAAATTCTGTAGAAATTAGTGTAGTAAGATAGGACCTGTTATTTACTAGATTTGTTTTATATTAGTTAAGAGGATATTTTATTGCAAAAATGTCTTCAATGGAGGGCAGAGAGGACTCAGTGATCTTTTCCGTTGCAGGACCTTATGGTTTAGAGACACTGTGGCTCCCAAACCAGATGGTGATGCAGCTGGTCAGAACGCTCTCAGTGGTGGTCCACTTGTATTCTCCTTCGATCAGTTGGCATACAAAATTCATGTGATCACTGCAATATACGTGTATTTCAGACATTGATTTTTCACCCTTTGCAGAATTTTAGTTTTACCTTATAAACATGACATGTCAAGTAGTTTTATTGTCCAACAATCCATACATCATATTGCAACATACAGTCTTCTTTTTCTTTCGGCTTTTTCTGTTAGGGGTTGCTACAGCACTGGCACACCATGATGCTCCCCAGGACCATTTGTATGTTGACTAATCCTGCTCCTTTTACTTTCTTGTATTCAAAATACAGGGAAAGTATTGCAATCATCCAAAGATTCGATGTCGAGATTTTGATGAATCTCGATGTTTTAGATCTCTCTGACTTTTCTCATATACAAGGTATAGGGAAAAGTATTGGAATCCTCCAAAAATTCCATTTCAAGATTTTGATGAATCTCAATGTTTCAGATCTCACTGAGTCCAAAAATACAATTTTTGGAATTATGTCTGTGTGTCTGTCTGTGTGTGTATTGTAAAATAATTTAGCCAACACAGAAAAAGAGGTTAGTGGGCAGCCTCAAATATACTTGAAATTGGCTGCCAAATTGTTGCAGAAAGGTGGTTCAAATTGATACAGCTCAGTCCATAACAAGACAACCCACAGTATAGAAAAAATGGTGGTTATATATGTGGCAGACAGGAAATGATGTCATCAGGCAGGAAATGGAAGTGATGTCCTCAGGGCCGGAAACCAGAAGTGATGTCCTCAGAGCTAGGACTGTAAGCAATGTCTTGATACCAGACCCGGAAGTGATGTCATCAGACCCAAGTGGCATTTCCTGTGATCGGTCTGCCAATGGAAAAGAGCAACGATTAATACATTCTGCCATCCCCTGGTTTGGCGAGGAATTACCGTCATTTGAGCCTTTTAGCTGTCTCCCATGCACACGTGCGTGACAGTATGTAAACACGATAACTTGAGTACGCTTTCAGTTAGGTCAACCAAATTTTGCATAATAGGTACAAAGTGTAGATTTCTATCAACTGTTAGGTGGTACTTTTTTATTCATGCAGCTGCAGAGTCCAATTTATTCAACTTTACTTTTATAATAATCATCTAATATATTATGAATTTGATTTGACTTGATGGTTCTTTAATGTACATAATATAAAAATATAATCATTGTCTTGCGGTTTACTCCTCAAATATCCATCCCCATAAGTGAATACACGAGAAGGTCTAGAGGAGACCACTCCCGATTTGGTATTCCTTTTTTTGAGCACTTGCTCTCCACTGCTGCCATGTCTGCATCTCCCTCCTTGTGTTTCAAGCTTCACCAGTCAGCTTGTGTCACTTTACTCCTCGCTGATATTCTCAGCAGAAATTCTTGTTAGTGAGAGCTTTGAAGTCTCCTATTGACAATAACGAAGTTCTCTTCTAAAGTAAAGCTCAGTTCTTTCTATAAACAATTATGAACAAGAAAATATGAAATTACCTATTATAACTCATCACTAAAATGTCATTTATATATAATTATTCCAGGCTTTACATAAAAAGCATATACGTTGTATTTAATACATATTTGCATCAAGACATATGTGAAGTTTATTTATAGATACAGCAGAAACTGAATAATTACTTCTTGTTGTGAAAGGGCATATTCTATTCATTTAGGCTTCAGTTTTGATATAGCAAATCTAAGAATATTGTCAAGCAAAAATAAATAAATAAGTAAATGAAAATAACCCACAGGAATGGATACTGTGAAGCTTTGCTTAAATAAAACACTCAAGGCCCCGAGCGGCTGACAGTCTTCTCCAGAGGATGCTGAAATCTAACGTTTGAATCCTGCTGCACACCATTAGATGTCAGTCAGCCATTTTCTAATCCACAGTATCCAGACCAGGGCCGTGGGAGGGTAGGGAGTCTATCCCAGCTAGCTTAGAGCACAGGGAAGGAACAAACCCTGGACAGGGCGCCAGTCCATCACAAGGTGAAAACAGAGACACACATACACACACACACACACACACCCCAAACACACAGTAGTGCCAGTTTAGTACCAACAATTCACCTAACATGCATGCCTTTGGACTGTGGGAGGAAATCTGAGCATGCGGAGGAAACCCACACAGACATGGGGATACAACCCCTGGTCTCCTTACTGAGAGGCAACAGCATTATCACTGCCGTCCATTAGATTTACCAAATAAAATTTATCAAATGTACTGTAGATAATGCAGTGGATTCACAAAGTATTCAGGCCGCTTCACTTTATTTGCCATTTTTGGCCATCAATCTACGCTCAATAATCCATAATGACTGAGTGAACACATCTTTTCAAAAAGATTAGAAAATTTTATTTAAAATCAAAAACTCAGATTTCTCATTCATAGAAGTATTATGTACAATTCATTCAATACTTTGTGCAGGCCTCTGTGGCAGCAATTCCAGCTTTCAGTCTTATTGAGTAAGCTTTGCAAGCCTGCATATGGCCTGCTTACCCCATTTTTCCAGGCAGCCGTATGAACTGTTAGCAGGATGCTGTAATAACAGACTCGATTCTGTGGTTTGAAACAGCTTCAGGGGTCACAGTCTGAGAAAATCTGATGCAACCAGGTGTTGAGTGGACGACCCCTTAAGCAGCACCTACTAGGAACTGGTGGAATTCCATCTCTCACACTACAAGCCATGAAATGCGTAAATTCAGTCAGAACATCATCTGGGAGATGAGCAACAACGCCAAAAGGAAACTAAACTGGATCTGTTATACACTTGAGCCTTGGTGACAAAGTTGCATCACATATTGCCTAAGATTATTTGCTGACAACAAAGATGAAAGTATTCATTTTTTAATCTCCTTATATAATACGCTACCATGGCTGTCCGTTTGTCTGTCCAGGATTTCAAATCACCTGTAGCTCACAAACCATTTAACCTATTGACCTGAAATTTGGTACACATATACTACATGACGTCTACTGTCCACTTTCGGGGTGATGATTTTTATTAGTCTTTTAATTTATTTTATTGCAGAATCAACTCTCGGCAGCAGGGCGGTCATGCGGGGCATGTGTATGGGCAGCATTCTCATCCCTACCACCTTCACCGTCACTTCCCCTACCTCTTCATATCTTAAATCATTCTTGAGACAGATTGAACCCTTAAGTGCCAGCTTAAGTAAAAAATTTAGAAAAACATACTAAGTAATTTCAACACAAAAACTGATTTAATCACTTTTAACGCAACAAGATGCCGATGGAAGAAGAGAAGAAGCGGCCACTAGAGTGGATAAAACAAGAGCTGCTCAGGAAACAGCAAGTGCATCAACCTCTGAGCAAACAAATGCTAAACGCACAGAGAAAGAGAATGAAAACTATAAGTCGAGTGTTTTCACTTCACGTTATCCGTTACTGCCATTATCCGCTGTCCGCCGTTACTGGTTATTGAATATTGTGAAAGTGATCCCATGAAGTGCTTATGCGGAATTTATTCCTGTGTTGCACCAGCCCATTACTCAAAAATCTGAACGAGTCATTAGGATTAGTAGAAGAACAGATAGTTAACTGTTGGATTTTTCTTACATTTCCATATTATAAAGAGGAAACAAAGCTTTTTATTTACTAGTCAATCTAGTGATTCTACTGCATTGAGCCCTTGAGCAAGGAACTTAACCTGCAATTGCTTCATCCTGGGTATGATGTCAACCTGCATCTCCGACACTCTGCCACTCGATCAGCTTCCTTTTGTTGATTATACCACTGTTTAAACCAACAAGTAGTACGTTTTTCCTTTGCCTCCACTTGGTATTCGCTGAAATTCTTATATTTTCTCCCGTGCTTTTCCCATTGTCTTTTCACAGAAGGCTATTTATATTGATTTGCATATTCAAAGAGGCGAAATTCTGGGAGGAGTTGGGGCGGGACAGAAGGCGCGTGCACGTGCGTTACTTTTCACGCAAATCGGGATTTATGTAGTGGAAGAACGTGAAATTTTGCGTGCGCACAGATTCCTGCATCTGGATTTTTCTGTGCGTACGCACAATCCCGCTTTTGTGCTTACGCCATGTTATAGTGTGAGTTCTACGCACGGCGTTATACATGAGGCCCCAGGTGATTCGTCATGTAGTGGGTGTGGAATCACACTATTAGTGCATGCTCCCAACCTCCTCCTATACTCCTATCCTCACCTATGGCCACAAGTTTTAGGTAGTGACCACAAAAGTAGAACGTAAATACAAGCGGCAGAAATAAGCTTCCTTTGTAGTGCATCAGGGCTCAGCCTTAGAGATAGGGTGAGGTGCGCAGGCATGTGAAATTAAGGCACTTTCTAAATAAACAGGATTCTGAGAAATTAATTCATGCATTTATTTCTAGTAGGATTGATTATTGCAAAGCTGTGTTCACTGGATGTCCAAATTTTTCTTTATACAGCCTCCAGTTAATTCAAAATGCTGCTGCAAGAATTATTACAAGAACAAGAAAATACAAACACATCACTCCAGTTCTTAAATCCTTACAGTGGCTCACAGTTAAGTTTAGGGCAGATTTCAAAATGCTCCTTTTAACATATAAAGCCTTAAATGGCCGATGTCTGGATTACTTGTATGAACTTATCATGACTTACAAGCCAGAGCGCACATTAAGATATGAAGATGCCAGTCTGCTTGTGATTCCAAGGATTAATAAAATAATAGTGGGAGGTCGAGCTTTTAGTTACAGGGCCCCTAAACTGTGGAATGGTCTGCCTGCTATTATAAGAGATGCCCCTTCGGTCTCAGCTTTCAAATCCCGGCTGAAGACTCACTACTTCAGTTTAGCACACCCTGACTAGAGCTGCTGATTAACTGTACAGACTGCATCTCTGTTGTTAGTCATTAGCACTAAAACATAAGTAATATGATTGTTATAATTTGTTACTAACCTTCAACTATTCTGTTTCTCTTCTCTCTACTCAAATGTGACACTTGGTGCCATGGCCCACCTGTCAAATTGTTTTGCCTGCCTAAGGTAAAGTCATCTCTGATGGAGGATCACAGGAATCGTCAGGTAGAGGGGTCCTTTCATCAAATTGTCTCACCCAGCGCTATCTCAGTTGTGGAATGGCCAATTGGGGGAGGTAGCTTGATGGCTGAGGTCTCCAGGACTCTAAACAAATCCAAATCCTATTATGTGATATCATCTACTGTTGAATTCTGCTCTGTACTTGTAATATTTTTATTTTACTATTATACTGTAATGATTACTTGTGTTTTGTTCTGTGTATTATATTGTATTGATCCCACTGCACACCCAACCTACCTGGAAAGGGTTCTCTCTTTGAACTGCCTTTCCCAAAGATTCAAACTCCTCTGGGGGGCTGTCAAGAGGCAGGGCCTGTTAAGGCCCATTGCGGCACTTCTTGTGTGATTTTGGGCTACACAAAAATAAATTGTATTGTATTGTGTATTGTATCTGAGAAGACCTCAAAGTAGAGCCTCTGCTCCTCCACATCGACAGGAGCCATTTGAGGTGATTTAACATCTGATTAGGTGGACTCCTGGACGTCTCCTAGCAGAGGTGTATGAGACATGTTCAACTGGGAGGAGACCTTGTGGCAGATCCAGAACACTCTTGAATATCTGATATCACTTTGCTGGCCTGGGAATGCCTTGGAGTTGCAGAAGGTGTTTGACGACAAGGGACATCTGGGTGTGTTTGCTTAGATTGTTGCCCCCGTGACCAAGACCTGAATATGCAGCACAAAAAGGAGGGGTAGATGGATGGAGGTACAGGCACACTACAGAAAGTCTTTTTTCTTCATCTATCAAAGTGCAGCCTGTCGGGTGGCTAAGTTAGTTGAGTGTTCAGCTTGATGGAATTTTTTTTTGGAACACAATGCCTGTATTGCTGTATTGATTGCATCTTTCACTGAAGTGTACTTTACTGACTCTGTTTTGTTCTCTTAATAATCCAGAAATAAAAGTGCAGCCTTTCCTTCACAATAGGATATTTAAAGGTCACATTTTTATTTCTTTATGATATTTTAAGGTACCAAAAAAATGAATGCATGTGCTTTAAGCATCTTAGCAAATTATTTCACCTCTAAACAGGAGATTCAATGCGGCATTTTGAAATACCGTTCCATTCAATTTTTTCACATTTTGTTATGTTGCAGTCTTTTGCTAAAATGATTTAAAATTCTTTTTTTTCGCTTCATCAAGCAATACCCATAAACCCAAAATGACAAAGTGAAACAGATATTTATAAATTTTTGAAAATTTACTAAAAATAAAAAAAACGAAATTCCACAGTCACACAAGTCTTCAGAGCCTTTACTCAATACTTCGTTGAAGCCCCTTTGTCAACCATTCCAGCCTGGAGCCTTCTTGGATCTGATGTTACAAGCTTAACACATCTGGATTTGGAGATTTTCTGCCATTCATCTCTGCAGATCCTCTTATGCTCTATGGCAGGGTGTCGAACTCCAGGTATGGAGGGCCACAGTAGCTGCAGGTTTTAATTCTAACCCTTTTCCTAATCAGTGACTGTTTTTCACTGCTAATTAACTTTTTCCCTTCATTTTAATATCCTTCTTTTTAACACTAGAATTACGAAAGGCTACGAAAAAATTTGTAATCCCAGCCCACCTTAAATCCATCCGCACCTCTCCATCAGCGTCTTTTGTCTTGTAAATGTGTCAATAAGGACAAGCAGCAAGCAGCCTGCTATCCCATCCTCCCACCACTGCAGAAATGGAAAAAAGCTCTCCCAGCTCAAGTCTGTTTACCTGGCACATCTCACTTTGGCTATTGCTGTACTTTATATATAAAAGCCAGATCAAATGTTATTTACCTATTAACCTTGATTGATTAACTTATCCTCCTAAAGCATAAAGTCACAAGTAGTCTGCAGAGCCTCCTGTGTTTGATCAATATGGGCATGCTCACAAAGTACAGTGATTGCAAAAGTGCAACAGCAGCTTTCACCTGCAGCAATAGAATCTTAAGTATGCGAGTGAATCTCCATGCTAGTGTGTATGTGCGCTAAAAAAGAAGTCTGACTGCATTCTCGTACCATTGCTCGCGTACTGAAGTGTCAGCATGCACTTTTCATGGCATTACACATGTACTTTGTGAGCATGCCAACCCGTTGCTGCATCCAAATGGTGCCATCTTTCGCCTTTACGCCTGGTGCAGCTCCGTTGTTCATCTATGTGAGTGGACGTTACTTACAAAGAGGACTTCTGTTCTCTTTCTCCAATATAGAACCCTCATCCGAGTTTGCCTCTGTTATAGCACATCTTTATTTGGAAACAGCAGTGTCAGATTGGAGTGAGCGTGAACGTAACTGTGAGAAAAAAACGCTAACCTTTACAAGTACCATAAATTTACACCAGCTGTTACAGACTCAAATCAAATGTATGTTTTTATTGTATAATAGTAAGAATAAGAGCAGCTCACTTCTCAAAATGTAGGCATTCAGGATCAAACCAGCATCCTTTTGATTACCAGTCAACAGTTCTTACTGCTGCACAACCAAAGTGGTCATATTAAGGGTGTGTCAATGTTGCTCCCTAACCCGATTTCATTTTCTTTGGTTACATTCATGAATAAAAGTGCACTTGTTCTGTTATAAGTGTACCTTTTGTGAAAGTGTTTATTTGATATTTGGACTTCAGGCTTCACACATTATACACTTCATGTCTACATTTGTCATTTATTACTAAAACATGAAAACGTTTCTGTTTTAACAATGTTTTTACATAGATTGTTGTAGACACGGAACACACATGAAATGCATTTGTTCCAAATAATGAGATATTATTTACCCGATACAACTTCCGGAACCTCACACCCAGATAAACACACTTGAGCTGAGAAAACTTTCTGCCCTGCTTGTGCTGATCGATACATTTATAACACAAAAGATGCTGACGGAGAGGTGCAAACAGATTTAAGGTGGGCAGGGATTACAAGTTTTTTTGTAGGCTTTGGTAATTCTACTGTTAAGGAAACAATCCTCTGAATTAATTCCTTTCCTCATTAAATGACAGCCAAACAGAAATGAGACGTGAAACGAGCCAACAGATAACCAGCTAAACTGGGATTTCAAACTCCAACCAAATTTCACTCCAACCAACCTCTCAATGAGAAGCTGATTCTTGCTGTTAATTAAACCCCTTATTTAAATCCATGGCTTGTTGCTGCTCTCATTCTGCCACAGCAGACATTTCCAAAACTGTTGATTTTTTTTTTTTTTTTTCTAAGAAAACCGTCAAAATGTTTTGGTGACCTGAGAGATCAACCTTACTGAGACCTTCACCTTTCTTTATTTTCAGATATTATATAATGGGCAGAGGTGAGCCAGTCATATGGTGGCTCATTTCATGTCTCATTATTGTTTCGCTTCTATTTAAGGAAAAAGAGACAACTCAGGGGCCTGAGTTGAGTTAATTAAAATTAAGGCAAAAGAAGTTAATTAGCAGCAAAAACTGGTCACTAATGAAGAAGATGGTTAGAATGAAAACCTGCAGCCACTGCGGCCCTCCAGGATCAGAGTTTGACACCAGTACTCTATGGAGATGGTATGTAGAATGTTGGTGGACAGCTCTTTTCTGGTCTCTCCAGAGATGTTCAATTGGGTTCAAGTCCACACTCTGGCTGGTCAGCTGAAGAGCATTCACACAGTTGACTGAAATCCACTTCTGTACTGTCTTTGCTTTGTGCTTGGGTTCAAGGTCATGTTGGAAGGTGAACGTTCTGCCCAGTCAGACGTCCAGAGTACATTGGCGCAGATTTTCATTAAGGATATCACTGTATTTCCTCTGTTCAGCTTCCCATCAACCCTTTCTAATCTCCAAATGCCTGACAGTGAAAAATAACCCCACCCCAGAGCTCGATGCGGCTACCACCATACTTCTGCATTGGAATGGTATTGTGCAGGTACTGAGCTGTGCTTGGTTTCCTCCAGACATGACACTAAGAACTGAGGCCACACAACTCAATGTGGATTTCATCAGACCAGAGAATCTTGTTCTTACAGTATAAGAGTCCTTTAGGTGTTTTTTTTTTTGGCAAATTCCATGTGTCATTTACTGAAGAGGGGCTTCTAGAAAGTTGCAGTGATGGTTGCCCTTCTGCAAGTTCCTCTTATTTCTGCACAGTTTCTCTGGAGCTCCAGTCTTCAATTCAAAAAGATCATTCCTATGAGACTTTAGTTTCCTGTTTATGATTATTTATGGCATAAACACTCTTTTCATGCCCCTTGTAAGTGAGTGTCTCCATCATAGGTGTTTTAGTGTGGACACAGATACTATACTTTCATAAACAATGTGAAAATGCCAGTTTGGACGGAGATCTTTTGAGTTTAAAAATGCAGTTTTCAATGGAAAAGTAGTAGTGTGGACATAACCGCCCATAGGAATGAAAAATCAAAAAAGAGATCTCCTTAATATCTTTTTGGTTTCTCCTAGAAAACAATGAGATCATAAAGAATTGAAACGGAGACATGTCCTTTTGTCTCCTGTTAAGAAGACCCATAAGGGTCTCCTCTTGAGTTTCAGCAGAGACCTCAGCAAAGTCACACGGTGGTCTCAGATTTTCCAAGTAGTGCCTTGACATATTTTTTACAATATGAAAGTATTTGCATTGTGTGCTCAGTAATACAATATGTGGTGAAAGGTATGGACAGTTGTTTGTGGTAATAAAACACTTTACTTTGATTACAGAACTGTAGTCCTTTTGTCTGAAAAGTACTATTAGTTGGTCTAATTTATATTAGTGGGCTCCAATTAAAGCAAACTCATCCTAGAAGAAAAGGGTTAGAGTGTGGAATACAGTAGTGGTTAAAACTTTGGACTTCAAAGCCTTAGGCTGTGCATTCAAATCCCACCACTGAAACCATGTGGCTATGAGAAATGAGCTCCAATTGGAAGAACAGAAGAAATGTAACAAATTATATCTCAAACTAGGGTCTTTGCCCCTTGCTTGCTTTGCTCGCCAACCACCCCAGCCTGCGCTTACGCGCCAGCCACTTCACGTCTCTGACACTCATGTTGTGAAGAGGGAGCTGAATGCACCCCAAGGAGACGCGGTCGCTCCACCAAAACCCCCTCTTAAATGGTGATACAATGGGAAACAGATACCGTTTTCTTTTTACCTCCTCTTTGCTCGATCAGCTGCTGGCTTGCCGCTGCTGCCTTGCCGCGTGATCTGCATCTCACACGGCACTTCAAACATTTAAAAGCCTGTACAGCAGCTGTCCTACTCTTTGTCTTTTATTTCTGGCCCTGGCCGTGGTAAATTTCTAGGCACAAAGTCTCGTCTCACAGGACGTGACTTCTTGATATTTTTTAGTTTATAATTTAAAAACGGAGTAAGAATCTGAAAATCTAGCAACATCCCATTAAAGTTTCATAAATTCTGAAAAGAATGATACCAAACATATATATGTATGTTTTAAAATAAGCCTGATTTAAAGCGTGCCAAAAAACATGACATAAAAAGTCACATAAATTTGTTGCACAAAATTGTTGCACTTTTAGGCTTAGGATTTTATATATAGGGAGTAGATGTTATAAGTCACCTTGGATAAAGACATCAGTCCAGCAATAAGTGAAAAGATATGGAGTCATGAAAGAGGTTAAAAAGACTAGAAATAAATCTCATAAAATATCATATGTGTTTCAAACCAGATTCTTAATTTGGACTCTTTTTACCTCAGTTGAATCTCGTGTCTCATTTTTGTCTACAGCTATTTGTTCTAAGGAATTTTAGGAGAAATGTCTGTGACAAAATTGATTCATAAATGAAACGTAAATTAGAATCTCTTTTAAGTGTCATCCCATAGGAATGAAAAATCAAAAAAAGACATCTCCTTAATATCTTTTTGCTTTCCCCATGGCAATAATGAAATCAGAACAAAATAAAATGGAGTCATCGTCTTTTGTCTCCTGTTTTTCAGATTTCATGTTGAGTGGTGTTGCATCATAAAAATCTTATTAGAGTTATGATTTGGAACATTCATGTGCTTGTTTGATACACATGAATTTATGAATAGAAGAACAGAATGGCCTTGGGGTTAATTAAAATTGATATAAATACTATCTATCTATCTATCTATCTATCTATCTATCTATCTATCTATCTATCTATCTATCTATCTTATAGTGCCTTTCATATCTATCTTTTAATTATATAGTGCCTTTCATGTCTATCTATCTATCTATCTATCTATCTATCTATCTATCTATCTATCTATCTATCTATCTATTATATAGTGCCTTTCATATCTATCAATTATATAGTGCCTTTCATATCTATCTATCTATCTATCTATCTATTACTTAGTGCCTTTCATATCTATCTATCAATTATATAGTGCCTTTCATATCTATCTATCTATCTATCTATCTATCTATCTATCTATCTATCTATCTATCTATCTATCTATCTATCTATTATATAGTGCCTTTCATATCTATCAATTATATAGTGCCTTTCATATCTATCTATCTATCTATCTATCTATTACTTAGTGCCTTTCATATCTATCTATCAATTATATAGTGCCTTTCATATCTATCTATCTATCTATCTATCTATCTATCTATCTATCTATCTATCTATCTATCTATCTATCTATCTATCTATCTATCTATCTATCTATCTATCTATCTATCTATCTATCTGTTATATAGTGCCTTTCATATCTATCTATCTATCTATCTATCTATCTATCTATCTATCTATCTATCTATCTATCTATCTATCTATCTATCTATCTATCTATCTATCTATCTATCTATCTATCTTATTGTAGTTTAAAGAAGTATTAAAGTTTACATGCAATAAGGATTGATTGAATGACCTCACATGAAACAACAAGTCAACTGATTAAAGAGCACAACATAAAGCGGAGACACCGTATGCTAAGGCAGAGCCAGGATTATGCAGAGAATTGAAAGTGAAGAATACAAAAGCAGCACAAAATTTTGTCTGGGTTTCATTAACATTAGGTGATGGATGTGATGCTCAGAGAAGTGATGAGCTCTGCTGACTGGCTACTATATTAAAGCATTAAATGGGCAAAAAGAGACTTCCAAGCTTGAGAAAAAAGTTAATGGAATCATCTGATACAAATCAGGCATTGACCAATCTGGCATTGACCAATCGGATAAAAATAGATTGAAACATTTACTTGTTAATCAAATTTTTCACAGCAAAAGTGAATATTTAATTTATCAAATACGGTGCCTAAATCTATTAATAGTTCAGTATTATTCATAGCATGATCGTTTATTTTAGTCATTGCATATTAAAAAATCCCATTGCATTAAGAGAAGACACGCTGACACTCACTTTTATATCCTTGGCACTAATTCATTTAACTCCCTAATTGTCCTCGGGTCAATAGCTGGGAAAAGCCCCTAGATATATTATTTTTTTCCATCATGAAATTTGATGACTTCTCCTGGTGTAACCTTAGTTTTACAAAAATAAATCATTCCCAAATGTCAATTTTCATAGAGGTGGTACACAATTAGGGGACAAAGATTTTCTTCAAGGTCATTTTATTCCTGTCATATACTGGATTATTAATTCATTAATTTACATCATACTAAATTATACGTCATGTCATTTTCTAACCCACTATGTCCTGAACAGGGTTGCAGGGGTCTGCTGGAGCCAATCCCAGCTAGCATAGGGTGCAAGGCAGGAACAAACCCTGGGTAGGGTGTCAGTCCTTCACAGGGCAAACACACACACAAAGGCCAAATTAGCGTTGCCAGTTCACCTGACCTGCATGTTTTTGTTCTGTGGGAGTGTGTTATCATGGTATTTCTCTCTACTTACCCTTTACCTGTTGGTAAGTGTACTCTTCAGATTCGTTACCGGGTTGGTCTACTGTTGCACTTTAAGATTAACACGCGCATACATAACTATACTTATACACACAGAAACTCAACAGTGCCCTATGAATGACACACACACAGCTGGTTAATCTCTAGCACTTTAAACCACACAAGTGTCTTATGAATAACACAGCCTGTCACTCTCCTAGCACTTCAAGAGACTTATTATCGGCACGAACAACATACAAATCTCCAGCTGCAGCAGGTGCTCAGAGAAATCTACCTTATTACTTCAATCACTCTAGACATGAAGACAAAGTATAGAAAGTTAAAAGTAGCGTGGTATTTATTACAGGAATAATAATACCAGTAGAGCAAAGAATAATAGAAAATAGGACTGATAGTAAAGTCTGGATATATATAATCTTTAGAAAAAAACTTACGAAAAAGTAAAGATGACAGGAATTAATGTCGCAGGTGGCTTGTGATCTAGAACTCGTAGTTTTTCATGAGATGCTCTTCTGACATGTGGACAAAGGTTCGAGACAACAGCAGGCAGACACCGATTCAAACAAACAGAATTCTTTTTTATTTCTTTCTTTCTTGGAGAGCAGAGAGTCTGTGCAGAGCCTATCAGCTTGTCACTAACAGTATCACGTCACAGCCCCGTTCCTTTTTTTCAGCAGGTTTTTATATTCTTTCGGTCACGTACACAATTATCGCAAAGCTTATCTTATATTTGCAGCTTCACAAGCAGCCCTTCATTACTGGTGGAGTAACTTCTTCTTCTCTAACTAAGATAGGGTGTAATTTCCTAAGAGCTGACCCACCCTTCGTTTGTTTCTTTTATTTATCTTATGGTTATTTCCTACACCTAGGCTCTAATGCTTAATAACCTTTTAACTTTCCCACATCACATACCTTAACAATCTAAAGAACTCTTATACTTGCAAATATATATATATATATATATATATATATATATATATATATATACATTTTCTTAGCATCAGCTGGTTTGCATAACATATTTTCCATCCACCCAAACACACACAGATAGTACTCATCAAGGCGATTTAGACTTGTTTATCTAAGTACAAAATATCCGTTGCACTAAGGCATAGTCACAAAATCTTCTTCCCATCCCTTTGACTAGGTCAACAGGCCCTCAGCCCAAGGCTTTTTGTTCAATTACTATTTAAGATATTGATTCAAATTTTTTATCATTCCACAGACAATCAGATAGGAAATTGCCACACGTTGCCGGCACCTTCTTCTGATGTTGCTCTGTTCTCTTCTACTGACGTCTTCGTCCCTATTGTCGCTCTTCAGACGAGGCATATTTATTATAAAATTTCATGCGGGGGTTTCACAGCACATTATTGTTGCATACACCTGATTGGCTAGCTGTCAATATGATGGATGAGTTTTGGTCAGATTCTTTAATCTTGAGTATGTCCATTTTTTCCCAAAAATAAAACTTTTTATGTTGCTTAGCACTACTGGCATGTCTTCCTTTCCCAGGCTGTAAACCAATTTAGGTACTTGTTATTCCAGATGCCCAGGTTATAAACTAATCGAGAGTCTTATGCACCAGCATGTCTTCCTTTCTTTGTTGGAACAGCTGTTTTAAAAAAAGTGAGGTACAACTGGGAAGAGGATATGCTTTGATGTGTCCTGAATTTAGTTCATCTATTGCTGTCTTGAGCAAAATAAAATGAAAATATACCGTATATACTCAAGTATAAGCCGACCCGAATATAAGCCGAGGTACCTAATGTTACCTACAAAAACTGAAAAAACTTATTGACTCGAGTACAAGCCTAGGGTGGGAAATGCAGCAGCTACTGGTAAGTTTTAATAATCAGAATAAATAACAATAAAATTACCGTACATTAATTGAGGCATCAGTAGGTTAAATGTTTTTGAGTATTTATTTCAAAGAAAAACAGTAAACTAGCTCTGTAAGTGGAGAAGAGGGTCAACAAAAACAATGTGGTATCTTTCTCGCTCGCTCTCTCTCGCGTGTGTGTCTGTGTGTCTCTCTCTCTCTCTTGTGTGCGTGCGTGTGTCTCTCTCTCACGCACTCTCTCTCTCTCGCTCGCTGCACAGGGAATGCATAGGGAGAGACTGAACACATGCGGGTTGGCGGGGGCAGCGGGACCTGACTCGAATATAAGCCGAGGGTGAAATTTAGGGTGCTGAAAAACTCGGCTTATATTCGAGTATATATGGTAAGCCAAAATGTACAGATTTTGTACCCTACAACAGGGAGGAATCCCACACACACATGGGAAGAACATGCAAACTCCACTCTGGGGAGACCTGGGATGTGGACATTGGTCCCCTTACTGTAAGGCAGCAGCACTACCTCTGTGCCATTCTGTCACGCATACTAAATTATATATAACTCTAAAATCTAAAAAAGAATCAGAGGGTTTTTTGTCTTTCTCACCCCTTTTCCCAATATACAAAAAACAAGTCCCGGGTCCTCCCTGCGTGGAGTTTGTATGTTCTCCCCGTGTCTGCATGGGTTTCCTCCTGATACTCCAGTTTCCTCCCACAGTCCAAAGACATGCAGGTTAGGTGCATTGGTGATTGTAAATTGTCCCTAGTGTTTGTGTGTATGTGTGCGCCCTGTGGTGGGCTGGCTCCCTGCCCTGTGTTTGTTTCCTGCCTTGCGCCCTGTGTTGGCTGGGATTGGCTCCAGCAGACCCCCGTGACCCTGTAGTTAGGATATAGCGGGTTGGATAATGGACGGATGGATGGTCTCTTCTATGAGCTCCATTTTATCAGGAGAAATATTCTATTTACTTTCTCCTGACTTTTGCAGATGCACTTACTCATGAGAATTTTGTACCTTCCTCTCTTTTTTTGTCTTCTCAATATCTGTGTGTGCATACGTGAATGCATACCTACAGTATGTGTGTGAGGGTCTTTGTCAGAGCGACAGCAGAACTTGAGGGAAAAACTTACAAAATTTTAAATGGCAAAATAAATTTGTGGTGTCGTAATATAAATAAAGGTGACATAGCAGTGGCCTCGTTCCACTTTATTGTAATTGTGAGTGCACTGGTCGCGGCCTAAGAAGCCCTCTCTAGTCTGCTAGTGTGATTTATCACTTTTTATTTTGAATAAATTTGCAAAAATTTCTAAAATCTTGCTTTGCTTTGTCAATCTGGGGTATTGAGTGCTGCTTGAAGTTGGAAAAAATAGTTTAAATAATTTTAGCATAAGGCCAGGTTTATACTTAACACTCCAGCGGACTCTACTGCTGCGCAAGCATTGCACTGTTCATACTTGCGCGCGTCCTTTACATAAATCTGGAAGATTCTACCAGGTGGCAGTGCGAGATATCATCACGGTGAGAACAAGTTTGGCTTCACTGTGTTGTGAATTTCCTGAAACACCCATTAAATTCCGAATACACCTTGCCACAATATCTCTGAAAAGGATGGATGTTTAATGAATAAATCTATCAATCCAGGGATGCGCCCATTCCAGCTAGCGTTGGGCACTGTTACGGTCTACCAAAAGGTCTAGGGGTATATAAATAGGCATCACACAAGTGAAAAAGAGAAGGAGACAAAACACAGAAAAAGCTAAACCATCTAAATAAAAACTGACTCCATTTATTGTCAAAAAGAAAATTAACTCACAAAATACGGAGAAAGCTACACAAAACAGGAAAAAAGGCAGGAGGACAACACTAACTTAGCTGCCTAGCTACACAAAGTTTACACAGCTAGATGCATACTATCTACATTTATCACATACTGTATATACTCACGTATAAGTTGGGTCTTGAAACCTGAAAAATCGATCATAAAATCAGACCCCGACTTATATGCCCATTCAAAAATGTGACACTTAATTTTTTTTTTTTACATCTTCTTGCATCCTCCAATCTCGCATCAGTTTATCAGATGCATCAAATTTTGTTGCAGCAGCGCAATTACCAATTTCCTTCGCTACTTTAACGACGTTTCAATTAAAACCAGCTTCATATTTTCTTCTGATCGAACACTCCATCGTAGATAAGGGATGCTCTTACGATAAAGGTGTATGAGGGTGTGAGATACAAAAAACACAAATCAGTGCAAACGTTGCTTCGGGATAGTTCGGGTATTACTGTGTGGTCACGTGGGACAATGGAGAGAGAGAGAGAGGTTAGGAGCATACGCTGATACAGGGCATTGCCACACCCACATAGAAAAAAAGACAGTGTGCTCAGTGGTTACTCTCTCAGGTGGGCGTTAGCATATCATAATCTCTTGGACCAATAGTGTGAGTTTTCCACATTCGACTTATACGACCGACATTATAAAATACCATAAATGATACTGTAAAATCAAGTCCCAACTTATCCGCGGGAGAACTTATCCACGAGTATATACGGTAGATGGCTAGTGTACAACAAATACATTTCTTTAATAAACAACAAGAAACACAAACCCAAAGCCAGGCCATCCAACCCTAACTCTCCATACCTTGCCCTGTCCTTCTCCTCTCACACCATCTCTCTAACCTAAAACCCAAAGCAGCTTCTTTTATAAATCTACACCCCACCCACAACCCAGGTGATTTATTAACAATGGGCAATTCAATAGGTGGGTAATTAGGGTACAACAACAACAACATTTATTTTTATAGCACATTTTCATACAAACAATGTAGCCCAAAGTGCTTTACATGATGAAGAAAGAGAAAAAAGACAAAATAAATAAGAATTAAAATAAGGGAACACTAATTAACATGGCCAGGGAGGAGAGAAAAAACAAAAAAAAAAAACTCTGGAGAAAAAAAATAAAATCTGCAGGGGTTCCGAGGCCACGAGACCACCCAGCCCCCTCTAGGCATTCTACCTAACATAAACAACCTCAATCAGTCCTCATTGTATTCAGGGTTCTCATGGAAGAACTTGATGATGACGATTATGTGGACTTCTGGCCGTGTAATCCATCAATTAAGGCTCAATTAAGTTATCAGCACCAAATTAGAGTAGAGTTTAACAAAATGATCCAGAGTAGGTTGTAACAGGCATGAGGCAGAAACAATCCCTGGACGGGGCATCAGCTCATCGCAAGGTGAACACAAGCACACACATACACTGGCGTCATTTTAGCGTCGCCAAATCCCCAAACCTGCATATGTTTGGAAGGAAACCGGAGCCCACTGCGGAAACCCACCAGGAAAACAAACAAACTACAGGCAGGGAACACCAGGGACATGACTCCCTGTGAGACAGAAGTGCTACCACTCTGCCACCCCTACATGTGTAATTATTAACAGTATTTATTATTTAAATGAAGTTAACAACTTATCTGTAAAGTGTAACACACATACTTTAATACATTTCATTATGAAAGTTATATCAAGTATAAATCTAAGGATTCTAAATGCGCAGAGAGCTGGAATATCATAAATGTAAAGTGTTCTGTGTGACGATTGCTGCTGTCAATTCAGAAGGAAGCCCCAGAAGCTCGTAGTGATTAACAACTGGGTCGGTTTTAAGGGCACGTTTATGACGGTCTACTTCAATGATAAAATAAACTACGAGATTAAAGTGGACATATCAAGATTTAAGCCGAAATATCCACTTAATCACAAAGCAGACCTTTTTACTGTGTTCTTAATTTTTTTCTCTGTGGCTCAAATACGCTGCTATACATTCTGATGCTGTTGTGAAGGTGAAAATAAAAAAGACGGCACAGAAGATGGTATGTGAGACTTTTAAAATGTATCACGACATTACCTTAGGGAATATGCAACACTTCAATATAAAAGCTCCATGAATGCATCTGTAAGTCGGCATTTTGTTTCACCACATCGAACCATTCATCAAACATCGAAGCAGGCACATCGATCATGGAGGATCCGCAAAGGATCTGTCACATGTCGATAGTAAACAGAGACTCTGATGTCACGTTCTGTCTTTTATCACACTGCGCTCCTCAACGTTTTGCTGGTACTGCAACTCGTGTACACATCATGTTAATTTCTGAGGATGTGCTCAAAGGATGTGACAAGTGAATGCTGGGGATGCGTGGCAGCCATGATGCGTGCGCATACGCATTCTGAGTGTGAAGTATAAATGAGCCCTAAGACTGCAACATAACAAACCTGGAAAAAGAGAAGGGGCCGGAATAATTTCGGAATGCACTGTACATTTGCAGATGACAATAAAGTGAGGTGTGATCAGGACCAGCTACCATTTAGGTGAACAATATGGTCGTGTAAGTCAGCAAAATCCTGGGGAGGGCATTTTTTATACATTGCTGAATGCGTTTTACTAATATTCGGACTTGTTACAACTGTCCATCTCACGTTAACTCGTTGTCTGGGGCCACATCCACATTACAACATTTTCATTTAAAAATGTATACATTTGTCTGTTTTTATGCCTTTTGTACACACGTCCCATGGTTTTATCCCCTGAAAGCAAAGACTTTTAAAAGGGACGGATACTTTTATAAATGAAATGGCAGCATTATGATGTAAACGAATGAAAACAGAGTTTTCCAAAAATGACACTCTAATTGCTCTCTGATTGGTTCATTCTTATTTCCTGACCCTTCCCTGATTGAATTCAGCTCATTACAATATTTTGTAATAGTCACCCTTCATGGAAGAAAAATATTTTCCAACATAGAGGGCACAGAAGAGTTTTCCATTGTGCTTGTTATCCTGCTTAGCTGTGGGCATATAAACTGAGTTTTGTACAGTTTCAATACTGTATATATTTCAAAAAGGTAAATTGTTAACTGGCCTCTACAATTTTGGCCAGTGTAGTTACTGTTGTAATGAAAAATTCAGAACCCCATAAAAATCAGATTGTAAATAACTCAGCTGATGGCTTCTAATCAACGTTTATTTTTTAATCTGTTTTGTAAGAAGGAGCACATCAAGGAGTGAATTTATATCCAACTATAAATATAACAGCAGGTCATGTCACTTGCAGAAATTCTTGGATGGTTATGTACATATGTGATGTACTGATAAGGGGGGATGAGACAGAGGAGAGGAGAGTAGTCGGGGGGGGGTGGGGGGTGGGTTGACTTTGAAATTTGTCTGCAGCTTAAAATCAGCAAAACCAAGGAACTGGAGATTGACTTTTGCCTCAGCCATGAGCCTCTATGTCCAGTCACTATTCTGGGAGGAAATGTACAGTAGAGGTGGTGCACTTCTACCAGCATGTGGGAGTCCACATCAATGACAGGTTGGACTGGTCTTGGAACATAGAGGAACTAGAGAAGAAAGGGCAGAGCAGGCAATTTATCTTAGTAGACTGCATTCCTTTAACATGGGCAGTGATCCTTCAGATCTTCTAGTGATGGCCTGTGCAATTTTTTATGCTGTGGTGTGGTGGGCTGGTAATATCACTTCAATTTAACAAGCTAATTATGGGACACACTCTGGATCCCCTGGATAAGAAAATTAAACCAAAACTGAGTGCCATTATGAACAATGCTGCACATCCTCTCCCTGACATACTAACATGAGGACCTTTAGCCATCTAATCTTTCAGAAGAAGGGTGTGAAGAAACGCTTCTGTGGCTCCTTCATACCAAGAGCAATACGTCGACATAATGCCTCACTGCGAATGGGACTGCCAACTTAGAACTTATCTTTCTTTTTAATTTTCTTGCCTTATATGTGTGTTCACACCAAAGTGTGTGTGTGTAAGTATTTATTTATTTAAAGAACCTCTGTAAAAAGCTACTTTACTCCTGAGGACAAATATCTACAGTATCTATCTATTTATCTATCTATGTAATCCTGCCAACTATGCTAAACAATCAATCTACAGTATCTATCTATCTATCTATCTATCTATCTATCTATCTATCTATCTATCTATCTATCTATCTATCTATCTATCTATCTATCTATCTATCTATCTATCTATCTATCTCTGACATGTCACCTTGGTCTATGGCCAGCAGTACATAGCCTGTACCTCACTGTCCTGTCACTGGTGCCAGCATTGTATCTATCAGACATTCCATCAGCAGGGTGGCTGCAGACCTACAGTAAAACAAATCTTCTTTGGTGCACCAGTCTGGTGCGTTAGTTATACTTTGATGTGATCATTTGAAGGTGACATTGTGGAATGTACAGAAAACTAACTCAGTGTGGTATTTGTCTTGCTGCTGCCCACGGCCTTTTTAAAGATGACACAGTCAGAGATTGTCTTAATTGCGCTGTTTTAGGCTAAAGTTGTATTTAATGAGCTTCAGCCTGCTTAGTAAGTTTCAATGCCTAACTAAATGAACCTGTATTGTTGGTAAAAGATCTGATCCAAACTGGCACCTTTTAATGAATGACATACATTATATTTTTGCAACCTGTAAAAAATAAATTAAAAAAAATGAAATAAGTTACTGAGTTTAAGTACTTAGAAGTTGAAATATTACAGAAAAAGGAAATTTCAGAGTATTATTTGTTATTCACATAAATTAGAAGATTAGTAAAAGACTGAATACTTTTGCAAGGCATTTTATGCCATACTAGCTAGGCTTACCTGCTGAAGACAGGTAATAGAATACATTTAAAAATATTTGATATCTCTTGCCCTACAGCCCATCAGCGCTTCTCTTTGATATCCTTGTATGTCTCAACCTCTCTTATCCAGCACTTCCTCTCTCAGTTGCGTTCCTGTAATGCCTCCTTCTCAGACTTTGTCATTTTGAGACACACTGCTCACCTCCTGGTCAGTTTTTTGACCGCCGCCAGTGGTAGATGTTCCCACTTTACCTGCTGAAGAATTAACATTAGTATTCTTGACAATACTTCCTGTCTTTGAAGGCGACTTGGGTTGCACCTTATTAGTATTTAGAAATGCTGTTCGATAGTTATTCGCTTTATTGTTGTTAAAATGCCTTATTTTAATACTTTAAATTTTGGAAATCAGGAACTGAACTTTGCATCCTTAAAGTATTGTATTCTCATCCCTACCACTGAGTAGACAGAAATCTGCTGTCCCATCAGACTAAAGCCAAACTGATCTAATAGACTGCTTGGAGGAGCCGGACAAACACACAAACACAGAGTAGTGTTTAATTTTATAGTAGACTAGCAAAATACCCGTGCTTCGCAGCGGAGAAGTAGTGCGTTAAAGAGGTTATGTAAACATATATATACATATACATATATACATATACATATACATACATATCTACATATACACATATCTACATATACATATATATACATATATACATCCACATATATATACATATACAGTGGAACCTCGAGATACGATCACCTCTGTATACGAGAAATTCAAAATACGAGGAAAGTATGAGCGAAAAATTCAGATCTAAATACGAGCATTGGCTCACGTAACAAGCCACGTGCCAGGCTGTGGGTATAGCTCGCGGCTTAGCGAGGGGGCGTGGTAGCTGTTGAGAGCCGCAGGGCGATCTGCGGTATCTGCGTTTCTCACCTAAGTGCACAGGTGGGAAACTGCCCACATCCATGATTTGTCCTGTGGCTGATGGGCTGGGCAAGGTTGCCACCCGTCCTTTAAAATACGGAATCGTCCAGTATTTGAGAATTAAATTGCGCGTCCCGTTTTGAATCAATACGTATGCGTCCCTTATTTTTTTGTATTAAAAGTGGTAACCCTAGCAGCTGCCATGTCTTCCCCGCATATATAGAGAAGCGCGAGCCGGTTAAGGGGGAGAAGAAGTAAAAGAAAAGAGAGGAGAGGAGAGGAGAGAGAACGGAGGTTGCAGGAGGAGGCAGGAATCTGCAGCAGTAGGAAGTCGGTGCGGGAGAGCGAGCGAGTACAGGCTCGCGTGTAGCTGAACAGGCGAGCCAAACAGCTGAAGCAGGACGGTGTAGAGAAGGTCAGCTGCATTAAGTGTCTCGCCTGTTGCAGAGCCCGCATGGGAGAAGCAGGTGAGACGCTAACAGAGAAGAAGCACCGGGGATTGTCATCTGTTTTTTGAAGACTGCTTCCTGTTGACGTTTTAACCTCGTGTTAAAGGATTGTTATTCTTATGTACTTTAAACCTCCACTTCACAACTGTTTTAAGGATTATTTATTTAAAGATTTATTGAATGCTCTACTGCACTTTGGACACCTGTTTTGATTCTTTTAATAATCAGTTATATTATTTACCAGTGTTATTTATTAAAGGTAGACTACAGTATATATAATTTATCAGTGTTATTTGTTAGGAAAAATGATTTTTATGTTAATATATTTGGGATGCGGAACGGATTAACTGGATTTCCATTATTTTCAATGGGGACTTTTGTTCTAGATACGAGAAATTCGCTATACAAGCTCAGTGCTGGAACGAATTAAACTCGTATCTAGAGGTTCCACTGTATATATATATACACATATCAACATATATATACACATACATATACACACATACATACACACATACATACACATATATACATATACACATACATACATAGTGCGTTGTAACACGGGCTGTGATTGTTACATGGGAGGGAGACGACAAATCACAGCCTCCCGCTTTCTAATCGGGCCTGTGATTGGTGCTTTGACTGATGCCCAGATCCCACAGTATCTCCCCTTAGGAGAGGCGTTAGGCAAGCGTAATTGAATAGCGGTGCTGCAAGTTTAGCTTTACACCTGTTTTTAAGGCTTATTGACTGAAAGGGGCTTTCATGAAAAAAGTTAGGGCTTTGCTACAGGATACACCCTCCACAAGTTAAGGAAGTAAAAATAAAGGTATATATTTAAACCTTGGTCCCGCCTCTGATGATGTCATTTCTGGTCCCAGGACCCGATGCAGTCACTTCCAGTTTTGGCCCTGATGATGTAATTTCCTGCACTGGCCTTTAAAGCCACCATCTTGTCTTTATGCCAGCACTTCTGTTTTGGACTCAGTCTTGTGAACAACTCAATTATTTTCAACCTTTTGCAGCCAAGGCATATTATATGGGTGACTGCCCCAAACCTTTATGATGTCTGTTTGTCGTCCTTGTGACAATGTATAAATACAACTTATGAGTCTGAAGCTCCACTGGTGACCACACACCCAGGTCAATGACAATATTAGTCTAATTAGGGTTATGTTTATTGAAACACAAGCCAAAAAACATTGGTATTTATTCAACAGGAAAGCATTATGTGTAACAGAAACATGTAAATGCCAAACGTGAATACAGTGGAAATGGTATGTCTAATTAATGTCCTCTTCTGTACTGATGCAGATTTAGTACATGCCCTTTGTGTGACATGTTTATAGACAGTCAATAACGCACAGCCCTATGTTGCTGTCAGGACAGTAGAAGTGTGTTTCTTTGTTCACTTTTCTTATATTTTTCCTGTTGCTTGCAATTGATAGGGTAGAATGTCAGTGCCTGATCCTCGTGGTTGACGTTACCCATCATGTTATTGCAGGCTACCACCGTACCAGGCTTAGTGACTTCCATATTTCCCCCCAAGATGAACATTAACAGTAGCCACATTGCTTAGGGGATGAACATCTTGCTTGTCTTTGCACTTGATTGCAATTATTTTGAAAATTTTTGTCATGCTAGTATTGACACACAACTGTAAATATTCAGGCAATTAAATTTACCAGTTATTTCAATGAGGTATGGCCATACAGTGCCAGAAGCATCAGTTTCATTTTGCTTGTCAACAGCTGATGACCGATTCACATCACCACCACTATCACTCAATTCAAACAGTTCAGTTCATTCTAAAACTGCCTTTATGGCTTTTTGTTTGTCATTGTCTCTTTTATTGGAGGCTCCACCCCAGTCATGAATATTGATGAATTACCTTAGAGTTACCATAACGTTTTTTTGTTTTTGTATTGCAGCATGATGTTACTAAATATTGTCCTGAGAGTTATTCAGACTTAACAATACAGTTATATGAAAAAGTTTGGGAACCCCTGTTAATTCTTTGGATTTGTGTTTATCATTGGCTGAGCTTTCAAAGTAGCAACTTCCTTTTAATGTATGACATGCCTTATGGAAAAAGTAGTATTTCAGCAGTGACATTAAGTTTATTGGATTAACAGAAAATATGCAATATGCATCATTCTTCCATACAAAATCTCTCCAGTTCAGTTCAATTTGATGGCTGCTGAGCATGGACAGCCTGCTTCAAATCATCCCATAGATTTTCGATGATATTCAAGTCAGGGGACTGTGACGGCCATTCCAGAACATTGTACTTCTCCCTCTGCATGAATGCCTTTGTAGATTTCGAACAGTGTTTTGGGTCATTGTCTTGTTGGAATATCCAACCCCTGCGTAACTTCAACTTTGTGACTGATGCTTGAACATTATCCTGAAGAACTTGTTGATATTGCGTTGAATTGATCCGATCCTCGACTTTAACAAGGGCCCCAGTCCCTGAACTAGCCACACAGCCCCACAGCATGATGGAACCTCCACTAAATTTGACAGTAGGTAGCAGATGTTTTTCTTGGAATGTGATGTTCTTCTTCCATCATGCAAAGCGCTTTTTGTTATGACCAAATAACTCAAGTTTTGTCTCATCAGTCCAAAGCATTTTCTTCCAAAATGAATCTGGCTTGTCTAAATGAGCACTGACATACAACAAGCGACTCTGTTTGTGCCGTGAGTGCAGAAAGGGCTTCTTTCTCATCACC